>NW_020175435.1:1805064-1899378 GCF_003031525.2 Neophocaena asiaeorientalis asiaeorientalis | reverse complement strand
GGTACTGGCACAAAAACAGAAATATAGATCAATGGAACAGGATAGAAAGCCCAGAGATAAACCCACGCACATATGGTTACCTTATCTTTGATAAAGAAGGCAAAAATATACAATGGAGAAAAGACAACCTCTTCAATAGGTGGTGCTAGGAAAACTGGAGAGCTACATGTAAAAGAATGAAACTAGAACACTTCCTAACACCATACACAGAAATAAACTCAATGCATTAAAGACCTAAATGTAAGGCAAGACATTATAAAATTCTTAGAGGAAAACATAGGAAGAACACTCTATGACATAAATGACAGCAGGATCCTTTATTCACTATGTTATAAAGCAGAAACTAACACACCATTGTAAAGCAATTATACCCCAATAAAGATGTTTAAAAAAAAATAAAAATAAAAATAAATGCTGGGGAGGGTGTTGACAAAAGGGAACCCTCTTGCACTGTTGGTGGGAATATAAATTGATACTCTCACTATGGAGAACAGTATGGAGGTTCCTTTAAAAACTAAAAATAGAACCACCATACCACGCAGCAATCTCACTACGGCGCATATACCCTGAGAAAACCATAGTTCAAAAAGAGACATGGACCACAATGTTCTTTGCAGCACTATTTACAATAGTCAGGACATGAAACCAACCTAAATGTCCACTGACAGATGAATGGATAAAGAAGATGCAGCACATATATGCAATGGAATAATTTTCAGCCGTAAAAAGAAATGAAATGAGCTATTTGTAGTGAGGTGGATGGACCTAGAATCTGTCATACAGAGTGAAGTAAGTCAGAAAGAGGAAAACAAATACCATATGCTAACACATATTTATGGAATAGAAACAAAACAAGTGGTTCTGAGGAACCCACGGGCAAGACAGGAATAAAGACTCAGACATAGAGAATGGACTTGAGGACATGGGGAGGGGGAAGGGTAAGCTGGGACAAAGTGAGAGAGTGGCATGGACATATATACACTACCAAATGTAAAACAGATAGCTAGTGGGAAGCAGTCACATAGCACAGGGAGGTCAGCTCGGTGCTTTATGACCATCTAGAGGGGTGGGATAGGGAGGGTGGGAGGGAGACACAAGAGGGAGGGGATATGGGGATATATGTATATGTATAGCTGATTCACTTTGTTATACAGCAGAAACCAAAACAATATTGTAAAGCAACTACACTCCAATAAAGATGTTTCAAAATAAATAAATAAAAATAAAATAATGGGAATTTTCATTGTTTAAGTTGAGTGGAAGTAAACAAGTGATTCTTATTCTTTAAAATGTACACGTATGTGCATGGTTTTATCAACTCCCTTGCATATACAATATATTTTATAATAAAATTTTTATGGCAGGTAACATACCACAGGAAATAATGGCTATGATTTTGCACTGACCTAGGAATGCCTTCCAAAGGCTTGGAATTAAGCACTCCCAAGCAGCCACTTCTATTGTTTTACAGCTGCTATGAAGGACAAAGAGCTGATTTTGAAAGTGAGGAAGGCCAGGATGGGTGATAAAGAAGAAAAGGAGGAAAGACACCAACCAAACAACACACACACACTCACACATCAAAACTATGATGGGTACAAAAATTGGGGGTGATGCCGAGGTCCTGAGCAGCAGTTGTCAGTGTGCTTTTCTCACTTTCTCTATTATCGGCCTTGGGAATAAACGAGTAGCAGCATTCTTCCTAAAAGTCCCACCCCCATGACCCCTGACACCTCTCCCCCACACCTGTACAAACTCCTTTGTAGTCAACAGTGTTTAAAAAAAAAAAAAATCTGTGGTCTAATACATTTGTAGACACTGCATAAACATAATAGGACATGCAGATTTTTTTTTAACTCTGTCAAAACTTACTACTTGATACTTTTGTTTCCCCATCTTATCTGAGAAGGGGGATACAATTTGTTTTCCCATATCAGATATATTAATGTGTGAAACACTGCTTATTTTACATCAGTTTCAGAAATGGTAGCTACTGTCAGGGGTTACAGATCCAGATGCCCACAGAGGTCAGGGTAAAATATAAAGTACAGGAAGCCCAGGTGTAACACCATAGGGAGCGTTGGGGACCAGGGTGTGCTCAGATTGTAAACCTTCTCCAAGGGGTCCACCCCCTAACTCAACTTTAGCTGACTGTCATCATGTGAGATTAGGTCTGATGTCACCCAGTATTCTGATTTTTCAAAAATTCACGACAGGAGTGAACTATTGATGCATGCAACTTGGATGGATCTGAAAGCCACTACGCTGAGTGAAAAAAAAAAAAAGTGCATTTCAAAAGGTTACATAAGATTCCTTCTATATGACATTCGTGAAGTGGCAAAATTATGGTGATGAAGACAGGTAAGTGGTTGCTAGGACTAGAGTTGGGGGTGTGTGAACATTAAAGGGCAATAAGAATGAGCCTGTTTGTGATGATAGAACTTTCCTAGAGACACAGGGAATAAGGTGTTGAGAAGGAAAACAATAGACCAGTTCGTGGAAAGACCTGTATGTTATGGTAGTAAGTTGAAGATGTGATCGTAAACTAAATGAGAAGTCTTTCATGGATTTTCTAAGAGAATAAAAATAACAGGATCAGATATTTAACTAGATAATTCTAATAGCAAATTACCCTTAATTATGGGAATGGGGTAAGGAAATGAGAAACTGAGAAAAATTTTAGAAAGAAACAGCAATAGCCCGGGAAAAAGGGCAAAATCACTTTTCTCTGGGATGCTGAGGGGTGTTTTACAGAGAATATAGGCTTTTGTTGGTTCTTTAAACATGGCTTGTAGTTTGGTTAACCACAGGGAATCAAGCGGGGAAATGCCATGGATCTTATGCCCAGTAACATTCAGCCACTTACCAGGAACTACATCTGAGTCCTGGACAAACTTTCAAGTCACTCCTTGTCCCTTTACCCCTTTTGGTTGCCCTCTAGAACTAGCCCATCCATTCCTCTCCCCGTTGGGGTTCTGATATTCAAGATCTGCTGTGTGGAGAGGAACATAGCTTCCTCCTAGATGTCTGACCCTCCAGCCATACACTCTGAGCACAGGGAAGCAGATAGAGCAAGCCAAATACCAACAGTCTCTCAAGTTACTAACAACATGTGACTTCTGTATATTTGTAATTACAGCCCTCTCAGCCATTCTCAGGTTTAAATGTCCATAATATATAAACTCTTCCCCCCCCCAAATGTATGCTAAATTAATTTCTATGCAAGGAACCAGCTCTTGCTTCAGAAATCCTTATCCATCAGAAAGCAACATAAATAGAAGATAGGCATGGTTGTGGTAGGCAGAATAATAGTACCCCAAAGATATCCGCGTCCTATTCCCCGGACCTTGTGAATATGTTACACTGCAAAGAGAAATTAAGACTATTGATGGAGTTAAGGTTGCTGATCATCTGACTTTAACAAAGGAAGATCATCATGGATTATCTGGTTGAGTCTAATGTAATCAAAGGGTCTTTAAAAGTGGAAGATGGGGGCAGAAAAAGAAATTCCGGAAAAGATGTGAGGGCAGAAGCAAGGTCAGAGTGATGCCATGTGAGGATTGAACCTTGTGCCCTTGCTGGATATGATGCAGGAAGGGGCCATGAGCCAAGGAATGTGGGCAGCCTCTAGAAGCTGGAAAAGGAAAGGGAACATATTCTCCCCCAGAATGGAACACAGCCTTTCCAACACCTTGATTTTAGTGCAGTGAGACCTGTGGTAGACTCCTGACCTCCAGAACAGGAAGATAATAAATTTGTGTTGTCTTAAGCCACTCATGGGTATGGTAACTTGTTACAAAAGCAATAGAAAACTAATAAAGTAGTATAATGTAAAAAAGGTGAACACATCTAGGGAAATTATGAAAGGTTATCTAGACTGACCAGAAAACCAATTTTATACCTATACCTTGGAAGGAACCACTGGGTCTAGGAAAGAAACTGTTTTTCCCAGTCCTTCCCAGTCCAGCCTCCACCTAGAAGGAGGTAAGGGGAAAACAGCACCAATCAAGGAAGAATGACTTTGGCAAACCTCAACTCAGATTGGGTCCAGAACTGTAAAGTCCTTTCCTGCTCTGACCCTCACTTTTCTTCCATCCTCTAACAAAACCTTTGTGCCTCTACATCATGTTCGAGTAACATACATAGAAAGTTTACCAAATCAACATTGATTAACCGCCTATTTTCTTGGGCATCAGAATATACCACTTTTGGTGTTTATTCGGCATTGCCTTTGACTATTTCTACAAGACATGGAATGATCTGGTCACTTCATTGCGAGTTAAATCAAGCTAGGTGTCTTGCCTTCTCTTAGAGTTAGTTCATCAATTAGTTCTAGTTTTGCGTGAGAATGATCACAACTGGTAGTTTATTCCCAATACTTTTGCAGAAAGATACCTGGATTATGTGTTCCCTACTTTTATTATCCTCTGTAACTGTTTGTAATTTTCAAACTGCCAATGTCACAATAACACTAAGCTGAACACTTCTAGAAGAACGTAGCTTATTCCATTCTGATTTTAGAGGAAGTCTATACATAAAAAGTCCATAAAATACTAATATTAAATATAAATTGGAGACTTTTAGACTGTATTTTTCTAGACAGAGAGTTTTTGTTGACATTTATTTTCCCCTTTTGACCGTATAATGGGATTTTTTTAAAAACAGGAAAAAAATGATTCTAACTTGTATTTATGCATGCATTCCTTTCTAAATATGTCATCATCTTTTCCCTCTTTTAAATATAAGGTATTTATTAAAATCCCATCATGTTAAGGTTTGTATCATGCTACCGGCCACTCTACACTTTACATTTCTTGATGGTTCTAAATAAATGGGAACAAGTCAATCACCTGTAGCCCAATAAAAATCCTCATACCACTCATAAAGGCAGAACAGCTACTTTAAAAAGTAGAAGAGCACTAAACTAAATGACAAAGAAAACATGTAATGTGCTGCAACTATTGGCTTTTTCACCCAGAATGATCATCATTCCAGGTCTAGAACCAGACAGTAAATTTCTCATTATGCGTTTTTGCCGAAGCTAGTAATTGAGCAGTGGAAAGTCTGATTCTGGTAAATACACCTTTCAAAGCCACCAGCAAATTATCTGCTCCGATTAAAGGATGTTCACGTGACTTTGGTCACATGAACATCAGGCTGCAATTCTGACTAAAAACTTCAACTGAACACTTAAGACTTATTCCTTCATCTTCACAGAAAGATTGGATCAGAATGAATACAGGAAAAACGCTCTGGGTAATAAAGCAAGTGTATCTAATTAGCATTAGCACAGTGATGGAATAGAGCAGTTCACTGTATTAAGTTCCTCCACTTGCAGCTTTATTTCTGGCACTCGAAGAAGCAGGGTTGCAATATGTTCACGTTAAGCCTGCAGTAGCTCTTTACATGTTCAGTGTGCTTAAAATAGACTGAGGTGCCTTAATTCGAGAACTCTCCCACGGGGGTTAGTGAGCACTGCTCTTTATAGCAAAGAACAATTCCCTGAGGAATTGGATCAAGACTGTCTTGGATGGTCTCCCATTACTCGGATAGACTACCTATTTGCTTAATCAAAAAGAAAATTGTGCTTGTATCAGAGCCACACATCCTTGCCACTAAAAACAAAACTGATGCCAAGTTTGGATCTTCCTTTCCTTTAAAAATGCTCTTAGGAGTCCTGAGTTTATTTTGATGAGGAATCCAAGCAGCTTTCCGACAAAGCTGAGACATCACTATAAACCGGGAAGGAACACAAAATATGGTCTTTAAGCACGTATGTGCACACATACATACACACATACACTCACACACACACACACACACCATTGACATTCAAACAATCTTCTGCTCACCAAAATAATAGTTCAAATCAAAACCCAGCAAGTATGAATTCAATTTTTGGCCTGTTATGTTTAAAATCTGTTGCATCATGTAAGTAAATGTTCCCAAAACAACCACCAAAATTCCTGAAACAACAATGATCCTACTTAAAGATGCTGTGTGAATTTTAATGTTTTTCCTTTCAAACAAAAAGTAATAAGTTTGATGACATGAATAGAAAATAAAGTCTTCCTCAGCTTTTTTAGGATCAGATTCATTTAAGCACAGAATGAAAATATTTTAAAAGGCCCTTTAAAATCCAAGAGGCAGATGTTCAGGTAAAAGCAAAGCCAGGGGGCTGTTTATTTTAATAAAGCTATTATATGTGCTGCTCCGAATTAGGAGTGGCACTGAGACTAGGGCATGTCTAAACCATCACCACCTGTTTGCCCTGAAAAATCAATTAAAGTCACACTTTCATAGCACGGCCTTTCTAACCAATAAAACTTAGACAGCTTCATCGTGAGACTTGAGTTGCTCGGAGGGAATGTACTTGAAACCCAAACCCTTAGTTTCACATTCCTGCCCTGCTTGCATTCATATAAACGAACCACAGTAAAACTAGCCTTCAGGGGCAGTGGTAGAAATCAGAGGGAGAAAGAGACGAAAACAGGAGAGAAAAAGAGAGAGATTCTGACTTCTATTGGTTTCATACTGAGAACCATACCTCCTTTTGGTGAATTCCTTCTTCAAAGGCTCTTTTTTCCCCCCTTTTCTTTTTTTATCCTTCAGAACAGAATCCTGTGCTACATGTTCTGTGCAGTAGAAGAGATCCAACTTTGCCAGTTGAAAGCAAGGGCAGGAAAGCCATCCCAAGTGTTTTAGTAATTAAACGAATATGCATAATGAACCATATGCCCAAAGGGCCTGTTCTTCATGTGGGCCAGATTTTTGTTTGAATTTTTAATTTTTATATACAGATGAAACATTCAGTGTAATCTACCAACAGTGCAAGGGAACATACAATAAGACGAAGTGCGAGGGACAGTCTACATAGGAGCAGGAACGAGAGACATTGGAGAAACTCTCTCCCGAAGATGTTGATTCCAATGTGTTTTTCCCCCTCTAGCAATAGTTCTCGTCGTCTGCTCAGTCTTCAGGAGACACACATAACGCATACACTGACAGCTTTACACAATATGAGTAAAATACAGTGCCGTCAGCTGAAAAGTGTGAAAATCCTGTGGGACAAACAAGGATTTCTTAAAAAAAAAAAAAAAAAAAATCCGTCTACACCCATCATTCAGACTACCATCTTGAATTACAGGGAATCCTCCCAAGTCTCTTTTGGAAGCTACATAAATATATTGCAGGCTCTAGGCCACATATATTAGCAATTTGAACCGATCTAAGAGGAATTCTTACCTCTCAATGATGCAACTGCACATGGTGGGCGGAATATACTCAGGGTGAAATGCAAGCTTGCCCTCCCCACTCCTCCAGAAAGGCAGACTATGAATTTAAGGAATGCAATATCGTATCTGCAACATACAGATTCCCGGGGTTTCCTAAACTCCCATCATGGAAGAATTGGTAAAAGCTTCCTTCAAGCTTTTCAGTGTCATTTAGAAAATACTAAGTTAAAATCAAAGCAATGTAAGAGATAGAGTCTGATAAAATTATATCTCAGCTTCCAGATACCACAGAGGAATGAGTAAGCATTCTTTAATGCAGAGAGGAGAGGTTTTTAAAAATGTGTTTGCACAACGTATGAAATTTATAATGATGGTCTGGACAAAGTTATCAGGTCCTACGTGTGGGTCAGTCTTGTACGTGCCTACTTTAGGATAAACATTTCAGAATGGAGTGTGTGTGTGTGTGTGTGTGTGTGTGTGTGTGTGTATTGGTGGGGGAAGCAGCACAGAGGAAATTAGCGCTAAAGTCCACTATTCTTTACTTCTTTAACGGAAATAACTTCAATGCAAAATGCCACACTGGCCCTTATGTCATTGAGAAAAGATTATGAAAACAAACCTAATCAAAAGTCAAAGTGAAGCCTTGGATTTCTTTCAGCCCCCCTTTTTGAATGTGGATATGCTGTTGTTTTCACAATGTAAACACCAGAGATGGAATGCAAAGCATTTAAAGAGCAAGTCATAATGGAGCTGTAAATAACATCTCTCCTTGCTTTCACTATTAATTCAGAGTTTATGCCTTTGACACTGGTGAGGCTACTTGATCTAGTGGTCTCAGTGGAAAGACAGATAAACTTCAACTGCAGGCAGAAGACAAAAATTGACAAGGAGCATCACCTTTCCTGACTGTTTAAATCCTTTAAGGAAGTGTCGGAGCAATTAGAGAGGGAGTGTAATCTTTGCAGAGTGCATTAACACTCATCTGACCTCCCAGACAATAGATCAGACCTCAGACACATAATGCTTCCCTAAGGCTTTTTAGCCAGTGTATTTGATCTCTTAGTCACTGCATGTGTGTGTGTGTGTGTGTGTGTGTGTGTGTGTGACTATAGGTATCGTCCACGTAGAAGGCATTATTCATTAGCACTACTGTCCACTGGCTCCAACACTGGACGGCAATCAAGCAAAAAGCAGGAAAATCACCATAATCCACGGTATTCAGTATTTCCTGTATCCAGTATTTCATGTATCTTTAAGATGGGGGGTGAGGGTGAGTCCAGACTTCTGGAAAATCATCTTTCACCATTCTCTTATTATTTTTTAAAGCTACAGACTTCGCTCTGTAAAAGTGAATTAGTTACATTAATCTGAATAGGTCACTGATGAGCATCCGGTGTGTGTGGCAGGGGTGGGGCGTGGAGGGGGGAGGCGACCTCCAAAATACTGTATGCTTTTTGTCTACAAAATGAACTTTGGAATAGATTTGTTGAGAAAAAGCACCATGGGTGATAAACAACACTGTGATATGCAAAAGAAGGCAAAGGGGGGAAATCAAATAAACTCCTTGCACTGCAAGCTTTTAAATCTTCATCTATCCTGCAGGTTACGCAGCAGGACACACTGGTAAGGCAATAACCTATTTCCTGATGAACACATCCTGTTCCAACTGCTAATCTCACAGTGGAAGCTTGGCTTTTACCATTCATTATAAACATTTTCAAGAACTGCTTACCACGATATATTTTTTAATGGATTAGATTTTGGTCAGTTGCTAACAGAGCACAGAATTGAATATCCTTTATGTGAAGGCAGCAAAACAGGTTTTCCGAGGGTCTGACTTGCTTTCCACTCTTCCCCCTCGTGAGTAATTGGAATAGCAATTGAAACAGAATATTAGAAGGCTAGAAGGTTTCTTTTCTTTTCTCTTCTATTATAAGAAATTCTGTATTCGACGGTACAGTACACAAGACCTTATTGGTTTTGAACTTCACCGTAAGACTCAGTGAAATGTTCAGGAGACAAAGACTGAATTTCACGTAATTTGCTCAAGACCATCAACAGTTGTCTGTTGATGACACTCAACATCTAAAGCCTAAAGCATTTAAACCAAAATAATTACATTTTCTAGAATCAAGGCAGTTCCCCTTGAAAATGTGCACTGCAAAGGTTTTTTAAATGAGGCTACATGAAAAGATGAGAGCTGAAAATTAGCTTTATGTTTAAGCAAATCACTTTAGAGTTTGCATCTTTGAACACAAACGTAAGAAAAAATGGCAAGTGAAAACATACATTCACAAGAAGCAATTTAAGAACTTTTGAACCTCAACTAGCAGGAAAGAAAGATCTACTGAATGTTTTAACTTTGCTTGAAGAAAGCCTAATATCTAAATTAAAATAACTGAAAAAGTGTTATCATATCCACTATGCAATTTCTAGTGTTTTCAAACAAACTGTTTATGTTGCCTTTTTATTGTTGGGTAAAATAAATAGCTTTCAAAGAATTTGTGATTCCTCTCAGATTAAAACTAACCTTCAATAATTAGCTAAGGAAGGAAATGTCCTCTGGAAGCAACTGATTTGATACTCTGATACACAAGCAAACACTGACACACATACACCCGCACAGCACTACCCTTATACAACTTAATACTCAATAGCAAAAGATTTTATGAACCTAACTCATGGCACAGGCATCAAATTTTAGCTATATGTTAAAAAAAGTAAAATAAAAATTTAAAAAACAGGCTTAAAATGGTTATTTGCCATATAAAATCTGGACCAGCTCGGCAATAACCTAGATCTCATCTCTTGTGCATAAAGTTGAAAACGCCATAAAATATCTGAGAAAATTTTTATAAAAACAGAGATTACACAACATGGAAATTTGAATTTTTTCTAATGTAATGATTTCGGCTTGTAGATGACTGTATCAAATTAAAAATAAATTACTGAAATTAAAATCCCCAAGAAACACTGCACAGAAATTTACTTTGGGATTTTTATCATTTATGAGATTCTATCGCCACCTGCAGGACTGTCTTTAAGTAAACTCCAGCAATGGAAAGGCTATTTGCTATCCCTTCTCTTTTTTTTTTTTTTTTTTTTTTTTTTTTTTGCGGTACAGGGGCCTCTCACTGCTGTGGCCTCTCCCGTTGCGGAGCACAGGCTCCGGATGAGCAGGCTCAGCAGCCATGGCTCACGGGCCCAGCCGCTCCGCGGCACGAACCCGTGTCCCCTACATCGGCAGGCAGACTCTCGACCACTGCGCCACCAGGGAAGCCCTATCCCTTCTCTTTTCCCTTTTCCTCTCTCCTCTTCCTCCTCCTCTGCCCCCCTCCCCCTTGTATATGTTCGTGCGTGTGTGTATGCACATGCACAGAATTTCCTGGAAATCAATTATTTTTCTCTTGGAATGTGTACATTACTAAAAGTCTAAAAATCATGAAATGCAAAATAAAATGTATGGAAAGAGGTATAGGCGACTGAGGCCACAGGTGGCTAATCTTTTTAACAGCTAAACAACACATCACATTTTCCTATTTTGCGAAGTAGAATCTGGAGCACAAATTAGCCTATAGAAATTTCCTTACCGGAAATGTGAGGACTTCAACGGTTTCCAAGGAAAGCCACTTTTGTTATGGAATAACTGGCAATAAAGTTTATAATTGCATGTACCTGGCTTATACCAGAGCAGAAGAAATGTTGCTATGGGCAAATTCATGCTTAGTATTCTGTTGCTCTTTAAACAAAAGATAAATGTGAGACAGTATTTCACTAAAAGTGTTATTGTAGCCCAATAAAGTAAGAACAAGTTGAACAGCAGAAGTCAGAACTTAAACACCCAGAACATGCACGCAGATTATCATCATCATCCTCACGTCGTCATCTTGAGCGGCAGTAGCACTATCCCTCAGGCCTTAATGAGGAAGATTCATCGGCTGTAAGAATAGCCCACACGAAGTAACAGATATTACAGATATTTGTTCCTCCAGGGCATATTACCCCTCTGAGTAGCAGCTCTCCAGACTTATAAAATATTTTCCAAATGTAAGACTTGCGGAAAAGTATGTTTTAAAAAACATGTTTAATAACCCAATCTGCGGACACTGTTTAGATACAGCTCATACTCATGAACTAAAACCATAACTGTAAAATTTATGACCACAAAAGCCACACACTGTAAAAATGGTATAAGGACTGAAAATCCTCTGTTCTAACAGGCCAGGAGAAAAATCACTTTCCCGAAGCCTTCAGTTTCTTCCCCCATGAATGAACGTAAAGACCCTCTGACTTAACATTCTATAGCTCCGTGCTTTTCCAGACTTAAAACCGTAGCCATGGAGGTCTCAACACCAATTGAGCTAATAAGTATATTTCTTTCTTTTTATTTTTCCCTGACAAAGTGAAGTATCCCTGGCAACGAGTGGAAACAAAAAAAAATTCTAAAGCTAGGCCAGATATAGAAAAGTCATTTTAAAGGGCTAAAAAACATGGATTTGGGTTATAAGAAAATCCCAGGGAGACTAAAACAGTCTGTAAACACTGTACGAGAACATCGTTTAAATGATGACATAATGAACTGGCTGTTTGATTTAATTGTCTTCCTATCTTTTTTAATAAAATTGGGAGCTACAGTCCAATGAAAACTACCCCCTCTAAATTAGCGCTGTTATTTCAAAAACCAATGATACAACTCCAAGCTCGGCGGAGAGGTAGCAAAACACAACTTCCTGAATTATAAATCAAATGGCAAAAGTAAGATACAGTATAGTAAACCCTAACCAGACCACAAAGAAGGTTTCTCTCCATAAACACCCATAAACATCAGATCAGGCAGCTAGAATGATTACCAGGCTCTCTTGTAACTGTCATCTGTGGTGGGTCTAATTACAGGCTGTCCGGCAAGCATGCCCGCATCACACAGCAATAAAAGGGCCAGCGGCTTGCCAAGCCCAGTCAGACAACGGAGAGCACGCGCCACCTGATGGGGAGCCCCAAAGATCAGCCAGAGAGACTAATAAAGATGACAGCTTCCAAACAAATGACAAAGCTCGGACCACCAAAAAGGCAATATCAAATTAGCCCGAAATGTAAGTGCTGAGCGTGGTTCTTCAACAGATCAAAACTGAAGCAGGAAATGGGTCCTGACTGTTTTCAGACACACCAGCACTCTATTCCTCCCTTCCAACCCTCTCTCTTTTATTTCTAAATCTTCTTTTCCATTTTTGCATCAGACAAAATGTTTGCACATCCAGGTGTCATATATTTTTGAAAGCACTCAGCTCTGTAAGAATCAAAAATAAATCCCTCCAGATTCAAGGGCTGTTGATCTGGGTTAGAGATTTGCCAAACCCCCTCCTCCAAGTTTGCTTACTGTTGACTGTCTTTTGGACATTTTGCTGCAAATGAGCACCATCAACCCCCCCCACCCGCCACCATGGGCAGGGTCGAGAAAAAGGTGGGAAAATGCACATCAGAAAAGATTATGATTAAGTTGTTCAGTTGTCTTTGAATTTTACCCTCTGGTGGGGTCACAGATTGCTATGGTCAGAGGAGTAGTTGGAATACAAACAAACAGTATCTGGTAATAGATGGTCTGCATGAGTTCCAGTATCCTTCTAAGAAGCATTGATTAGATGTCTGCAATGTACTCAGCACCATGGTAAGCGGTAAGGACGTACACACAGATAAAAGACTGGGTCTCTGTCATTCAATCTGTAGCTCACAATGTCTTAACATAATCCTTCAATCATATGGCTACGTTACACTGAATGATTTTTTTAGCATATGACATTAACCTGAAATATTAAAATAAAATCCCTCCTATTTTGATATAAAGAACTTAATTTATTAGGTCAAACATGAAAAGTACTATCACAGCCTTAAAGGTAGAATCACATAATTTGGAATTTGGTGGTTCCATGCACATTGATCAGCCCTAGAGATAGTTGACCCTTGTACATTAATCACATGACACAGAATACAACTGTCTACCCCATTCTCGAACAGGTCCTCCACATCCTTTGCAATGAAACAGCAACTCTGTGTGTGTGTGTGTTTGTGTGGGTACCTGTACCCACTTCAGTGAAGCTTTCAGCAACTGTGTGTGTTTGTGTGTGTACCTGTACCCACTTCAGCGAAGCTTTTCTCTGAGTTAGGAGAGCAACACCCTAACCTCCCAATAGTTATATCAGCTAATAATTCCTACCCATATTTGTAGCTCACTTTATATGTTTAAAGTAGTTCCATGCTTATTATTTAATTTGCTCTCCAAAGGGCAAGCTTAATTTTTCTTATGGTGTGCTTTATTAAGTAAAAGTTTACTGCTTTGGTTTCAAATATAAGAGGAGGACAGTGGAGGGAAGCTGGGGGAGAGAAAGAAAGGGTGCAGCAAAGGAGGTGGAGAGGGATACTGGGGAGAGGCTGGGAGGCTGGCGGATGGGGTGAGAAGGGAGAGAGAGAGGGAGAGATGAAGGGGGGAAGAGAAGAAAAGAGGGGAGGACGACAGATGGTCGGATGACTTACTATGATCATTTCATCTCTGTATCTCAATATCTAGCAGTGTATGAGACACTGGACAAACAATGATTGTGGAAAGGGAGGGAGGGAGGGAGGAAGAGGGGCAAGCTTGAAGGAGGCAGTGAAGCACTGGTTTGGTCAAGGAGGGACATGATCACTGAAGTCTTTCCTTCATCTAAGATTTAAGCTCCTAAATTCAGGATCAAGTTCAAATTAACAGTAGGGTATCTCTGGACAGCAGAGAGAACTAGACTGAGTTCTCTGGAATCTGTAAAGGACAATGGCTCCTAACCAGAAAATTCACAGAAGGCAAAAAATGTGTACTTGCAAGTACATCTCAATAGAAAGCTTAGGAAAGGCAGCAGGTAGAGACAGAGAGTCTCCATACAGGGCCTGGACCTATCAGAACCATTCACTTATTACCCAGCAGGGCCCTGTGAAGACTGACAACATATGCTATTCTGGGATTTTAAAACATGAAGATCTAATGCTTACTATTCAAAATTGGGATGCTCCAAAATACCAGCTGATTTCATTCAGTATAGCTAGGATTCTGCCTGGAAATGCAATTCAATTATAAAGTTGAAAATATAAACATGAAATATACTAAAATAGCTAAGAGTGTCCTTTTAAATTTTCAAAGATAATCTTTTAATGCAATTACTGTAATTTTATTAAATGGCATAATTAGTTAATGCCTGAGAAGTTGTCAATAGAAGGTGCAATTATGCTGTAAAAAAATTATAATCACAATGTGCAATAATGGATTGTTCTTATGGAGAAAAATACCGAAAAAGAACTTTAAAGTATTTTTTAAAGTATGTTAGGTAGTCCACTGCGAAAAGGAAGATTTGGGAAATCATCGTACAAATGTTAAATAAAACAAATAATAAACTGGCAAATATTTTAAGCATTTAATGTAATATATTTATATATTTTTGCATGTAAGTATATATACGTAACATTTAAGATGCCTAAAAAATTTTCTCCAGACAAAATGGTGACTGTAACTGTGGATTTTTTTTTTTTCAGTTTAACCGTTAATCTTTAAGCAGCAACTGCACAAACACCCACCAAACAGGCAGTGATGCCCGCTGTGCACATCCGATTGTGACTTCTGGAGGATGTGGAAACAGCCACCAAAAGTTGAATCAAATGCAGTGCATCTAGTTGTGAATAAACTGGCGATAGAATTTTTTTTTAAAAAAAGAAAAATTTTTAGACCCAGTTAACACATAAATACCTAAAGCATCAAAAAGACAACTGACCAGCACTATTTAAATCGTCCAATCTGAAAACAAAACGTCCAGTGTAATTGTCATCTGTACCAAAGTAAGTTCAATCTGAATGTCCTGTGGGCCACAGAAGGGATTATAAACAGGGACACTCCGCAAGGTCTCATGAAATTTTTATCAAATCTTTCTTAGAAAACTTTCAGCAGCGAAACTTTTTGCTTCCCAAATGCCCTCTGCTTCTCAGTGTTTTGTGTGTGTGTGTGTGTACGCACATATGTGTGTGATGGAAGGGTTCGTTCTGTTACAGTTGTTATTGTTTTTAAGTTCAATGTGAAATCATTTCACACTTCTCAAAATCCTAGGATCCCTAAAAGCTAAGAATTCTATATATGTTAAACAGGGGCTATCACTAAGAAAGTGGAGAATTGTATTTTAACCTTATTGGGGAGCGGGACAGTTGATTGATGCTTTAAATTATGTATCATATTGCAGGCCCTGTCAACTCTGAAGAATTAATTCTTCATTTTCTTACAATCCAAAAATGCAGGAAAAAAAGTCACAGATGTTAAAAGCATAGCTTTATGAAAATACCCATTGATATATGGTAGACTTAGATTGCTTTCTAACATCAAAGGTCCCAGTAAAATTTTAATAAATAAGGAATCCATCAATGCCCCCATAGACTCCTCTCCCTCAACGCAAGAGGCGAGGGCCTTAAAGAGTGGTGGAAAACCAAACTACATAAATGCAATCCTTTCTTGTAGCACTGGGAGACCTTTGCTATTCAAATAATTTTCTGATGATGCCAACTGTCAAGTAAATGTTTCCTGTCATATGAAAAAATTTATGCCATAATATAACCTTAGGTCTTTTTACAGACAATATTTGGGGCTTGTATATAAAGTACAATTACCCAAGAGAAAAACAAATCAAAAGGACTCATACAGATGATTGCTTCTACAATACAAACACTACAATGCAAAATTATCTTTTGAAAACAAACTCAATTCCTCTTAACTATCATCAAATAACGTATGTGCACTAGACATGGGAATATACTATACAACAGAGCACCCTTCCCACAGTAGAAATATGAGCCAATTTCTCTGAAGGCCACTGTTTTAAGATATTTTGTAGTAATTTACTAATGTAGATAGTTACTCATCTCCACTACTAGCCCTTATTCTGAACAACCCGGAACTCTTGAAGATCTAAAAACTACAGATTCCTTCCATGGCTCCTTCCTTTAGTTGTTTTCACTCTTCACTCTCCCCTTGAAAGCCCTTCAACATCATCTAAGAGCTTCCTCCAAAAGAGGGAAAAGATAACTCAGACCTCAATTTGGGGCTTAGTCTAGAACCAAGCACTGAGGTTTTCCAGACCAACAAGCTGAATTCCACGGATGTCATAAGCATGTGATTCCCACGGTCTGGGCTGTTCCCCAAAGATGCCAGAGACATTTCTACCTTTCACTTCTTTAACTTTACTCCATCTCTTGTGAATATAATGACTATGTCTGAGAATTTTTCTTACCCATATAATAAGGATTTCTTTCTCCCAAAGCATCTTGGAATAGGCTTAACTTCCATTTATAACATCTAGATATTATACATATCTGAAATGACTCATATCGTTGTCCCTAGAGCCATTATATCTATCTAAATACAAGGATCGTGATCAATGAATCCTGGGCGTCAATGACAGGCAGTGTAGCCCAATGTTTACATGCATGGACTCTAAATCCTGATGGTCTGGGTTTAAATCTCAGCTCTGTCTCTTAAAAGCATATGAGCTCTGACACTTTAACCTTTATTTAAATTCTATGGGCTTATTTTTCTTATTTGTACAAAGAAGGAAATACTGATCCTGGCATCTACGTCAGCAGCTTGTTATGAGAATTAAATGAATGAACACTTATAACGTGCTTTAGGACAGTACCTGACACATAGTAATCACTGAAACAACAAAAGCCATTAATTATCCCTAGAGTTCAAAGCCTGTGACTGGGAATGACCACGGGCATGTATACAAAATACCACGTATATTTACAAATCCATTCATAAGGAAATATACGGATGTGCTTCTTCTAGGCATGATGTTTCAGTTACAGGCCTCTGTCCATAAGTTGATATCTTATATTCATTTATCTTTCAATTGGAAAAACTGAGAATGTGAACTTTTGAGTGAAAAACAATTATCTTTAGCTTAAAGCAAGTAAAGCTGAGAAAACACATTAAAAAAAATCTAGAAAACTTAGAGGAAGGAGAAAGACTCAAAAGAGGTAATGACACGGGGAGGGGGAAGGGTAAGCTGGGACAAAGTGAGAGAGTGGCATGGACATATATACACTACCAAATGTAAAATAGATAGCTAGTGGGAAGGAGCCGCATAGCACAGGGAGATCAGCTCGGTGCTTTGTGACCACCTAGGGGGTGGGATAGGGAGGGTGGGAGGGAGGGAGATGCAAGAGGGAAGAGATATGGGGATATATGTATATGTATAGCTGAGTCCCTTTGTTACAAAGCAGAAACTAACACACCATGTAAAGCAATTATACTCCAATAAAGATGTTAAAAAAAATTAAGCCTATAGAAGTATGATTTGGAGTCTGACTACTCTAAACAAGTCCACATTCAGTGACCTACTGTATAGCACAGGGAACTATATTCAATACCTTGTAATAACCTATAATAGAAAAGAATCTGAAAAAGAATAGACATATATATATGTATAACTGAATCACTTGGTTGTACACCTGGAACTAATACAACATTGTAAATCAACTATACTTCAATAATCCACTTTTAATTTCTTACAATAACAATGAATTAACAGTATATAGTAACAGTCACGTGGCAGGTGGCAGGAAATGGAAGATAACTTTCTTCTCTTAGTATTGGGAGAACAACCACCCACGTTAAGTGGAGAGGGGATTAATCCTCCGGTGGGGGAGGTTAATGCTTAGACAGTCTAGCAAGATAAATTTTCTCAAGTTTGTTCATCCACTTCTGACCGGACACCACAGGACCTAGATCTTAACAGGATGCTTTCCTTTAACTCCTGCTTTCAACAAGATACGATATATTCATACATACATCCACAGGATCCCTTAGAAAATGTATGGCTTGCTTTCATAAAGTCTTAAGATTAACAACCAGAATATACTAAACATGATCCTATAACATTCCTGCTTTGTATCAACTGAAAATAGAAACATGAACATGATGTTAGTAAAGCAATTTCATGTTACCTGACAAAACAGAAGTGAAAAATTCCTATGTTTCTGCCCTTAGCTCGTGGTGCTGTACCTCTAGGGGAAGGAAAAGCCCCAATGGAGACGGGTTTAGCCAAAACGGTTCTTTTCACACCTGTGCAGTGAACCCTCAAAGAGCACTGATCCTAATTTCTAATAGAGAAAGGCCTTCACATGCAGTCCTATTGTTTAATAAATTCTTGGCTTAAGACCTTGCTTCAGACCAGCACGAAATTGCTCTGCCCCTGAAATGCCAAGGCAAGTGGACGGAGCATGAACAAAGTACCACATGGATGAATAAAGACCCGGAGCAGCATTCTGTCCTCAGTAGATCGTAGGAGAACATCAGTGTGTACTGTACCACCAAGACAAACACAGTGTTCTCAGTAGTGGAGTGAGGGAGCGAAGCCAGGCTTCAGCATCACAGTCTCCCCGTTCCTCCCTCTCTGGCCCAGGTCACCCGAGGATCCAACATTCTTCAGAAAGACAACCCTGAACAGAGTCCTACAGAGTCAGGGGCACAGCCAGTGGCAGCCCACAGGCTTGGAATCACCCATCAGCACTCCACAAGCAGCTAGCGTTAAGTCTGTAAGCAAGAGCCATGAAAGCAAAAATGTTTTCTGAAAAATATGAAGGCTTGGCTACCCATGATCTTATTAAAGAAAATAAGGGAGGCTACAATGCATCTTTTATTTTATCCTAAAATGTATTTTCTTTATATGTTCTCGCTTTAAAAGCAGAAATAGTTTTGGAGTGACCATCGTGATGGTAGCAACAAAAACATTCTCTAATGAAATTACACATCAGCAGCTTAGGGAGGGGAGATACCTACGTCTCTACATCTGCAGTGTCTCCGAGACCCACCATGGCTGGTCAAAGTAAATGTGAGATAAACATTCAAAAGTAGAGTTTCAAATGAAAACAGAAAACTAAGTGTATCTGAATGAAGCTGCCTTTATTTCAGTACCTTCAGGACAACCTAGAGAGAGAAAGAACGGATGCACAGGTGTCCCCCATCCACACCTGCAGCGGGGCCTCCCACCATCTCATAAACTCAGGTACCCTTGCAAAATTACATTTTGGCACACCAGCAAGAAGAGCACTCCTCTATCTTTCATTCCTTGGGCCTTAGGGATTTTAAAGGAGGATGTGCTAGCCTGCCTCTGGCAGCCAGCCTGGCAGAGGGCTGTGCGGTGCGGTGTCAGCAAGGAGGGTCCACTCAGGTCCCAGGCCATGCAGAAGCGGCCCCCATGCCAAGGCTCCCTTCCCGATTAGAAGCCCCCTCTATGAAACAACTTATTTCTATTCATTGTTGTAATCTTTCTTCAGATCAGGCTGACAGCCCATTAATCATTTCTGTCATCCCCCTACATAATCCAGTGCAACAGATCTCTGTTTTTCTAAAAATCTCAGTGCCAGAAACTAAGCTCAAGAAAGAGGAAATCCTTCTTCCTCCAAGGGACTGGCCGGGGTGCTGACTGGAAGAAGCCACCAATCATGTTGACTTGCCTCGTTTGCCCAGAATCACACAGAATATTCCCTGGAAAGTTTGTAGAGAGGATTCAGGTGGGAAACAGAGGCAGGGAGGCTGAAGAGGAACCCAACACACGAAGCCCCCAGCTGAGGAGAATGTGAGAAAGGGAAGTGGATAAATCAGTGCCAAGTCAAAGGCAGATAGGGATTAATAAAATCCTTCTTAATTTTGTAATCAAGCCCAATTGTTCTAGCAACTTTAAAACAAAGAAAAGGTATATTAAACGCCAAGGCTGCAGCCATCACAGGGCTTCTACCTCCTGAACCAATGAAAAACTAACATTAACTAAAGATAAAACAGAGTGCTAAAATGGCTAAGAAAAAGCCTCTTATGGAGCCAGTATACAGCTTGCATAATAAAGGTGGGAGTGACCTCCAACCCACTGACCTCTGGAACTGATTTTTTTTTTTTTTTTTTTTTTTTTTTTTTGGGATAAGCGGGCCTCTCACTGTTGTGGCCTCTCCCGTTGCAGAGCGCAGGCTCCGGACGCACAGCCTCAGGGGCCATGGCTCACGGGCCCAGCCGCTGCTTTTTTTTTTTTTTTTTTTTTTTTTTTTTATGTGGATAAGCCTGGTGGGTAAGAGAGAGCATGGATGATAGAAACCAGAAGACAAAAGAGCCGTGATCATGACTCAACCACTCACACATCGTACTAGGTCCTACTGTGATCTTTGCACAGTGCAGAAGTTAATGGCATAATACAAAAGGCACAAGATTAGCAGTCGAGCAAATTGGTTTCTCCTCCCATGCCTGACGCTACCAATCTGATCAATGACAAGTGCCTTTACAGATGAGGGAGGATGCCCAGAGATGTAAAGTGAGGACATTATGCTAACTTTCAAGTCCTTACAAGATTCTTGGACTCTCTGGTTGACCTAGGTGGTTTTAAGATCTCATGCAGTTCTGAGATTCCGTGATTTTATTATGCTCATAAGGAAAGGCCAACTATTATTATAAGAATGTATTTCACAGACAGTGGTTCTCCTTTGTGCTGTTGAGTCAACTTGTAATGTGGAGTAATCAGTTACGTCTCAAGAGGTTTGATCTGAATAAATGTTTTTTTTTATACCGAAGTTTGCCAATGATTTACTTAAAACATAAATGAGAGCGATTTAGTCTTCATTTAGTTATGTGATTTTTCAACTGCCATTTTTCAGAAAACACTGGCCCTCATGAGTACAGAAGGAGACAAACACATTGTGGGTACTATACGAATGGTTTATAAGAACCACCACAAAAACATTTAAAAATGCATAGAACACTGGCTCTCTTTACCTTATCAAGAGATAGTATATAAGTATGATTTGGGTAATTGAAGGGATTTCCAAGGGTAAATCTGACAAGTATGGTCTTGGAAAGACCCCTCCTACATAATCTCCTATGTCATAATATATTTTAGAAAGATGAATGACTATCCTTTTTTTTAAAGTTTCCTTACCAGTGTAAACTTCAGCTATGTTGAATGTGCTTCATTCTGCTTCACGTAAGTAAAATAAAACCCATCTGCATTTGGACTTGGGACTCAGAAGCAAATAAGTTGAACATAAAAAAGGAAGCTTACCACGAATGCTACTGTACTTCTCAATGTGGATTCCCACTGGAAACAGCTTGTAAGGAACTGTACTATATTCCAGACTGTCATGGTGAGTCTTTTCACTCGGTCTACATCTCTTGATAAGATCTGATTAAAAAAATGGAAAACAGAGAACTAGGTTTAAACACTCCAAAGATTCTCTTTAGATCAGACAGCTTGGTCATTTAAATTATATTCTGTATAACTGCCAATGAACAAAACAGTAAAAATGAAGAGTCCTAATACTTTCTCTAAAGTTCATTTTTAAACTATGATCATCCTGGGAGGAAAAGAAAATCCAATGCATTTTATAGCTCCTTTGAAGGAGAATAGGCTGTTTCAATAATGTTCAGCACAAAACTGAGCTGGTAAAAAATACAGCAGTCAGGGGACTTCCCTGATGGCGCAGTGGTTAAGAATCCACCTGCCAATGCAGGGAACACGGGTTCGATCCCTGGTCTGGGAAGATCCCCCATGCCGTGGAGCAACTAAGCCCATGCACCACAACTACTGAGCCTGTGCTCTAGGGTCTGCGAGCCACAACTGCTGGGCCCACGTGCCACAACTACAAAAGCCTGAGCATCCCAGAGTCTACGTGCCACAACTACTGAGCCTGCGTGCTGCAACTACTGAAGCCCGCGCACCTAGAGCCCGTGCTCCGCGACAAGAGAAGCCACCAGTGAGAAGCCTGCCCACCACAACAAAGGGTAGCCCCCACTCGCCTCAACTAGAGAAAGCCCGCACACAGCAACAAAGACCCAACGCAGCCAAAAAAACAAAACAAAACAAAAAACCAGCAGTCAGGCATGTGAAATATGTGTGTGTGTGTTTGAGAGAGACAGAATGGAATGAGGGACTATGTTGCTTAGTTTGGAAGGAAATGGGTAGATTTACAGTAGAAATGTACGTGTACTCTAGCTCACCTAAACCAGAAGAAAAAGTCTATTCTATAGGAAAGTAAAGCTCTGGAAAGGAAATCCAGCTCTCCTACCTCTTTGCTGTGTGACCTTGGGCCAGTTTCTTAACCTCTCTCTTATTCAATGGGGTTGATAGGAGTGCTAACCTTGTAGGTTGTGGAGAGACTCAAAGGGCTTAGAAGAGAGCCTGGCACATACTAAGTGATTTTAAGTATTTGTGTCATGAGCACAAGTTTCAACTTTATAAAAATCTGGGGACACTTAGTGCTGAGAGGAACTTGGGGAGAAACCTAACATACCCCAGGGTCTCAGCCCCAAAACCCCCGGTGCTCTCAGATCCCAAAGCCACCCAACGTGGAGGTCCTGTTTGGCAAAGGAAATGTCTTTTCTCCCAGTTGTAGGTAGATTCATTTCAATTTGTTTGCAAAGCAGCTGTGCCACCTACCTCAACTCAGGTTTTAACTTTCAAGTAAACAGAGCAAAAGGCAATAATAAAAACAATAATAAAGCCATTTCCTCAGATTACACAAAATAAATATTACACTCAATGTTACGCAGACCAAAACAAAACATTTGGACGCCCCCTTCAGAAGAGGTTTAAGGCCTTTCCCGAGTGTGTCCAGAAGTTCATGGGAAACCAGAGGGTGATAAGATGCCTTTATATTTAACTTGCTTTCTGTAATCCACAGCTGCTCACCCCACAGGAAGTGGTGGAAGTAATAAACACTTTAAAAAGGGGACACTTTGTTCTTTGCTACACAACTGAAGAGGGACAGTAAGTACAGAGTGAAATCCTGAACTGTGTCTGAATAGGACAGGGAGGGGCTCTGAAAAGAACTGTAAAGGTCATGTTAAAAAAAAAAAAATAAAATGTGAAACTTCCTCTACTTGGCCCTGATCTTCACTTTTTGTTGAACTGATGAGAGAGGAATTAAGGGCAACAGGCAGAGGGAGTGAGAGTTAACTCAGTAGGAGGTAAAATGCCAACACAATCCAAATTTAGGCAAAAAAAAGTGGTAGGGGCAGGTATCGGTGAATCTGAGGCTGGACATCTCGAAAGATCAACTGGGTTAATTCCATGATGGACTCCACTGGCAGAATGCCTCCCTGAAATGTTGAAAGATAGAGACTAAAATGGCTGTGATTAAAGGAGGGTAGGAGGGGCAAGTAAGTTCAAGAGAAGGTTTATGGCTTGATGCTCAGAATTTTTGTTTACAAAATGGTTCAGGGGATGAATGGAGGGCTGACACCCTCTGCAGCATCCAATAGCTATGTTCTGAGTCTTTCCCTTCTTACTGAGCCCAACTGAAGTCCTTGTCTAGGGAGAGAAGGAGAGATAGAGGAAGGAGTGGAGAGATGGGGAGACAAGCGGGGAGAGGGAGGAGGGAGAGAGGAAAACAGAGAAGGAGGGCGAGATGCAACCAAGTCATGACCAGTAAGTACTCCGGGTGCTGGGTGCTGACTGTACCAACAAGCCAGTTTACTGCACTGACCTACCTTTTTGGACAGCTTGCGGCTATCTTCAACAAAGCGCTTTTCTCTGGGAGTAAAGGTCCGAATACTTGCTTTGATCTAGAAAGACACCAGTGTTAAAAGGGGCAGCATTGAGGTGGACTTCACTCTCTTCTTTTTCTAATGACTGAGAAGCTCTGAGCCTTCTGACCCTAAGGGCATGGGGTTAGGGGTTTGGGGGGTGGCAGAGACATGGTGGGTACCCGGAGCTCTGCATGGGTCTCCGGAGTCTCATTTCATGAGCATCACTCGGGTAGGTCAGACTGGAGATTCCAGAGTGTTGTTTCCACGTTGCAAATCAAAGAGATATTTTAAACCACTGCAGAGATGGGGCTCATGAAGTCCTCAAACCAACGTCTCTAAAAAAGTAAAACTTCCTTTCACATCAAAGTTTTGAACTGCTCTTTGCCAGTAATACCTTGCATGTGAAAATCAGTTTCCGGCTTATAATAATATCTTTTCCAAGGAGAATCTCATTTCCTCTCAATGATCCAGAAAAATAAGTAAATGAGTCATTTTAGCCCAGCTTTTAGGGAATAAACTGAGGGTCAGAGAGATTTCATGGTTTATCCAAATCACTAAACTGAGGAAAACCTCAAAGAACAAAATTCAAGTCCTTCTCCTCTACATCAGATGGACAACTAGAACATTACTTAACAGTTTTTAATTTAAGGCTGTTTTTCCCCCTAAAACTCAAGTTTTACCTGTGTGCATGGTCTATATATAAGTACCTGCCAGAAGAAAAGAGGAGATGAAGGGTGATCTGTGTGCAACACACACATATGATCTCCTTGAAGGGAAAGGGTAAGAAATGGGGAAAAAGAGGAAGTAACAACAGACCCCATACCGGAGGCTGTGCCCAGAGTTCTAACATTCCCAGGAATAAAATATAAAACTTCCCTGCCATTGATTTTATGAATAATCTCTTAAAGATAGTAAACAATCAGCAATGCAGCATCGGGATAATTGAAAAGTCAGAAAGATCTGGATCTGGATCCGGCTCACTCATTTACCAGCAAATCAGCTCCCCTGTTTAATTCCATTTGCTCATCATAAGATGGCATTCATGATAGCTAGGGACCAGGCTTATTGCGGGGATGAAATGAAATAGTATCAGAGCCTGGCCCATCATAGATGGCCAATAAATGGCAGCCATTCTTCTAATTATTGTAAAAGCGCCATTATGCTACATTCATTTACCCCACTAACTGGATTAACCTGTGCTCTCCCTTCCCTTTCTAGAACTTACTGCTGATACTATGACAAGGAATGCTCACAGCTAAGTAAGCCATGTCTGCGCACGCCTAGGGATTTCTGCTCCTGGCACTTGAATAGTATGCCCATCTAGAACCAACTGTGCTAATTCGCAAACCTATTTATGCCCATTTTACCCGTTACTATAATTCTACATTAATTATATAAATTATTGAAATACAGATCAAAAGACTTGAAATCGATGTTGCTCTAGAAAGCCTTGAGAAAGGTCAGTGACTAAAAAGATACTGCTATTGAGGTGATGATTTTATGGAAAAATAATCAGGAGGAATTCCACATTCAGATTGTTCTGTGAGTGTTTTTTAAAAAATATCTCTACTTTCAAGAAACTGAAATTAGAAATCATAGATGTTACGGGTGTATTTATGCAAGGAATATGCTGTAGAACTAAAAATAATATGTCCATGCTATTTAAAAAAAGGTTTTAGGCCCACACCTAAAAATTGGCAAGTGAATGTATATTTATGTATTTTATTTATATTAAACTAATAGTTTAAGATACATTAAAAAAATCCTCCTTTAACTGTAGTTTTCAATTGAGTAACTACCTGCCTTGATAGTGTTGGATAGCAGGACATCTACTATAATAATTAAATAACATGTCAGAGGCTTGAAGATATCTCTGTCCAACAGCCAACTGTTGCCTTGGAAGAAGATTAAAGGTAATATAGCTAAGAACCTAATTTTCCTCTTATTTTTTTTTCCCTTGACATTTATTGAGAATTACACACCATCAATTCTACTGGTCCACCAGGATTAATACCAGACTGTCCAGCACTGATTTTTCTTGGCTCAGTTTTAAAACACTATTTTCTTTGTAGCTGCAAAAATTCTGAAACATTTTACATTGATTTGAATCTCTCCAGGCTGGCCACCTTTTACTTTCCATAGAGAGAAGCTGGGACATATGTCCAGTTAGACCTACCGGATTATATATGAGGTCCATCTCCAAGTAAATAACTCCTTTAAAAGCTTGTTCTAAATCTTTATTCTTCAACACGTAACAGTTTGTCTGTCCGTCTCGAATCTGTCATAAACAATAGATAAAATACAGACTTTCTACGGGATTTAAACAGAACGAGCTGACAACATTGAAAATGCAGAACGTATACACAGATGAAGCCAATATTAAGCAAATATTAAAACTATGTAAATATTAAATCATAAATCAACTTTTAATTCTAGAGTGCTGCTATAACTGATAAGAAGATAAAGTAACAATCACCAGGCTGAAACTGATATACGAGAGGAAAATTAGTGGTACAAATGATTACTAAGCCTACCAGGGTCTTCATTCAAAAATCCCAGAGGTTAAACATTTTAATTTGTTAAAAAATGATGAAGATTCTACAAAATTTCTGGCAAGTACTACTCAAGATTGCCAAGGTCATGGGAAAAAGGAAAAACTTGGAAACTGCCACAGTCAGAAGACTAAGATTAGATGATAAAATGCAATGTGGTACCCTGGGTTGGATCCTGGAACAGAAAAAGGACATTAGTGGAAAAACTGGTGAAATCCAAATAAAGACCAGAGTTTAGTTAACAGTAATGTACAATGTCAGTTTTTTTTTTTAGTTTTGATAAATGCATCATGGCAATGTAAGATGTTAACATTAGAGGAAACTAGGTGAGGATAGATGGAAACTCTGTATCACTTTGCAAATTTTCTGTAAACCTAGAATTATTCCAAAATAAAAAGGTTATAAAATAAGATGTTTTATTTATTTATAATATGGTATTTTATTTTATAAAAATATTATAAAATATTTTATACAATATTTTATAAAACATTGCCTTGTAAAATATTGCCTTATAAAATATTATTTTATACAAATATTATTTTATACAAATACTATGAAATATTTTAAGGAAATGAATAAAGGAATGAGTTTTCTAAAAATGACCAGTGATTCACAGCCAAGGTGCAATGAAAATTAAATAAACCAGCACAGCTAAAGTTGAGGTCAAAATACAAAAACATTTCAAAAGAACAATGTGCTGATAAACCTACAAAATAAACAAGTTCTTCTGATAGCATCTCTCAGCCAAGCATGTCACATCAATGCCACATACCAATCTACCTGTGGACCCCAGTGTGTGAGGCATCTAAGAAAAAATCCCCTGTATCATTTTGGAAATGACTTGGCTCCCATTATGGCATCTTCTTTTCAGATTTGATAGCAGCAATGCTTATATTATACAGAGTGGTAGTATATGCATTTTTAAACTTCTGGCTTATTCGAAGCATATCTGTTAACTCCAACAGGGCAGAGCAAAACTTGAGCTGACCAAAAGCTCCATTTGGGATTGTAATGATCAAACATCTGAAATAACATAGGAAATTTGAGGGCATGAAATCTGAGCCATATTTTAAATGACTATTGCTGTCACTACAAGAATCCAGCACAAGTGTTCTTATAAACAGTGGTGGAGATGAGTTGAATAAGTCACGGGAGGGAAACAGAGCCATTCCACTTTACAAGGGAGAGGTCACCTTCCTTCCCAAAGTCACCCCACCTCTCTCAAATTGAATAGGTTTTAAACAGAAAGATGGTTTTCCTGGCCAGTGGCTAAGAGGAAGGGGGTACCCCATAAAGACCTGGCTTCCTTCCTAAACGGTATCCAAACAGGATTCTGAGCTTCCTCTTTTATCCACTGTCTCACTTAATAAATTGTGGGTGTTAAAGTTGAAAGAAATAAATACAAAAACAGCATATGACAATTTGCCAAGCTGACTTTGGTCCAGTTTAGTTTTGCCTCAACCCAGAATCATTGTACTGTTATCTTAAAATTTCCATGATTTCTTAAAGGTTAGGAAGGGCAACAGAAGAACAAGAGGTATCAGTATAAAAAGAAATATTTTATAGTCAAAGAAGTTTTTTTGGGTAAATGATCGTTTCCTCTTTCTCAATGTCCTAGAATTGTGTCAGCAAAGCACAGAATCCACCTAGGACATTAAAGAAGTTTTTAAAGCTAGAGATATAATTAAGGCTACTCATGTTTGGCACTTTCATATATTATTTTAAAATATACAAATAGTAAGTTTAAAAATTTGTAAAAAGATTGAAAAATTATAGGAAATAAAAAAGTCCCTTTGAATGTCCATAAATAACCACAATTCTTTCCCTGAGAAGGAAATTAGATAGGGATTTGGCACGTACCCTTTCTAAATTTTTATTGAGAATTTATATTCATAAATATATCCTTGAAGAAAGTATCTTACATTTTTTGTGTTTCAAACTGTATATATTTTGTAATTTCATTCTGTATGTATCAATAGTATTTGGTAATGTGTCTGTATTAGTATACAGATCAGCCTCATTTCTTTAAACTGCTATGTAAAATTCAAAATCTGAATAAACCACAATTTAGGAACCCTTCTATTTATGAATATTCGGTTGATTCCACTTTTTCAGTCTGTCCTCTATAAGGAATATCTTTTGGGAAAAGATAAACTGAGAGACAGAGGAAATACACTACTTTGTATTTGGGATATGCTTGGGTTAAGAACAGATCAATGCATCTGAATATTTAGTGTTATAATTAAACACTGAGATAGTAACCAAAGAAACTATTTGTTAAATATTTTCATTTTCCATGGTGTTTATATAATTGAACTTCAAACACATGAATACAGGATAAAAAGTTCGGTAACACCCCAACTCGCCAAACTCCTACATGACAGTATTTATATAATAAATGAAAGCTAAACATATATATTTCCAGTCAAGAACTATATTTATTTATACTTAACTCTGAAAATTATTTCTAGCATTTTAGAATGTTAAAACCTCTATGAAATAGGACAACTAAAGCACAGCTAAAAGAAAACTTAGAGCAAAGAATCTATATATACTTTTGTCTTTAGGTATGAGATAGTCACTTCAATTAAGAAATTAAGACTTAAGTTTAATTCTGAGAGCTCTATCACCCAAGGCAAATTGTGACAAATGGAAATCTCGAAGTTCAACTGGAGAGTCTTCCTGGGCTGACATCGGGGAGGATTTCATTTCACTCAAATAGAAGGATGAAATAATAGATAATGTCCTTAAGTTTAGTGTTACAAGAAAACTCTTCAAATTGACTTATCACACACCTTTACATACTTGCCTTTCCATAGGTGAGGAGTACAGATATCAGGCAATAATTTGGGGAAGGCATCTCTGCAGGACAGTTATAAAGATTTAACCTAATTAGCAATTAAACTTCCATAATTAGGGAAATGGGCATTTCCATGTTCCTTTACATTATTTTCAGAAACAAAATGATATATCAGAAAGCTAACCATGCTAACTGTGAATTCTTGGTTACATCAGACAGCCAACGAAAGAGCACAGGAAGTCTGTTTCTGAGTAATGATTCAGGATTTCAGAGCCAGAGAACAAGTTACAGAGAAGGTAGTCTGGTTTAGATTTTAATCTGACCTGAAGTTATCTTTAACCTATGCAATTTTTCTCTATCTAAAAGAATTTTAAATCTGCTTACACAAGCTTTAAGCATGGTAAATATGAAGAACTTTTAAAAAGTTTGGTGATAAAACTAATTTTTGAGTCAAAGAGATACTACATTCATTATATTAGAAAACAAAACTTTTTAAATTGGCATATAACAAAGGTTAGTATGTGGGACAGAGAAAAAATATTTTTCTCAGCTGGAACTCTTTTTAAAGAATTCTCATTATTTAAAAAGAAACAAGAAAAAAAGAGAATTCTCATTAGTATGCTTTACTGTAACGTTTTGATGTGACAATATATCAACTGATTCAACAGCAAAGTTAATCAGAATCGATATGAAGGAATAAAACCATCAGTTGCTTTAAGGAGAAAAGATACACATTTAACATCAAAATCCAAACTGAAGAGTCATATTGATCCTCCCCAGCCCCCAATTCGACCTTCATGTGAATAAATGGAGAACGTTTGGGTGTAAACAAGTGTTATTCTATCAAAAGCTTTTCATTGCATGCAAAAGGGAAAATAATATGACATAACAATACAGCAGGTGATCCCCACTAATGCACATGCAAGGTGACTCCAACAAAATGTGATGTGAACAGACACATATTCACATGTGATATGTGGCTAGGAAAGAAGAAAAGTAAATATCCTTTACTTGGTAGTGATTCTATTCACATCCCCACTTGGAAACACGCCTGTTTACCACCGCAGGAGTTACAAACAGCACGAGAGATTGAAAAGCCCATAAGGTCACTGTTTGCCCTGACACAGTCAACCACCAGCCAGTAGAGGCAGCACGGAACTCATCACCCCAGCCCTCCACATACAACTCACCTTTCTCTGTGCAAAGGCAATCCAACCCACCCATTGCCTGAATCCAAAACCCAGCACTGAACTTTGGTAAAGGCAGAAAACCCTGCTGTACCCAAAATGTATTATCAACTCCTCTCCCTGAAATAGAAGCTGTCTTTACAAAGGAATATTTACTAATTGTAAGAATGGTGTACAATTTACAAAAATAGCTTAAAAAAAGGAAAAAAAAATGTAACTTTTACAATATTCCATTTTTTAACAAACAGATCTCTAATTTTTAATGTACTTTTATAAATATTTATCTTATGAAAATAGGATCATAGTGTATTGGATGAAGTTTGGGACTCCTTAGAGGCAGATGAAGTGAGTTTAAATTCTGGCTCTGCCTCAGAGTGGCTGGGTAACTTTGGATAAGTTACATAACTCCTCTCTTCTTCAGTTTCCTAATCTGTAAAGTGTGAATTAAAAAAAAAAAAAGGATACATATCTCAGCAGTTGTTGTGAAATAATCAGCAAAAAGCAATAAGAACAGTGACAAGTACACAGAAATTGCTTATTAAATAACATGATTTTTTCTGTCTTACTTTCATTTATGTACTTTTTAATCACTCGCGTTTTAAACTTAAAAAAAGTATGGGAAACATTCTCCAACGTAAAAATCGGTTCTCCATAATTTAGAATGGCTCTTCATTTTAAGAATATTCTATAATTAGCTTAACCAATCTTCCATTGTAACTAAGATTGCTTCCAATTTTTAACAACTGTAAACACTGTGATGGTTTTACACATAGATATCTTTGTGCTTCCATGATGCATTCCTAAAAATAAAGTCTTAGAGGTGGAATTATTGAGTCATATGGTACACCTATGTTTATCGTTTCGGCAAGTATTGCCAATTTGCTCTCCTAAAACGTTGTATTAATTTATACTCCTAGCCTCAGTGAATGAGCCTGTCCGTTTCCTTCCAATGTTGCCAACCATAGGCATTTTTATTTAATATACAGCAATTTCATAGGAATAAAATGGCCTCAGGTTGTTTTAATATGTGCTTTTTTTATATAACTAATGAAACTGAACATTTTCTGTCGTATGTTTATTAACAGTGGGCCATGGTAGGACCGTGAAACCAGACAGACTTCACTTTAATTCCCATTTCTGGCGTTTAGCATCTGTGTGACCATGGGTAATTACTGTATCTCTCCAAGCCCCAGCTGCCTCTCTAAAATAGATATCTAGAATATAAATGCTCAGAGATATGTGTCTATTAAATTTTAATCCAAGGTGCCTTATAGGAGGCTGGTAGCAGGTCATGCTCCCTCCAAAAGCATCTGAGAGAGTCCTTTGACTACACTTAATCATCACTGCTCATGAAAAATCTTGACTATATTTCTTAATCTGACTGCTTAAAGTAATTTGGTAACTTAAGCTACTAAAACAAGGGTGATGAAGATAAGAGCTTACATTTTAAGTGCTTACTGTGTGCTACTGTACTCTTTTTACATTTACCAAACCATTTAAATCCTCACCACAGACCTCCAACACAGGTACTGTGATAATTTTCATTTCATAGAGGAGGAAACAGAAACAGAAATGTCAAGTAAGGCGTCAAAAGTCACATAGCCAGTTAATGGAGAAGACTGGGGGCCAACCCAGGTGATCTGGCTCCCTCTTCTGCACTTTAAAAAAAATAAATAAATTTATTTATTTGGCTGCATTGGGTCTTCATTGCAGCTCGCGGGCTTTCTCTAGTTGCAGCGAGTCGGGGCTACTCTTCAATGTGGTGTCCGGGCTCTAGGCACACAGAATGTAGCACGCAGGCTCAGTAGTTGCGGCGCACGGGCTTAGTTGCTCTGCGGAAAGTGGGATCTTCCCAGACCAGGGCTCGAACCTGTGTCCCCTGCATTGGCAGGCAGATTCTTAAGCACTGCACCACCAGGGAAGCCCCCTCTTCTGCATTTTTAACAACCACGATGGTGGTTGAATAAAGCATGAGCCATTCATATGCTTATTAGCTATACAGAGTTCTGCCTCCTTGATTTAAATTTTCTGTTAGGTTGAATTGTCTTTTCCATATTGATCAAAAAAAACACTTTATATTAGTGCTGACATCTATTTGTTTTAGGCTGCAAGTATTTTTTACTAACCTATCCTTTGTCTTTTAATCTTCTATGGAAATTTTTGTTTTCACCATGACATCTTAAATCTTTCTTCCTTTATCATTCCTGTTTTTCAGTTTGTTTATGTAGCACTTCCCATTATTTTAATAGTTTTATTTATGGAACTATAAATAAATATTTATTTATTTATTTTGTTTCAAGCATTTGACCTTTAATTCACCTTGAAATAGTTACTGTGTTTGGTGTAACATGCCGACGCATTTTGCCCTGATGGATAAGCAACAACTTACCTCAGAATCACTTATATAGTGATCACTTAGTTTATCTTCTCAATGACTTCATGCTTCAAGTTTATCATATATTAAATTTCTCAATTAGTCTTTTTTTCATGTCCTTCAGTACAGTTCAGAAATTCCTCACATAGTTAAGCATTATAGCGTTTTTTTGTTTCCTGTTATACACTTTGATTTTTTTTTTTTAGGTTTTTCAGATTTTATTTTTAGGTTTTTCTTTAGGTTTTTAAGATTTCTATTGGGTATGGGCACTGGTTTTCATTTTCTTAATTTTGATATTGTTTATACATAACTGACCTTTTTTTACTCTAATACATTGTCTATTAATTTTCTTTATATTTACAGATATTATCAGCTAGTACTTGCAAATAATGTGTTTCCTTCATTCAAATATCATTTATTTCTCTTACATTTTTGCATTGGCTGGATCTGACCTAAAAGGTTTAATTTTAATAGTTAATTCATAAGTATATAAGCTCATTAAATTCTTGCAACAATCCTAGCAGTAGAAACTACTGTTATCTTCATTTTAAAAATGAGGAACTAGAGCAGTTTCCCTGGTGGTCCAGTGATTAAGACTCCAGGTTTCCACTGCAGAGGGTATGGGTTCCACCCCTGGTCGGGGAAGTTCCACATGCCATGAGGTGTGGCCAAAAAAAAAAAAAAATGAGACACTAGAATAACTATCTCTAGCGTTTCAGCAATAAGTCTTAATGTCTGTGATACTTCTGATAGATATCATTCATCATGTTAAGGCACTGCTCATCATTTACTAATTTATTAGACTATTTTTTCATAATCAAGAATGGATGTTAAATTTTATCAAGTACACCTTCTACATCTATTGAGATTGTCAAGGTGTTTTTTTTTCTTAACTCAATAATATAAATTACACAATTAGATTTCCTAATGTGTTCAATCTTACTGATGTTCCATGAAAGGTATATAATTTGCTTTTTTTTAAATGTGTTTTTTTTAATATCAGAATTATTTTAGTCTCAGGGAATGAATTCACACATTTTCCATTTTCTTTTATGTTCTCAATAAACTTCAATAACATTTAAGAATTGCCTGTGCAGTTAAGGTTTCAAAACTCATGTTCATTAAATGATTGAAATGTTTTATTTTCTTATTCGGGGGGAGGGGAGTATGCAGGGAGAAGAGGGTGGAGTTATTTGATAACTGTTTCTGATATTTCCATCACTAATGATTTTCACTAAACAGTGCATTTAATACCTGATATTCAAGTTCCTCTAATTATATTTTTAAAGATAATTTCCTTGATATTTTTATACATTAATTTCTTCAAATGGGGTACTGTATTATATTTTTAGTTAACTTGGGGAGATTTTTATACCTTTACAATACCTAAGTCTTCCCAAGGTATGTCTCTATATTTATTAACGTTTTCTCTCATACTTAGTAAAATTTAGTTATGTTCTTCATAGCAATCCCCATATTTCTTGTTGTTCACTCATTCTTAATAGCATATGTTTTCCCTTTCTTTCATTAGCCTTGTAAATGGCTTACCTGTATCACTGGTTTTGGGGGGAACTAATACTTGGATTTATCAAATACACTGTTTAAATACTTTCTATGTAATTGCTCTTTTATTAATCTTCATAAATTTCTTTATAATTTTCTCAGTTTTCTTTATTTTAGTTCATTTTGTTGAGATGTTTAATTGATTTTCAACCTTGTTGTTCAATTATAAAACCATTCACGTAACTTCCCTGGTGGTCCAGTGGTTAAGACACTGTGCTTCCACTGCAGGGGGCACAAGTTCGATCCCTGGTCAGGAAACTAAGATCCTACATGCCCTGTGGTGCAGCTAAAAAAAATTTCCTCTGAATAATACTTTTGGCCCTTACCCATAGTTTTTATATATTGTATTTCATTGTTAGTTTCTAAGAAGTTTATAGTTGCAGTTTTGGTATCTACATTAGCTACCTGAGATTTTTTTCTACCAAGGGTTTTGATACTTGTTTCATTTTTGTTATTTATTTCTCTGTGCTGTGATCACAGTACAGGTTCTGCCTTTTTGAAATCTATTGAAGCGTTCTGGACCCACAACATAATCAACAATTAAACAAGTTAAGTGGGTATGTGAACAGAATATTTTATGTGTGTGTCTACCCATATATATGTTGGACAAAGCTTACGGCTGATTCTCTAGTCTAAGAACCACCATTTTAGTTTGTTTAAAATTCACCTGAGAACTTGCTAAAAAAATAAAAACAAAAACAAAAGAGATTCCAGGGTTTCATCACCAGAAATTTAGTAGCTGTGGAATCATGTGCAAGGACTTTCGCTATTAGCATACACTTCATGGAACTTGGAATTTCAAAGACTTGGCACTTTAAAACATCACTTCAAAGCTTTGTTTTTTGTTTGATTTTTAAAAGCTAGATAGATAATATATGTTATTTTTCTGCGATTCCAATTTTGTAATTTTTCTGGTGTTTCAAATATTATATATATTTGTGTGTATATACATATGCACACACACATTTCCATGGGAAGTCATTCACGTAAAAGTTCCTGTCTTTATAACTTTATTGATAATTAATTTTGTAACTCATAAAATAGCCTCCTCTGTATGTTTCTCACTTACCTTTTATTTACATTTATGTGTTACACTTTTGTTCATCCATTTTAGTATTGCCATGTTTGAGGTGTCTCATCTAGAAGAAGCACTTAGATTTTACTCTTTCACTCATTATGAGAGGTTTTTCCATTTAATAGAAAAGTTTAACCCATTCAGCGTTTACCATCATGCAGGATATGCTCAGATTTATACTTTCTATCTTCCCGTTATAGGACAGTAGAGGAATCCCACTAGTCATTCTTCTTTCTCCCTTGGCCTGTCGTAACCAAATATCATCCACCTTCTACACCAGTTATGGTTCATGATCATTCCAGCATATTCATGGCACCCTTTGCTGGTTTCCAAGGCCAACAGAAAAATGAGCCTTATCTTCCTTTACTTCAATGAACATGTTGGACCAGGATTAGATGAGGAAGAGAGTTGACTGTTTGTGTCCAAAAATCACCATTTTGCCCTGTTAAATTTTGTATTTGGTTATACATCCATAAACATTTATGTAAAGTAAAATAAATATTATATATTTCAATGGCCAAAATTTCAGCATTAACTTAAAAAATATGATTAAGAATGTCCAGTACAATGTGCAAAATCCATCATAGGTGAGAGTTGGGCAAATACTTAATTGGAAATGCAAATGAAGATGTGCATGGACATTTATTTGGTACAGCAATTATAGAAAATTTATCCCATAAAGCGAATTAAGTGAGGCTGTTATTGGTGCACCTAGTTACCGTGCGCACCGGCTTCACAGAGAAAGCTAAGGGCTGCATGAAGGCCTGTGCTTCTGATATAAATTCACATGTGCATGTTGGCATAGCTTACACAAGAGGACTCAAATTTGTTTCAAAATGTAGGACCTGGGCTTCCCTGGTGGCGCAGTGGTTGAGAGTCCGCCTGCCGACACAGGGGACACGGGTTCATGCCCCGGTCCAGGGAGATACCACATGCTGCGGAGCGGCTAGGCCCATGAGCCATGGCCGCTGAGCCTGCGCGTCCAGAGCCTATGCTCCGCAACGGGAGAGGCCACAACAGTGAGAGGCCCTAGTACCGCAAAAAAAAAAAAAAAAAGTAGGACCTCATCAAATTGAGATGACTTCTCCATAGATAGTAGGAAATAACAACAAACAGATGCTTTTCCTATTTTACAGAAAGCTGATTTTCAAAGTCTCCCAAAATTGACCCATTAGATAATTAATTCTAGGAGGGTAAACACATGTTTAAATAAGAAGGATGAGAAGAACTTAGCCAGATTTTCACCACAAAATCAAGACCACTTAATTGAGAATAGCAATGAAAAATAAATCTACTGAACTGGATAATTATTAGGAGACAATGTCTATGTTGGGAATGTTTTAAAACTAAAACATTCCTACTGTTTTCCAATGTATATTTACTATATTATTGATTAGAAGATTTTTGGAAGAATGTGGAAATGTACAAATATTAAGAGTTTTCAGGACTTCCCTGGTGGTACAGTGGTTAAGACTCCACACTTCCACTGCAGGGGGCACAGGTTAGATCCCTGGTGGGGGAAGTTCCCTGTGGTGCGGCCAAAGAAAAAATTTTTTTTCAGATTATAATCCAATCCAACTGCAATTTTCTACTGCTTTTAATCATGAGTAAAAAGTTTTGCATATCTATATAATCATTTTAAAAAACTGTTTTTTAAAAAGTTGAACAGAAATGAAATCTATGGAAGGATGGCTCACTGTCCTGTATTTTTTCAATTCTGATGTATATCTGAGCACATGTATATGCTTTGAACAATTCACCACCATTAACAAATACACTGATTTTAGAATATGAATTTTAAGGGAGCCAAGAGTCATCCAATATATTCACCCTGATTAAAAGATATAGTGAATTCAGAACAGGCTCTTTATTTAACAGGCTGAAATGCACTTAGCACATTACCATTTCGAGAGAGTAAAAGTTGAAGTACTTTCAATACTTTACACTTAGACGTTTTAAAATGTAGTTTGCATTTTCTCTGAAAGTGTAAACCAAGTTTTAGTTTATGACTTGATTAAAGAAAACATGTTCTCACAAAAATTACGCACACTCTAAGAAATACAATTTTTGTTTTTAAATACGAAACAAGGTATTATAGGACACTGTTCCGTATCCTATAGAGGTAATAGTGAAGCACCAATGAATCCATTTTTATGACTAAAAATATTAAAAAACCAGGGAAATAAATCCTTTTCCTAAGAGGCATAGAACACAGAATTGAAGGGTTTTCTCTTTGATGCTTTTTTTCTGGAGTTGCAACCAATTCCTCCAGGAAGTCTTCCTCCCCTATAATTGCTTCACACAGGAGCCAAACTTTCTTCCTAGTTAACTGCTCTGTTATATCCATGCCAAAGCCTGCAGATAATCCTTGCTCACAGAATAGGCCCCAAACTCTCTCCACCCCTCCTGAGCTGCACTCTCCAGCCTCCCTGTTCACACTGAGAGCTAGGCACCAAGGCCGCTCTTTGCTTCCAGAATGTGGCCTCTCCTTTACCCTGCTGTTTCTCTGCTCATGCTTTCCCCTCTGCTTGGAATGGCCTTCATTCTTCACCTCACCCAGCAGTCCCTATCAACACCATACTCCTTCCTGGCCAGCTCAGACTCCCCACTTTCTAAAGTCTTCCCAAAGTTAAATTCAGCCCTCCCACCTTGCATTTTCCTGTTCCTTTTATATGGCACCTAATATTTTCGGTCATCTCACAGGCATCTCCCATGAAATGCAAGTCTTTACTTAACTCTGTATCCCACCTGCCCCCCTGCCCCCCACCTCCACTGCACTGAGCCCAGTGGCTGCACAAAACAGATCTCGGTTATGGCTTTTGGCACAATATTTACTTAACAGCTACTCACTATGGCAGCACATCATCCTCTTAGGATGGCTCTGATATGAGACCGCCTAATTCAAACCCAGCTTCCCCTACTTACCAGCTACAGGTCTTTCTTTGCCTCAGTTTCCCCATTTGTAGATGGTCATAATAATAAAGCACACCTCATTAGGCTGTCATAGAATTAATGATGGTAAGTGCACAGCACAGGGCTCTAGGTAAGTATTGCTCAATAGATATTAAATAAAGAAAAAACCTAGATCTAAATACATTTTAAAATATACCCTCTAAATCACAAGTTAGAATTATTTTAAAATAAATATAAACAAAATTTATAAATATAAATACTATAGATATAAGTAATATAAATTTTTTTTAAAAATCAAATGATCAATGAAATAACAAAATTTGCCTGTTACAGATACTGAGGGTTATGGCCTTTTTTTCGATCACATTTATATCTACACTTTAGGTAGGGAATCATTTCATTTGGAGAGGTATGTTGCGGGTGTATGGGGAAGAGCCCACACAGATCTTACGTAAGATCTGATCACTTTCCCAATCTACTGGTCAAAGCATCAGAAATAAATATGAACTGAAACAGCCATGCTGAACAACAACTACTGAAATGTCTTATTCAGCTCAACATCCCTGGGCCCCCAAAGTCCCTAAGGGGAAACGTGGCTCAGGCCGCACTGCCTTTACACAGTAGAGACCTTTCAGATCTGGGCTTATTTCTCCACGTGCTACATTTATATTAGAAACAAGCAGTATAAACCAAATCAAACACTCCCCGGCTGGAAACCTCCCTGTGGTTTCCCATCACCACTAAGAAAGAGCCAAAGTCCTTCTAACTTTCAGGTTGTCAGGGTCCTACAAGGTCCTCTTCCACGCCACCCTATCCCCTATTCTTTCCTATCTCACATTTGCTATTCTCTACTCACTCTATTCCAACCACATTGCTCTGCTATTTTTGGAATTTGACAGTCAAGGCCTGGCCTTGGAACCTTTGAACTTGAAGATTTCCTGCCTGGAAGAGTTTCCCCAGATATCCTCCTGGTTTTCTCCCCTCCCTTACTTACTTAAGTTCTCACTCAAATGTTCCCTTTCCAGTGAGGTAATCGCTGCCTGAATCATGGAAAACTGCATCCCTTCCCCACACACATCCTCTTGGAGGCCCCTCCCCCTGCTTCATTTTCTACATAGCACTTTTCACCATCTAACCTACTGTGCATTGCTTTGCTTTTTTTTTTTTTTTTTTTTTTTTTTTTTCTGGTTTGTATATTGCCTCCTGCAATCAAAAGATAAGTTCCAGGAGAGGACATAGCTTCACTGTGATAATTGTTAGAACATTACCACCTAAAACAATTCTTGGCACACACTGAACACTTGATAAATATTTATCGAATGAATGCTTAGATTGTGGGGCAGCTTATCAGCAACCTGAAAAATTAAGGGGGCTAATGGGCTTGCTTGCATTGAAACAAAGTCTTTCACAAATCACTCTATCTTGTATTTTGAAGGATATAGTTTGAAAGCTCTATTAATTTAGGTCAGTGGTTCTCCACTCCACCGGGAGTGACTCTGCCCCCTTCAGAGCACTGGGCGATGTTGCAAGACATCTTTGGTTATCACAACAGGGATGGGTGGATAGGTGCTCCTGGCATCTAGTGGGTAGAGGTCAGGGATGCTGCTAAAGTTCACACAGTGCATAGGACAGTCCCCGCAGCTGAGGACGATCCGTCCAACAATGTCAGGAGTGCTGAGGTGGAGAAAACCTAAACCTGATTTAGCCAGAGGTAATTTCTTAGATCTAACTCCACAGCGTATAGCGACTGTACATTCCTTGGGAGGGAGGAAAGAAAGTCAGTCAACTTGTTGGTATTCTAGGAAGACCAAACACACAAAATGTTTACATGCGAAACAGAGGGAGGTTAATAAAGATACGAAGTGGCGTTCACCCAGCAAGGAATCAAATATGCTACTAAGGATTTATCTATAAAACAAGAGGAGAAATGTCCCAAAAAAATAAATGTTAGAGAGAAAGGACACTAAATTCTAATGGAGAGCTTTGGTTCCTTGTCCCTTTAGACCTCTTTAAAATTGTGCGCCATGTTCTTGTTACATGGATTCTTTTAGGAATAACTGACAAAGTTGTAATAAAAAAAAAAAAAAAGGAGCGAAATCCCACATCACCATCTCCTCTCTGAGAGCCGGCGTGGCTTTTGCTGCTGGTGGCTCAGAACATTCGGCAGCAGCCAGCTCTGCAAGGGAGCAGCTGCTCCACAGTGCTCTTCAAGTAACATAAGGATATGAGAACTTGGGGAGAAATTAACCAAGCAATCAAAAAGGTAAGAGATATTGAGAGGTGCAGCGTTTCCCCCTCTGTAAACACCATGTGAGCTAGTCTAATCTCATGGATAAATTACAGACTGCTCCAGCCACAAAAATGCACTAAGAGCTTTGGGGAAATAAGTCTTTGGGAAGAAAGAAAAAAAAGCCTTCCTCACTGATAAACGCCGTTACAACTCTACCACACACTGTATGAATGGTTGGATGAAAAACTGAAATTTTCTCCTCGACAAGAGTACATTTGGCATAAACATAAGTGCCCAATTAATAGGTGAATTCAGACCCCAGCTTTCTACCTTTGCCCATGTAAAGACATTATATCATGCTCTGAATTTTATAGGGTATTTTATTTTCATTCAGCTCTTAGCTCACTCTGACACATTACCTTTTAAGGGGACTACCAAAACAGCACTCTTTTTCCAAGAGAGGCTCTCTGCTTTCTCCCACAAAGCACTTTTGGAGACTGAAAACAAACGGGACTACTAAAAAGACAAACAGAATTTTTGAGAAAATGGTCTTTGGTGGAATTGAGAACAACTATGCAGTTACCAGCAAGTAATCTTTGAAGAAATGGGCAGTAAGGAAGCAATGAAGCAAAACATGGATGTTTTTCATTCACCAATGGAAAATCAGTCATAGATATGTATTCCCTGAAACAAAAGAGAAACCCCTATCTTAAGATGGAAAGACTGAGTGTGGATTGAAAGACCGGTCAAAATGTTTTGGTTGGTTAAATCAATACGCAATTGACACACAGAGAAAATTATGTGACTTTACATCTGAAACTACTGAAAATACTGGAGAAGGATAAGGAATAAAACAGCTGTTTCCTGCTATAGCTGGGAGGATCCCCCCCCCGCCCCGGCCCCCCCGCAGATTGACAAAGATAAAGCAACTCTAGACCATAGAAACTTGTCAACTGTAAAATGACTCACACACTGTATATTAACGAAGGTAACTTACAGACAGCAAGGGAATGGCAACTTTCCCAAGAAAATCAGGGGGTTTATCTCCATCTTCATCAAACACAGTCACTTCCAAAACATCATGAATATCTTTAACAGGACTGAAACAAGAAACACACCATGCATTAGATACAAAAACACAAAAGTGAAGTCTGTTCCACGACGATCTGAAAACACGGTTTCACTAATTAAATCTGTATGTCCTCAGAGTATAAAAGTACCATTTAATTAAATTCCAAAAATTAAATCAAACTGACTATTCCCAAACCTTCCATCAGAGAAGATTCAGACATCCATATGGAAAAAAAAAAGTCAACTTTTTTACTATGACATTTTCCATGTATATGTGTACTCAAGGGCAGAACTGTTAAAGAAACAGGATAAAGAAAGAGAACAGGGGACAGAATAAGGAGGACAGTGATTTCAAAGTAGCTTCCAAATGAGAAGAACAAAAATCAAATTTACTTTACTTTAAACTAATGAAGAATTCCCTAAAAAAAAAAAGGTCAAAATCACTATTTGCTGAGATCCCTAGAAAGCATCCTATTGTTGAAACACAGAGTACTAAATGTATCATGCATATTTATATACTTATAAACAGTTTTTATGTTGACTGGAAGCCAGACATTGGCTACAATGAAACACGGAGCCATGGTCATTGGCAGGGTGTTGACCAAACCAGAGACTTGCATATGGCAATTTGCAAACCTGCTTAGCACAGTTAATCCTCTTCTCATAGATCCTTGGGAAGTTTCTGCTTGGGAACCACCAATTCCATTCAATACGAGCTATATTCTTTCAGTTATAAGCACAGACAGAGCATTTCTTCAGCGTTGTGAGGCCAGTGTACCACCATTTCACCCAAATTCAAAAAGGGTCCTCCCCCTTGATGGCCAGATGCCTTGGAATCTAAAGCAAACTAGGAATATACCCAGCCTCCTAAATGCCTGAGTCTGAACATCACTACGTAGTGAACATCACTACGGAGCAGGTCATTCAGAGAATCTGGAATATAAGGGGCCTTTGGGAGTCCTTGAGGAATTGCAGATAATCTATATGTTCCAAAAGACTCTGGCAGAATACAAGCCTTCAGATATTAAAATAATGTTGTACCATATAAGCTCCTTGAATTAAAGACAGGTCTACATTTGTAATTTCCTTTAACCCAGGAATGAAGTAGTCTGGATTTATGGAAGCTTCCTTCTACTCACAGATTAATTTAGTCACTAAAAGACGTACTTTACAAATGCCTCTCCTATAACACTCCCTTGCAGTTCCAAATGGTCTCTTCTATTATTAACACTATACTCTATAAAATGAAAGCATAAAAGGTTTTCAGAAAAAGAAAAACAATAAACTTCACTCTTTGCCCATAAAAATGGACAGAAAGTTCCACTCAAGAGCCCCAGACTGCCCCAAACATATCAGGGATAATTGGTCTCTGAGTTAAAGCTGCTCTTTGATATTCCAGGGGCTAAAGTACTTACAATGTAAAAACTTTGTTCCACTCAGGGTTGAGGTTTTTGTAAATGGTATGTGTCTGAAGTCGGTCATTTCCCAACTCCAACAAGCAAAAGGGATCGCTCTTCCCTGCAAAGAGAACACAGACGTGGGTCAGAGACAAAGGAATCTCCTTGGTCAGAGACAAGTGAATCTCAAAAGTGACAGAGGCAAAGTGAACAAAAGTCATGCACTTTTTTCCCAATTATTATTATTATTTTTATTTTATATTGCAGTATAGTTGATTTACAATGCTGTGTTAGTTTCAGGTGTACAGCAAAGTGATTCAGTTATACATATACCTATATCTATTCTTTTTCCGATTCTTTTCCCATTTAGGTTATGACAGAATACTGAGTAGAGTTCCCTGTACTATACAGTAGGTCTTTGTTGATTGTATATTTTATGTATAGTAGTGTGTATATGTTAATCCCAAACTCCTAATTTATCCCTCACCCCACCTTTCCCCTTTGGTAACTGTAAATTTGTTTTCTAAATCTATGAGTCTGTTTCTGTTTTGTAAATAAGTTCATTTGTATCATTTTTTAGATTCCACATATTGTAACAATAAAATTGGGCTTGCTGATAGAGAGCAGACTTGTGGTTGCCAAGGGGGAGGGGATGTGAGGGAGGGATGGATTGGGAGTTTGGGGTTAGCAGATGCAAACTATTAGATATAGAAAGGATAAACAACAAAGTCCTACTGTATATTCAATACCCTGTGATAAACCATAATGAACAAGAATATGAAAAAGAATGTGTATATATGTATAACCATCACTTTGCTGTAAAGCAGAAATTAACACAGCACTGTATATCAAGTACACTTCAATTAAAAAAAAATTGTGCTTGCTAAAAGATTGAACGTGAGCCTCTCTTTTTAGCAAGCCGTGTAAGCCCTGTGTGGGAATTGGGGAGGTGGACAGACATATAGGTGTCAGCACACTTATTGGACTGGGACTGACACACAACCCAGATGCAGCCTTGAGAGCAATGGCAACACTGGTTTCACAAGAGCAGGTGTCAATGTGGCATGTTAGAGAGTCCAAGTTTGTGTTTTGTTTTAAAACAGAAGCACATCTCTGTTTCCTTCCTAAATTCTCTTTGAGCCAATATAATTTTTTTTTCTTGTTTTGGCCACATTGTGTCTTAGCTGCGGCACGTGGGGTCTTCGTTGAGGCATGCGGGGTCTTCGTTGCGGCACGCGGGCTTCTCTCTAGTTGCGGTGTGTGGGTTTTCTCCCTCCAGTCACGGCGCGCAGGCTCTTTGCTGTGGCACGCGGGCTTCTCTCTAGTTGCGGTGTGCGGGTTTTCTCCCTCTGGTTGTGGCACTCAGGCTCCAGAGCGCACGGGCTCTATAGTTTGCAGCACACGGGCTCTCTCATTGAGCCACACGAGCTCAGTAGTTGTGGCGCGCGGGCTTAGTTGCCTCGCGGCATGTGGGATCCTAGTTCCCCGACCAGGGATCGAACCCGCATCCCCTGCATTGGAAGGTGGCTTCTTTACCACTGGACCACCAGGGAAGGCCCTGAATGAATATAATTACTCGTCTACAACTGGAAGTCTATGATAACTTATATGCTTCTACGAGGTGATAAGAGAAATGAGAAAAAGTGTAACCATGGCTGTTCAGGAGTTAAAACTCTGCTCTGGAGTGAGCGGCCACACACACATATGATCTTATATATTTAGTAAATGGTGAGAATACACATGGGACATTTTTGGTGCTCAGACACATGCAGAAGTCTAATTTCATAAGGTTAAGTTCAAAGTTTTTATCTTAAAAAATAATGAAGCTTAACCTTTACTTCTCCCATCTCACCTCTTCTTCTTCCACCCTACCTCACACAGCCTCCAAAAGAAAAAAATTAAAAGATTAAAAAATCCTGAATCCAAAGGGGGCACACAGAAAGCTACTGCATAAGAAGTCTCTCCCCTTCTGCTGGGATTGGCAGAGGGATCCAGAGTTGAAACCGTCAGGGTCTTTAACGTCCGCAGGACATGAACACACGGCCTACCCCGGCGCACACTGGCACTTTACAAAGCGATGTGTACTAAATTAATTGGGGGCAAAAGGACAGACATGCCTCCAACAAATGGCCAAGGAATCCCAGACCGGGGCCTAACTCAGACCGTGCTCAGGCCACTTGACCTACTGGCCTACCATTCAGGTCACTGAACCTACATCTAATTCACTGAATAACCGGGAGCTCTGAAGTACTGCAAGTCATTAGAGAGACACATGTGCAGGAGCCAGCATGAAGATGATATTTCAAAAAAGGAAGAAAAGAAGAGCAGCTGCATGGCTAAGAGTCAGTGTTAAACAGGAGATTCCATTCAGCTGACTAGTGGCCTGGACACTTAGGTGCCTGGCCAAAGCTTTTAAGTCAAGGCCATTATCTCAGTGGCCAGCAGACAGTGATCGAGCCATGGACACAGATGAATGCATTGGGGTCGTCACTTACAAATAATGGAAATGATCCCTGTCTAAATTTAGCAGAAAAGGAATTTATTAAAATAATAGCAAGCAGCTCTCAGGATCAGACCACAGATTGGAGAATCAGGCTGGAAAAATCACTGGAAACCAAAGAATGCTGAGGCACAGAATCTCAGTGAAAAAATGCCATTTGCAGCAACATGGATGGACCTAGAGATTATCATACTAAGTGAACTGAGTCAGACAGAGAAAGACAAATATCACATGATATCACTTACTTATGGAATCTAAAAAAAAAAAAAAGGATACATTTTGTAATTTTGTTTCTAGTTGTGGCCTTTTCTTTTCTGCCTAGATAAGTTCCTTTAGCATTTGTTGTAAAGCTGGTTAAAAAGAATTTGATACAAATGAACTTATTTGCCACATATAAATAGACTCACCGACATAGAAAACTTCGGTTACTTACACGGTTACCAAAGGTGATGGAGGTGGGGAGATAAATTCGGAATTTGGGATTAACACACTACTATATAAAACAGATAAACAACAAGGACCTACTGCATAGCACAGGAACTATATCTCATAATAACCTATAATGGAAAAGAATCTGATTCATATGTGTATAACTGAATCACTCTGCTGTACACTTGAAACTAACTCAACACTGTATATTCACTACACTTCATTTTTTTTAAAAAGGCAGTGTAAGTCTGGGACTGTGTTTCACGGGGCACAAGGTAGGGGTTGGGTGACAGTGCAAAAGGTCAAGACATCTCTCGAGTAACATGAAAAGAACATGAACATGAAAGAACACACATGTTCTCATCCTCAACCCAAGCTGAAACCGCTACTTAACCGTTTGTCAGACTGTTGGGAGGTGTCAGGGCTGCTCCTCCAGAGATACTGACATGCCATCCCACCAGCACTTGCTCGGGGGGAACCGTCTGACACTTGTAATGAAAGCCCGGGGGCTCCTCCACAGCGACGTGGAGAGGGTCCGGGCCTGTGCCTGCACAGGTGGGCTGAGCCCTGCCTACCCCACCCCTCTCCAGCACTCTTCCGCTATCCCAGCTAATAAGGAACAGCCTTCCTTCCAGGAACTGGGGACTTCAGTTGTGTGTCTACAAGGAACACACTGCGCCAACTCTCTGAAGATAATTCCGTCAAAGCTCATTAAAATGCTTCATTTATTAATATTACAGTATAAACAGGCAGAGAGGAGGAAGAAGAAGCGAAGACATTAACACATTTATAGAGTAATGTATATACACTTTAGGATTGATTTCTTGCCCTTCCAAGATTCCAGATAGACAGGGACTTTCAAAAAAAAATTTAAATAATGAGTATTTTTATTCAATCATGATAAAACGATCTCCCGTCACAAATGTTTCCCAAGAGTACCAAGCAAACAGTACCAGACAAAGTGACATATATACACTTGGGTCTGCACTTTTGCTCTTTGCTCCACCTGTTTTTACAGGTAAAACATCTAGATGACCTCTTCTACAGCCAGATGCCGTGTCACCTTGACACGGCTACACCACTGGTGATTCCGATTCACAGTGGGGTGGTGTTTCAGCGCCTTGCTCTCAATAGCCTTTGCTATTTTTGAACAGCACGTTAAAATTCATTTGTATTCCTTGAGTGGCAAGTGGAGGTTCCTTGCTTAAATAATTTTACCTTTATACTAGTTACAGAAGTTGAATGACAAGCAATAAAAGTATTCTAGAGGTCAAATCATTCATCCAACAAATATTTATTAAGCGCCCATTCTGCTCTTGGCACTGAACCAGGCCGGCCCCAATGTACACAGACCACCAAGTCATTACCTTCAAGGAACTCTCATAATAATTATGCTTTTCTGCAAATGTCACCTTTCCAGTGAAAACTTCATTCACATCCTCTGCCAGAGGACTAAGCTGTTCCCCTCTGTGATCTCCAACTGTATATTTTCCTTGCCCCTTTTCAACTGCACACCTGTACATCTCTGTTCTGTATTTAGCCCTGTATTTCATCGAAGGGGCCCATTGCAGGCACAACCAAGGTATGCGTGCCCCTCTCATGCCCTGTGAAGAGTTTCCTGGCCCAGTGACAGAAGGCAGCAGGGAACTTTGGGCTCTGCTGATGGTTGTTGGCTGGAGGGAGCCAGGCTCCTCCCACTCTGTGCAAAAAACGATGCTTCACGCAGGTTCTCCTTTAATCTTCACGTCCATTCTATGAAGTAAGGTATGTCTGTGCCATTTTGCAGATGAGGAAACTAAAGTTCAGAGACATTTAAGTTGGTTGGTTAAAGTCCAGAAAGATTTCACAGTGGAGGTGAATTCTAAGCAAGGTTTAGGAGGAGACTGACTCGGTTAAAAGAAATAGGTAGGTCCTTGCTGAGGAGACAGGGACAGATCGGAGCCTAACATTCATTGAGTAGATGGATAGATAGATAATAGATAGACAGACACAGATGTAGATACATATATATGCATATATACAGCTAAAGAGTGGTGATCAGGAAATATAAGATATGGGTGGATAAAGGAAGAGACTGGCTGGAAGCCTGGAAGGCCATGACTGGTGCCGTTTTTAAAAATTTTATTTCTTTTTACTTATCAAGCAGCCAGGAGCCACCAAAGACTGTCAACACAAGGGGCAAGACTTTCTAGAGGAAGGTAATTCCTGAAGCTAACTGTGGAGGATTATAGCTCAGGCTAGGGGCGGATGTGGGAGTGGGGACAACAGCCACTCCAGACTTCATTTCCAAAATCTCTCCCTTCAATTCTTGCCCCCAGCCGTCTGTTGATAAACCTTACTTTTGCATATTGGAGCCAATTCCAGTGTTCATCCTGAAAATCTGTGTTCTCTGACAACTTATCCCACACCATCCATCCTGATCTATCTCCTATTTCCTAACCTTTATCAAGTTGGCATGTCTGTGCCCCACCCCTGACCAGCACACAGAGGTACGGGGCTCAGTCATGCTTCCTAACTCTGCGTGTGGAATGGCTTCTCCCTGCAATGCTCTTTCAAGCCCCGCTCCTCTCCAAAAAAAAAAAAAACAAAACAGGACCAACTAACCTCCGAGGCCTAGTTCAGGAGCATCATCTACATGGAACTTTCTCTGCCACCTGAAACTCCAGGGAGCTCCCCACTCAGTCTCCTATGATCATTAGTTTGGGCATCATAACGCCACACCGTATGATGTACCTGCTGCTCCCTTCAACAAATAATTTATGGTTTCCTAAAATGTGGACAGTACTGTGCTGGGCTGTGAGACGGACTTTAAAGAAAGAGAAAACATTGATCTCTATGCCTTCTGGACCTAACTTTCAAGTATCTCCTCCCTTCCCGAGTGGGTTGCAAGCATCTCTAATCCAAACAATGGCCTCGGTGGCCTCCTGCAGATGAGGACGGATCGCTTCACCGTGGCAGACATCCAGAGCTGGGGACAGACAGGTCTCACTTAGGACTGTGAGGTCCGCAAAGGAAGAGGACACTATTGCTGAAATGTTTTTTAACTACATTTCTGATGTTGTAATATTCTAGCACAAACAAGAACTGATGACATGAGAATTTTTCCTTCTTCTAATTCCATTCCCCTGTCACCGCTCAAGCTCCATAAAGCACCATCATCCACTGAATCTGCCTAATATCTCCCCATTTTCAGTCTTGCACCCCCCAAATCCCTGTTTGCAGCCACCAGAATAAACTTGTATGTAAGTTCATCCCGGATCATATCAGTTCCCTACTTAAAAAGGGCTCTAATTTCTTCACCTGGACCCCATGTTCCTATATAATCCGGTCCCGCCTAATAACAATAGCCTCCTTGCCCCTAAGGGTCCCCTTGCTCTGTTCTCCAGCTTCACTTGCTTTTCTGTATGTCTTGGGAAAGCCCTGAAGGCTTTGGAACATGCTGTCCCCTCATTTGAAAACTGCTTTTCCTTCAGCTCTACTGTGTTAATTCCCCCCTATCCCTGACACCTCAGCTAAAACATCACTTCCTGCAGGAACACCAGTCAGGTGTCCCTTTAATGAACCTTGACACCTGTTCTTGACCTTGACAGTATCATTGTCATTAGATGCCACTGGGTTAGCAGTCACTCCATGTCAAGGCAGGGACCAATTCCTCTCCCCCACCATGTCACCAGGACCCACCACAGGCTCACACACAGAGGAGATATACTGGCTGAGTACATGAAGATCTTACTAAGAAGCCAGCCAGTAAGATCAGTTGTTAACCAATGAACTGAACTCATTCACTCACAAGGTACCAGGTAAGCTACAAACTGCTAAATCTTCAATAAACTCCCCAACTTTACATCAACTAGAGTTCATGTTCCTTGGCAGACTGCTAAAGCAGATGGCCTGCCAGGGCAGATTTGTATCATTTTTTACATGTTTTTAAAAAGTTGGTCTTGGGGCTTCCCTGATGGCGCAGTGGTTGAGAGTCCGCCTGCCGATGCAGGGGACGCGGGTTCATGCCCCGGTCAGGGAAGATCCCACATGCCGTGGAGTGGCTGGGCCCGTGAGCCATGGCCACTGAGCCTGCGCATCCGGAGCCTGTGCTCCGCAACAGGAGCGGCCACAGCAGTGAGAGGCCCGCGTACCGCAACCAAAAAAAAAAAAAAGTTGGTCTTGATTTGGGCTCATCTAGCCATGAGTTTCTCATGAAAATTAAGAGCACTGAATCACTATGGCTGAGCTTCCTAGAAATTCAATTACAGTCAACCCTTTGAAAATGGGGCATCTTTAAGAGGGGAGGTATTGCTATGAATATAGCTTCAAACAGCAGACAATGAAAACAAACTAGAAAATGGACATGTGACTTAAAATTCCCAATGAACAACAACCATAGGACTATTTTATTTCTCTTTTGATACAAGCAGTCTTATGTTTCAATAAAACCCAAAACAACAGAAAACAAAGCTAGTGTTATAATTTACAGAAACTACTCAAATGTCAGTATTACAGCATATGGCTGGAATATCTCTACACTATAATATGGTATCTAACTGCGGTATTTTGGTCAACAGTTTCTCAAAACAGCACTTTTATATACAACAAAAAATTGAGCTCATAAAAGCATTTTATATCGATAAAACTATTATCCATATTATCAAAATGTGAATACAAGCACTAAACTGGTTTAAGTATGAGAATTTTCCTACCATGAAGCATGTTTTTTCTTCACCTTTATCAGGCAATAGAAACAGAAACAAACATCATAGTGGTAACTATAGATTTCTAAAAGTGGTTGAAAAGCTAAAAGTGATTAGCAATGCTGATATTTCCAACATTATTTAAAATTAGAGAAATCATAAACAAAATACCAAGAAGACAATAACCTGTGAAATTCCCCAGGTCAACTGTACTCTAAAAAAATAAATTTAATAAAGAATGAGAATATCATTTATTGAGCATGTAATATGTGTCAGGTATGCTCATTTAGGTTTTAATTTAACTCTCAAAATACCCATGAGAAGCTGGAGGCTTAAGTGGACCCAAGGCTGGTATGTGGTAGAACCAAGATTTACACATCTGTTTCTATACATCTTCTATACCATAATACATGGGGGTTAAAATGAAAGGCAGCTACCATAAAAATAAAGAGCAAATAAAATGGGGAATAATTTTCATCTTCAGTGAATAAATTATTGAGCTGAAGATTAATTTACCCAAAGCATGAGTTTCAGTCTCTTGGAAAGGGATCGTGTACTTAATGAATGAATGGAGAACTTTACCAGTCATGGGAGAGCAACCCTGCGTGTGGAACAGAGAGCTCTTCCTAATGGCATTGCCAAAGAATCACTCAACTAAAAATGCCACCCAATTTTGAGCAAGGCCCTCATCCACATCAGTGATGCTCACTGCCCCCTAGAGAAGGAAGAGTGAAGTGATCACAAGCTCCCTACAGGTAGGTATGTCTGATCTGTAGTAGATGCTCAATGAACATTTCTTGTAGATCACTAGATCTACCCACCAAGGTGACTTTTCTTAAATTAAGACAAACTCAAAAAGCATTTGGAAAACTACACTGGGCTCCCTGAAAAGAAGTATGGAGTTCTTGAATTAAATGTCTTTGTTCTCCTGGATCAGGCACTGTTATGGCTCCTGACATGCTTATTTATCACATAAGACTACTTCCCCATAACCCATATTTTTTGTTTGAAAACATAGTCTTTTCCATTCCTCTGATAAAGATTCTCTAATTACAAGATTCTGTTAATTTGGTAGTTGTCTTACTCACATTGGAAACAGAGAAAGGGTCCAAGTGACAATTTTACAGCCAAGAAGTCAAAAAAATCCAGGTATATTTGGAAAATTTTTGCGTTTTATGGGTGGGTTTTGTATGGCAAAACGTAACAAAATATCGCAATGATAAAAAAGACCCCTGGAGAACAGTAACTCCAAATTGGGAGGAAAGATGGTTATTTCCAGTTTTGTTCCTTTGTTGCCTCCTGATAATTCCCCAGCTTCTCATCATGACATACAGTGTATTATGACAGGAACATGAAAAATTAAGATGGGATTGTGCTATATGAAAAGAAGGGCTGTTGAGACCCACACCCTATTATGCTATGTTGTTAGAACACTTACTATCATTCTATATGGAGGTGGGCTTGCAATGCTGTTCTCCTTGCTCTTTTGCCACTGCTGGCATGATGAGGTAAAGAAAACTCTCCTAAGCTTCTATCGCCCCTATTTTATGTCAGAATACTTAACGGCTAGGGTCATCTTGGTGGTGTTAACACAGTGGAGGAATAAAGTGGAGGGAGACTAAAGAATAACCCATCCTGCCACTGGAAGATTCGTTAAGGAGAAGGGTGTTAATATATAAGAACTCTTTTAGAACAAAATTAATATACAGAAAGCTTAATTAGTAGGGAGGAAGATGTGTGAAACCCACATTTTGATTCTAAGAATATAAGAGAAGGATCACTGACTAAGTGCTGAATTTTGGCAGGTACGTTATGCAAATAGAGGCCGTGATGGTTTCAGTACTGACACACGGAAGGAGCCCCTCCGTTGTACAATTCTGGAAGCTTCCCCACAATATTCTATCAATTATAACAAGGCTATTCAGAACATTTCTCCGTGTATGCGCTGAACACAGTAAATACTTTCCTACTCTTCACTGGTGGATCTCCCAATAGGTAAGATAAGCATTGCCATTTGTACTGAAATACAATTCTAATCAGAAAACATTTCAGTTCCCTATTTTTCTGTTTACCTATTATCTACTTGATTACCTTTTTATAGCCTATGAAACAAACTCTGCATTGTTTTTGTTTGGTTTTTATTGCTTTCTTCTCAAAACAGCTGAGTTCTAAGACTAGCGGCAGCTGAGTGAAGTATGTTGGTCTCATTAAACATTACAAACAGCTGTGCTCACCTTGAGTTTCAAAGTACAATTTATCATCTGTTTTGTGAATCAAGGCTATGGCCTTGTTTACTACAGAAGAACTGACATCAGAGAGGATAACCTATTACTTAAAAATTTTAGGTTACATTGGACACAAGGTGTTTGTGAGACAAATGCTTTAATAAAAATATCTGACAGGCTTTTCTATTAGAATAACCGTGTATGGCTATCCATATCTCATATTGGCTGTAGAGAACATTAAAATATCTTTCACCAATTTTAGAGGGATGGACTGCAAGAGAAGTTAATTACCTCCGATTCTTTAAAATAAAAAGTCTTCTCACTTATATACAAACAAATGTCAGATACACACACAAAAATGCCAAACTATATATAAATTTAAATTTATTAATTCTAAGGTAGGTTCAATCACACAATAGATAAGCATATTTAGAAAAGAATGAATTAGTTTCAAAAATAATAAATTATCTTTTCTACACATAGAACACTGAAGCCTTTATCTTTTATAAATATCTTAATATTGGTAACATATCTAGATTTAGGTTATTAATATCTTATATCATTTGGAAAGCTACACTAATTTTTTTCTTTATATAAAAAAGTTAAATTTTTAATTGCAAAGAAGTTCACCTTAGTGCGTGTATATATATAATCTATATATATGATATATATTATTCCAATATTCTAAAGTACTAGCAAAGTAATGAGGATTCAATGTCCCCCAAGTTTAATTTATTTTTATGGCTACATAATCATAACATCAATAACCACTCATGAGGAATATCCACCTAACTTTGATCCGATTAGCATAAGTGACTGATATTTTCTTTTTCTAATTGCTACTTGCAAATATATAGATAACTTTAAAATTGGCAAACCACTGATCGCAGGGCTGCCCAGTGCTTTCATTTCTCCTCTAGGACAAAAGGTCCCTGCACTCTGCAAACCGTAACCTTCACCTCCGTATGGACCACTGCCAAGATTTGCTCCCATGGACTTTTGTTTTATCAGAGTCCCTGAATCTAACTTGAAGCATCAGTTATTATGGTTATTTGGTATTGTTTTCAAGAAACAAACAATTACAGAAAAAAAAAAAAAAAACACAAAACTATCATGAAAAAATGTAGGAATGTTGGAATGTTGCCTTTCGCGCTGTCTAAAACGACCACCATTCTTTGCGAATGTGCCTGGTTATTCAGAGTAAATGCAGTTCTTTTTAATTTGCAGGAGTGAATACTTTGTTCCCTGAGCAAGTGCGATGAAACACTCAGTTATAAGGCAAGGCTGACTGGAAAATGCTGGGTATAAATAGTTATTCCTTAAATGTTTCCGGCACTGGCAATGATGAGTACCTCTTCTGATCCATGATCAAGTGAAGCTGGCATTTTTTTTTCTGCATATCAAGTGAATTGGTAACAATAATAACAGCAATAATGTATGAGTCGCCACTATATGATGTGATCGCTAACATCTCGGAGGCATTAATTACATCTCTACTGCTACCTCACAGCAACCTGAATCCACTTCTTTTTTCACATAGAAAAGTTACTTTACAACTCTCTGGACTAGGTCCACTTTCTTGCCCTAAAGCAACACCTTGGTTTGGAAGAGACTGGATGAGGCTACCAACCTATAAAGAACATTAGACTGTGAAATTTGATTCTAAGAATAAAGATCGATATGGTCTAAAGACATGCTTAGCTAATGACAAGGATCTTTGCTTCAATTCAGAAGAGTGATGATTTTCTCATAAATAATACAGATATAGTAAAACACCAGGGCATTTAGCTAAATTGCTTAGCATTATTTGGCTTCTAACCACTGCTTTTTGTTAATGGAATCCTCAGGTACTCACCACCTTCATCCACTCCAAAACTATCTACTGAATATCTTGAATATAAAGAAAATGACAAAATGGTAGCATTTTGCCCCAAAATTATTCTTCTGAAAAGTGGGTTTTGCCTTATCATCTGATCTTTATAAAAACTTACATTTTCCAGGTTTCTCTCCTATACACTTTAATAGTCAAAGTACTCTTTGGAGAATTCACATTGGCCTGAAACAACCTCCATCAATACTAGTTTTGGGGGTGCTTTATGGAAGTCACCTGATAGGAAGCATAAAAATAAGGTAAGTTTTTAAAAAGTATTTCCACATATGGATGTAGTTGTACACAAGCCTTTTTAAAAAACGTTTAATGCATTTCAATTAGTTCCTGGCGAACACAAAATATACAACTACAGAAAGAATATTTGAAAATACTGCTTGAAAGCATAAATGAGTTCTTGGCGCCGGAGACAACGTTTACTGAGACATCAACAATCACAGATTCAAACAGTGTTGTATCTAAACACTGAGATGGAAGTAAAACACAGTTTGCTCTGGAAAACTGGTCGATAACTCTACATGTGCTTTAGTGATGAAAAAACTACTGTCAAAGGCACATGAAACGTCTGAATTAAGCATTTTCATAAACTGTAAGTTTCAGAAGGAAAATTTCTAAATCAATCTAAGACTATATAAACATTTGCAAGTAAACTGATGAATATTACAAGTCATTACTGAAGTATTTCATCCACAACCCTGAGAATTTATATATCCATATTGGTTGAAAAAGCATTTTTGGATATTCTCACTAGGCATTTCCTTAAAATTGAGATCACCTTATTTGGGGGGCTTACAGAGTAGTGATTTCCATTGGTTCATTTTTTGAAGGAGGTTGAGGAGAACTCTTTTTTTTTTTAAACTAAGTTCATATATCCCATCATGTTTGTAATATAAAGTGCTTCTAATTAACATTCTCTTTTCCAGAGTTTGAGCTACCTCAAACTCAGAAGTTCAGAGGTTACACAAATATAGAGAGTAGACCACATTCTAAAATTATGATATAACAACAACAAAAATGCACTACTGCATTAATAGATAGATCCATGTTGTGTAATAGTCTTCATATTCATCAATTTACTTGGTAAATAGCATCTGTCATATAGGTGCTTAAATTGTTAGTCAGTACAAGGGGGTAATTCGGCAATGAGTGGAGACGCATCCTCTGATCAGACACTGGAACGTTTGGATTACTCTCCTCCATAGTCAAGCATAATTCAGCACAAAGCATGTCAGTTCCAGCCTCTGTCTATAAGTTCCAGGTAGTGAAGCACCGAGAGAAATTTTGTATAAAACAATGGCAATGGCAAAGTGGTTCCATGGCCAAGACTTTGGCTACTGTTACAGAGAAGTGCCAGCCAGCCAGATTTAGGACCCCATGTACTGTACCCTGTGAAGAATAAAACACTGTCTATACACAGTGCTGCAAGAAGTCAAATCTGCCTTCTGAGGACCTGTAGAAAAGCTTGACCAAACATTTAACAAATAAAGAAGTCACGACATGAATCATCCGCAAATATATGTGAAAGTTAAATGGACTAGCACATTATCTAATCGTAGGAAAATTACTTGAAAAAGATAATTTTGCGAAAAATGTGAAGTGAGAGAACTTGTCTGCACCTTTTTTTCTTCTGTGACTCTGACTGAAAGAGTATGATTGCTCTGTACATGCTTCTACTTAGTAAAACATTTCTGCCACCAGATCACTTCAAAGCAGGAAATAAATAAAAATGAATAAAAAGATGAAAATTTTCTATACCTGAGAAATCTGCTGCTAAAAGATCTACCGCCTTTAAAACCTTCACTTGTAAAATGCCGACGTCCTTCATATTTTTCAGGGAGTTCTGTAAGCTCTGGGGGGGGGGAGAAAAGTAGATCACAAATGAACATAGCTTTCTAATATACTGTTTAATGCCAAAAAGTCCCTATAGGAAGTACCTCCTAGATTTATCATCATCTTTCTCATGCAATGCTAAGAAAAGTTCCAATGTGCATTGCATCAGTCAACAGGAAACTTAGACATTTGCAGCAACCAGATTAAAAGTGACTGAGAATTAATTAACTCCCCTTTCAAAATAAACAAATTACAAAGCACATGCAATCTACTTTTAACATCACCCCCTGGCGATAGTACAGACATCCCACCAGGAAAATGGGAGTAGAACTACATTCATTCTCCTTTCCCCCTTTCTCTTTAATGAAACTTTTAAATCATCCGAAAAGGCAACATTATTCTGACCTAGTTAGAACAAACTGTATGGATATCAGAGGACTAAACTTGGACCCTCTATAGATACTTATTACTACCAGAAAGAGAGTAGGGATGGAAATGGAATGAATTTTCTAGTCCATGTTACAGCCAGCTCATTAGAGACTGAGCATCTAGTACTGCTCTGTAATCACATTTACTTTCATTTTTAGTTTGCATGTGCCAAAGCTCTAATATATCTACTGATAATTCTTAAGCATGTATAGAAATATTTAGATGTCTATGCACATTGCATTCTTTAGAAATTGTGCATGAGATAAGAGATAAGCAAATAAATGCTCTTTGCTTGCCTCCAAAACACGTTTGCTGAAAAAGATGCTGCTTTCAAACCTTTGGATACAGTATTTCCGTCATCATTAGATAACTGAAAACCTGTGATAAGTGGACCCCAGGGATTTATGGAAGGGTAGTAAAATCCTTGTTATTTAGGCATTTCAGGAAAGAATAACAAAAGCTTAATAATAGCTAAGGTTTGCCTAACATAAACCTTAGGAAGCACCATTCCTAAGAACTTTTGGAAGTTGTTTCTTCAAACAGTATTTTCAATCTTAAAAAAAACAAACAGAAAAAAAAAAACTAGTGTTTAAGCTAAAATGGAAACATCTGAGATAAAGTACTTTCATAATTTAGAGGCAAGATGCCTTTGAAGATTATCTATTCTTAAAACCTAAAACACAAATCCAGGGGTCTGCAACTTGTGTCTTGTAACACAGTATCTTTCCCTCTAGCATGCTGGTCAGCTCCTTAGCTACAAAAAAAAAATAAAATAAAATGGTATTTTTATTTTGATTACTGGCTCTTCAAATCTCTTTTCAATGAGTATTCCTCGAATCCTGAGACATTATTCAAAGCCGTCGTTATGATCTCACCTAATGTCACCTTATAAATGCATGACAGTCCTCATGAATTTGGTAAATTGTGCCATTTATCCGTGGAAAAGTTTGGGGAAGTGTTTTATTTTCACTTGCTTAACTAAAGTCATCAAAGAGAATATTAAAAGTGGATTTTGTCAAAACTTCTTTAGAGTACATCTACCTTGCATGCAGAATCTTGTGTTGTCATTAAGATGTGTGGCTAGGCTTTGTACTCCTGAAGATAAAGGTTTATTCAATTAATCAATACGCCTGCACAGTGAAGGAGTCTGGAGGCACTAAAGTTTATGCTGAGAATAATATTCCCATTAAATAGGTATTCATCTTTGCTTCACTTCCATGCCACTTTCCTAAAACGTGCCTTTCGTGTGTGTGGCAATAAAATAAATGTATTGATTCACAAAGAAGATGGAATAAAACGAGAATGCAAATAAAGACACCTAGAAAGCCAGAGCACAAAAAATAATGACAAGGACAAAGCCATTTGATTTAAAAATGCTGAGTGGACTTTTAAGCAAATTGCAAGTACTTAGGCAAAAATCACAAACTGCTCTTATCCAGGGTAGTATGGGATAAGTCTTTCATGCCTGTCTGCAGCTTGGCTTTGTTTTATGAGGCACAAGTGCTTTCTCACTTGATCTTAAGAGGTTCTAGAAAAGTATCTACAACATGGCAAACATTAATATTTGTTTTTTTTTAAAAAGCAGCCTTTGTGAACTTATATTAAAATTCCTAAAAATGATACAAATGAACTTACTTACAAAATAGAAACAGACTCACAGACTTGGAAAACAAACTTATGGTTACCACAGGGAAAACGTGGTGGGGAGAAATAAATTAGGAGTTTGGGATTAACATATACACACTGCTATATATAAAACAGAAAATCAACAAGGACCTACTATATAGCACAGGGAACTATACTCAATATTCTGTAGTAACCTATATGGGAAAAGAATCTGAAAAAGAATGGATATATGTGTACGTATAACTGAATCACTTAGCTGTACACCTAAAACTAACACAACATTGCAAATCAACTATATTCCAAAATAAAAATTAAAAAAATAAAATAAAATTCTTATTTACATATACAGACATGCTAAACAACCTTTTGCCCCCTTGAGGATTTCAATTTTCTCCAAAGAGATCCAGGATACTAAAAAATCAAATACCTTTTTTTTGGCTTTTAAAATAGGAAGGCAGACTCTATAATCTACTGTCACCTTCTCACTAATGCATTAACCTCTAGGGTTGATGTCTTGTTTTAGGAGACATACCATTAAACTTTGGACAAAGATCTCTTTGGAGGCAGTTTTTCAATTCATAGACTTTGTTTCAACTTAGAAGTGGGGGCGGGTGCGGGGGTCGGGACGGGGTATGGCAAGGCAAAACACTCACGAATCGCTGGGCCATCTGCTTTCTCTCGCTGGGATCTGCCAAGGGGCACACACACAGATCTGAGACGGAGACTCCCGCGCAGGGCGTGAGGGTGACCAGCATCAAGAGTGTCCCCAGGCAGCTCTCCAGAGGCAGCTCCAGGCAGTTGGCTTGCTTCAGTGGGAGGGCTGAGATATCCACTTTACACCTGGAGAAGTTGCAGGAATCAGAGACAGAAAAGAGATTAACGCGTGGCAGCTGCTGAACCTCCAAAGCACCTGATTTTCATTTCATCCTCCCCACGAAACCTCACGCTGTCTGGGCATGGGCGATTCCAGTTACTAGAATCCAGCGATTCCAGTTACTAGAAGAGGTGGCAATTAGAGCTTTTGCATGTAATAAATTCATCAAGTATTTCTACTGGAGACACATTTATATATGGGCTGGTTGAGTAGTGAAGGTTGCAAGGGCTCCCCTGGCTGGTAACACTCCATCCCAGCCTAACACACCCTGAATGAAGGAGAGAAAGTGATCAAGAAAAACAAAGAAAAGGCAGCGTGGAGAAAGTGGCAAATGAACCTGAGAAGCAGCAGATCTTTGACAAATAAGGTCTGCAGAGAAACGATGAGATCAAGAACTAGGAAGAAAACAGTTTCAAAGTTTCAACACTATGGATGCCGGCTCTAGAAGGCTGCTCTGGGCTGCTCTTGGCTGGTCTTCTACCGGCAAAGAGAATAAGAGACATTGGTTCAAAAAAAAAAAGAAGAAAAGATAGGAGCTTTGCAAGCGGGAGAGGGTTAATGGAGAAACCACTTTCTTCTAGATTAATGCCGACTGGCCAGTTTTTATTTAAAGAAATGTGTTAAGGTGTTTTCCTAATAGGCATAGTTCCACAGGATTTCCCCAGGTGGGTTTCTGTTAGACAAATGGAGCGTGAAGTGCTACTGATTGATCCCATTTTGGCGGCACTGCCAGAAAAGGCTGCACCCATCTGCTATAAATTGCATGTTTTCTGCCTCTTAACAGTCAATGTTCTGGCGATGTTGAAAACCTCAAACACATTTAAATACAGAAGCAAACACCCATAAGGGGGGCGCTGAGGTGCTAAGCCATTTATTTGCTTTGACACGAAAAGTCTGGGATTGCCTGGACCACACTTGCTTTGTTTATGTGCAGGTAGGTGAGGTAGGCAGGGCTGAGCGGAGTGAGGGAGGGTAGTGTGTGTTTTTCATTCTCATTTGCCATCTCTAGTTTTTGAATAAGATGACTATTCAAGACGTTATTTAAAAATGGAAGCACGGCCTCAGAATGTCTGACAGGAATGGATTCTTACCCTTAATCATCAATGGACTTTGTAAGTTTGCAGATAATAGGAAATAGGTAAACTTACTTTATATATAAAGCAAAGACAATTTTGAGCCACATGGATATGGAAAAAGTTCCAGTTTAATAAATTTAAAAGAAAGCTTGCAATCCCTTGCCCCCAAAACATCAATATTAAAGGTCTATACCAGCTTTTACCACAGAAAATATTTTAATAGTGATATGTACCTATAAAATTAAATATATGTGGGTATTTACTTCCTAATTACCAAAAGTGATTCCAGTTACCAGAAGAGGTGGCAATTAGAGCTTTTGCATGTAATAAATTCATCAAGTATTTCTACTGGAAACACACATATATATATATATATATTTTTTTTAATAACCCTCTATGATTTGAATCAAAATTTTTTTTTCTGTGCAATACGGGATATTTCAAAGTTAAAGTTCACTACTGTGAAAAGAGGGGTTAGTAAATATTTCATAAGTATGTAAATGGGGAATTAATTTTGCTTGGAAAGAAAGAAATGTCAAGTGCTTTAACTGTGCCATTTCTACAAAACTAAGTACCCGCAAATTCTGAACAAGTATAGCAGTAGTTCATCTGCTTAGGAATACTTTGCTAAGCATTATTTTCCACTGTTATATACACTTTCATTTAATAAACCTCTTTCTTACGGAAAGACGAATGATCCGAATTTGTAAGACTTTTCTCTAACTACCTTCATTAGTCCAAAGTAGCAATAACCTATTTATGACACATTCATTTTAATATCATTAATAATGGCAGTTTTGTCCTTTGAAGTTTACCTTTTTGTTGTGGTGGTGGTTTTATTTATCTTCTGAACAAAGGAAAAGTTAGAGGATCTCTGAGAGCAAATAATGTTTGGGAGTCCAAAATGATGTATAATGAGGAAATAATATTTTTTTTTCCTTGGATAATTCAAAATGGACCTGACAGTAATTCTAAAAAAGTCATCTAAAAAGACTGTGAGCCATATTAGCATATTTACAGTAACTTTGCACACTCTCCTCCTGACTGTCTAAAGGCACAGCTTACTTGAACAGAGTGGTTTATTAACTTAAACAAGTGTAAATCACATCCCAGATGAAATGCAAACTAAATATTGAATTTTGTCTCAGAAATTACACATTTTCACAAACTTTTCAGTCATTTCTGCCCACCGTGAAACTTTTCCACCTATCCCAGTTTTAAAGATTATTTTGATAACGAAGAAAGAAACCCTGCACAAAACATAGCCTTGCCTATTTTAGATAAAAGAGCCCCATAAACACCAGATGGGGGATTTCAGGACAAACTTAATGGATTCTACATTCCCAGTTAACTAATGAGTGAATTCAACCAAATACTTACTTTTCCTTTCTTAGTGACTTGAAAGAGCAAATTAAATTGATACATAGGCATCAGGCCAATCGAAATTAAACCTTGATCCTTCTGCACATAGATTATGACCCAGTTTCTTAGGGTCCCTGCCCCATCATATGAATTCACTGATTCTTGAAACACTGATGTCTTTAGTCTTATGAATTAATGTAAAGCTACCTTCTCCCTAGTGTTAACTGCCCGCTCTAAGGATGACTTTCTATAAACTTTCTAGAACTGAACTGCTCTATCCACCTGGCTTCCCCATTCATTTTCACATTCTGGAAGACAGAAGGAAAGATGGGAGTAAGAAGAAATGAATCTCATACAAAACCCTTTCCTCCAGGCCTCCCATTTTTCTCTGTTTCAACCTCAGTCCCCATGGCTTCAGCTCATCCTCACATCTGAAGGAGAACCAGAATGTTCGGGAGGTTAGCCAGAGGCTGAAGAAATATTTACATTAACCCCAAGCTAGGAACTAGCTTGTATGATCAGCAAAAGCAGTAGAAGAAAAAAAAAAAAAAATTAAGGACTTTTCTTCCAGAATTTCAGAATACTTTTACCACAATACTCACTGAATCTTCTAAAGAAAGGTTAAGTATCGTATGAACGAAATGGCTTTCTTTAGGCTCAAGTAAAGATAAATACTCTAAAATCTTTAAGATATAATCATTCTGAAATATATTCATCAAAGACATGTTTAATATAAAAAATCTTGAAAGGAGACTCTGGGCTGCTTCCTTAATTTTCTATAGGGTACCAGATTCTACCCTGAGAAAGTACGAAATAATTTGGTCAGTCTCTTCATTTTTTCTCGTTGCTACTGAAGCACTACAGAATCTGCTGTTCTTTCCCAAGGCTTTCTGTTAACTGTTTAGTTACCAGTTCTGGGAAAAGTGCAGGGTTGGCCCCTAAGAATGCCTAGGAGAAGAGATCCAGCCCAGCTTCCTGGGCAAATCAAAACACCTCCTCCTCCCTTCCTTCTCGTTCTTATAAACAATACTTGCTCACTCATTGATTCCAGAATTTTACAGGTGTTGTTATATATTCTCTTTCTCTTCCATTTTGTATCCCCTAAGTTTCTTCCCAAGCTCTACCCAAATGGCAACCTTGTATGAGCATTGATGAAAACTGAGCTTACTACTAGGGATATGCAAATTTTCCTTGAAAAATAAACTCAGTTTTCAGATATGTGGTTTAAAGGGCTCTCATAATGAGTGTTCCAATGATCATTAAAAACCACACCAACATTAATAAGTGATAGGCACTAAGACCATTTTTTCTGTGAAGGGCAAGACAGTAAATATGTTTTTAGTTTGTTGGCTACCTGGTCTCTTGCAACTACTCAACTCTCTTCTTGTAGCATGAAAGCAGTAATAGACAATGTACACAAATGAACAAGGCTGTTTTCCAATAAAACTTTACTCAAAAGCAAGCAGCCATCTGCATTTGGCCCATGGGCCCTAGTTTGCTGGCCCCTAACCTGGAGAAATGCCAGTCATTCAGCTGTGGTGAATTATAGCAATGGAAGTATTTAAAATTTTTTTCCCAGGTTGGTAGCTGACAGTACAAACGCATTGATAAAGGTATCAAGAAATACTGACCTAAGAGTAATTTAAAAGAAAAAATAACTTTTAACTCACCATGGCCCATGAGACTCCGGCCAACATATCTAAAGACACGTTTGTTAACAAAAACCGATAAAGCAATAAAACTTATAAAACTGTTCTTCTATCTGAGGAAACAATGTGGAAAACACGTGCTCAGGGCATCCACGTAAAACACATGAGTAATGAGCACTAGCAAATTAGGTCTATTCCCGTGGCATCATGTGTGACTCCACAGGCAAGGGGGGTGACCGTGTTTGGACCATCGTTCAGCAGGTGCTACACACTGGCCCTTAGGTGACCAGGAAATCCTCATTCCGAAGTCAGAACTTAGACCATTCAGTCCGAAAGAGCTCCACTACGATAACAAGCCTTGCATCAGGAACATAAAGTAGCAGAGCACTAATGCATCTGTGTCTAGCCAGGAGCTGTTGCTGTTCATCTGAGGTCATGGAATCCGATGGTTTTGTGACCTCACTCCTGCCTTCCTCTCTAGTTTGATCGCATGACATCACCCACCCTTCTCGTTCCTTTCCAGTTTCTCAGAATGTGTTCTCCCTCCTCTCTAAGCCTTTGTCCATGTGGTCCCATCTTCCTGGAAAGTTCTTCCTCCTTGTCAGGCTAACCACCACTCATGTTACAGGTCTCAGCTTAGACTCTCTTCTTCCAGGAAGCTGCCCTTCCACCCCCAAGACGCTGCCCACAACCTAGTGCCTGAGGACAGGATCCACCTCTGAACCCCCAGCACTTGGCAGGATGTCTGATACACGACATGCTCTACATTTGTTGAATAAAATGAACGAACGGACAAATGCATCCCAGTGGCAAAATAAAATTCCAAGTCAAAAACTCCAAATTATAAAGTCAGTGGTTTTTTTTTTTTTTGTTAACCAACTAAATATTCTGTAGTGTCTATTTCCTCCCCTATCTAAAAAAAGAAGGGGAAATAAATATATGTACTAGGTGCCTCCCAGATTGAAAAGTCTGCGGTTCTATTCACCTGGAGGAAACAACGACTAAATTACTTTTTTTTTTCCTCTGCAAGCTTTTTTTTTTTTTTCTCTGCATATATTAAAGCCAGCCCCTCTGGCCCACAGGCAGTTAATGTGCTGATTTAGCGTTGTTTCTGACCTCCTGTTCCTGTCTTTCTCCATTAATCCCACCGCATTTTAATGTTTTAATTCAACACATAATTTTACCATATCAGTCAGCCAAACCTGCTTAAGTTCCACTTGCCATGATAGCTTTTAACCTCTTATTCATTACCATAGTTCTATGCTTTATATTATAGACTGGTCAGCTTTTCACTTAAATGCAAGGGGAAGAAAAGAGTGCTAGAGTTTTAAAAGCTGTACATCTCAGAGGCTAAGGAAGGCGGTGAACAGGAAGAAAATGGTGGCTGCGTCATGCCTGGCTGTAAAAGCAGATCAGCGACATGGGGTGCAGACTGTCCAAAGAAATCCTCTAGCCCTGATTCCCCTCTGCACCACAGTCACCAGTAAACTTGTAGCACGTCAGAGCCACTTTCTGAGGCACCGCGTGGGGCTGAGGATTGGCTCTGAGGCAGCCCAGTTAAAATGAACTTGTGCATTCTCATTTTTAAGTTTCCAAACTAAATTAAGTCTAGAATATTCTGTGACAAATTAATCTCCGGAATCACAGGGAAATGTAAAATATACTTTAAGAAAGTGATACGATCATGTTGAAATGGCACAGGTTGACAAGGGGGTTAATCTGTATTTCTACTCTTGCCATTTTGTTTAAAAGTTGGGGCAGGTTATATTTAGCTTTATTTCTTACTCCTCCCTAAAAATTCTGTCTCTAGACCACCGATGGACTCAAAAGACTGGATTATTTTGGTCCATGAATAAACAGCTGAATTAGTAGGCACCCTGGTCTGGGAGGGCTGTTGGATTTTCCCAAGCACCTTCATCTTACCAGCCCTGACTTCCTCAGGAGTTACCTGTGGCTCAGTGGAAGCCCACAGGTGGACCATGACACAAGGGATTTCAGAAAGATCCCCGTGACTCAGGAGAGCCTGGAGGAGGCTGGCTACCAGGCGGGGGTGGGCCATGCCTGAACCATCACCAAGCCAGCAACCCACCAATGGCAACGTGATTTCTCTTCACATAACTGACCACTACTCCAGCTTTCTGTCCACAGCTACAAAACCCAGTATTGTTCAGGATAATTGACACTGCTCGGATCTCCAGTCAACAAATGTCCTTCCCACCATGTCCTGGAAGACAGTCACTGCTCACTTCTACCAAAAAATATAAAAAATGTCTCTCCTGTTTTGAAGAAACAAAAATATGCTGAATTTTAACTAGTGTTTCAGTTACTTAAATGACACAATTTTAGTTGCAAATGTTGTGGGGATCTATAGTTACCATCCAGAAAAAAAATCTCAAAATTAATAGGAATAACAATAGCCACCAACAAGAGCCATTGCTGCCAATTGCCATGATGGCCTGCAAATTGGTGGAAAACGCCATTACACAAACAGAAAACAACAAAGTCACTGCCCAAGGTCACGCAGCTAGCAAACACCGTGGTTACCAGCCAGCCCACGAAGTACAACTCAAAGGCTGGTATTCCTTCCCTCATATCAAACTGCCCGGCAGAGGACTTTCTTAGGCCATGCAGAACTTTAAATTACTAGCATCAAGGTGTTATCCAAACACAAAATATGAGACAGGTCTGAGGACAGTTATGACTCATTCAACATTGTCAAAGACCCTTCTCATGCAAAAAGTTATTTCCCAACAGTTGGGAGATAAAATAACTGAGGCTTAGAATTACAACAAAGAACAGGAAAACAATAAGTGAACATTTTCAAATAAGAAGGAACAGTAAGTAACAGGTCTGTGATACACATATGCCAGCACAATCTCTCTTTTAACTCTGACAAGAAGTATGTATTTTAGGGTAGGTCTCACCCCACCTGGAAGTTCACTCAGGGTAATGCTGTGTAGCCAACTCCCAAGAGATACTTTTGTTATCTTTTGTACCTTAGGGGAGGAAAAAGGAAAAGGATACCAAAAAAAAAAAATCCTTTAAAATCCATGAAAAGGAAGGACAGAATGACCACTGGGGCAGGTATACATCTAAGTTACAAACAGGAAATAGCTCAAATAATAAATGACAAAACATGACATAAGAGGGACATCTCCAATTATTCTTTGTGTCTGTAAAGAAACTTAACACCCATTTGGAAAAGCGTTTCCTATTATGTGAAAGAAACATAACAGCACAATGACATGCAGAATGAAAGGCCATTATTTTCTGCACCTACTAAAATAACACGCTGGCCATCCATCACTGGGGGCCCAAATTCCCACCATTCAGATAACGCTTTGGGACACAGAGTTCTTTGCATTTGTGCATTTACGTGACTTGTTCCTGCTCTGCTGGCTAGCACAAAGTTTCTGACCCTCCTACCATGGGTGTTGGCAGGGCACTGGGGTGTCACTGTGGTGACCAGGGTGGGAGACACTGGCAAGACTCTGAGGTGTCTCAGTTACCCCATTGGGGAGAGGGTTGGGGGGAGACTAGTAAGGCATCTGACAGGCAAAATCTGTCAAATGCTTGACCACAGGAAGACCTCTCTCCTGGGTTGGAGAGTGTGACATGACCTAGTTTGGTACCCCAAAACACAAACCTGGCCCTGGAGATCTCCAAGGAAGCATGGCTACTACCTGCTAGAGCAGCACAGAGCTGGGGATGAGAGGGCTGTGCAAAGCAATGTAACCAGGGCCACGACACGTGGAGGGAAAAGCACCCATGTCTCAGTCAGCAGTGCTGCTCTCCTAGCAGGTGTTTGGACATGTGTGGATGAGCTGTCAGTGTATGTGTGTGTGTGTCTTCCACAGGATAATTGGGGAATGTAGCTGGCATCAGGTGGGTGAGGGCCAGGTTTATTAGGCACCTGAAACATGCCCGGCCGTCCCATGAGCCAAGGTGCCTCTGCTGAGAAGCATGGGAGGAATGTTCCATGGCCTCCAAACTCCCAACCTGTCTATCTCAGGAGGAGCCACTGAGGTGGGACAGGGTAACGGCAGCAAAAAGAGCCGACGTTCCGTGCACCAGGCTCTGCTAAGTGTTTTACACAGAGAAAGCACTGCATCAGGTATCGGGTTAGCTGGGGCTCATCCCATTTCTGCCCCTAAATTCCTTGCTGACGGAAAAACATGACTTCTCTGGGCCTCTGGACTTCTTCATCTATAAAATGAAGGGGTTCTACTGGATGAGTGTTTTCAATCTTTCATTTTCAGCAGGAAACTCTTCCCTCGAATGGAGCTCTACCAACGTAGAGCACAGGTAAAAGTGGAGATGCTCTGGTTTCAGGAGAGCCCCGTTCTCCAAGGGTGACCCCAAGGCATCTCCCTGAACCCAGGGTACCAGAGAACTTGGTTTGAAAAAGCCCACAAACAGCCATTGAGAGTCCTTAAAATGCTTATACTTAGGACTGGTGGACAAATTGTATGCATATGGGCTGAACAAAAGGCAGTGGTTTGGTGGGAAAAACTTGGTCTTTGAAAACACAGAATCCTGACTCTCGCACTCGCTGCTCTGAAGTCTACAGCGAAGATGCCTGCAAACCTCTTGCACTCCATTTCCTCATCTGTAAATCAAAAATAATACCGCGAACTTGCAGGGCTATCAGAAAGATCAGAGATGTACGCTTCCACCAGCATCTCCTTCATGCTCAAACTGGAGCAGTCACAGTGCAGGCACAATTGCATTTAACTATATTCTTACTACAATCCTATAAGGAAGCAACAGTACTTACACTATTTTTTATTATGTACGAGTGAGCCCCTCAATTAAGTTGGGAAGGTCCAAAGTAAAGAAAGAAAACAAATCTGGCCTCAATAGATTTCATTATGATTTGCCGCAAAGTTCATCGAGGACACTGAAAACTTTCCATCAATTTGGGACACCTAGCTTCACAGTGTTACTAAATTATGTGGTATTTCACTAAGTAGCAAAACCCAAATCATAGGGTGCATTGGACACTTATACCAACATTTCCCAAAGAGTCTGAGATGGTACATTATCTTTCTTTAGAGACTTCCTGGCACATACAATTTTCTTCTGTTGTAATCAATACTAAATTAAAAAAATGAAAAAACTTTCCCCAGGTTAGGGCCCAACTAACTTATGGCTCCTTGGGGTGGGGATATGAAGTTTTATTCTAAGCTCAAACAGATAAAGATATTCCCTCAGACCAGCCTCAAGGCAGACACATCTCCCGCCGTTTAAAAAGCAGAGCAGACTCACGTGCCCAGACGTTCCTCGTGCTTTTTGCTGTCCTTTCCCCACACTTCAATGTCCAAAATGCCCATCCTGTCAGAGAAGTAGTGAAAGTCAAACTGTTCCTGCCACTGCGGATTTGCACTCTTACACAGTGTCTAGAAAACATGCAGTTATATTATTTATTTTCTTAAAATGGCATTCATTGCTACAGCAACTACACATTCATTTCATTTCTAAACAGCAGGAGATCATAATTACGGTTATGATTGCTCTTATAAAGTTAAACTTTTCTTTTTGGAAACGAAAGGGACTTCAAGGTTTCGGGAATTGGCAAAACATCATACTCGTTTAGCTGACTCCCCAGACTCACTAATGTATCCACCAAATTTGGAGAAACACTGTTATCCCAAAAGAAACCATAAATTTTATATATATATATATAAAACACATACTTTTGATATATATATATATTTATTAAATAATATTTTTACACACATACAATAATGACTATTGAGATATGCTCTCTATATAATATATCTCAATAGACATTTTACAGTTGTTCTCTCTTATGAAAGATACTAATTGGTTAATCAAATGGAAGTAACATTTTTACTGGCACATCCATTCAGTGCTGGCTTAAGAACTATATGAATTAACACTCTGGGGTCTTAATTAACATCTGTCAGATGCATTACATGAGAAACCCGTAACCTGTAGGCCGCTGCCTATGTTTAAATCCAAATTACTGAATCCCGTCACCAGAATGAGAGGAAGACTATGAAATTCCACTGCAGCCAAACCTAAAAATTAACAAGCGTGGTCTGAAAACTCCACAAGTGTTCCTGTGTTCTCCGAGAGTGATTTCAAATTGCTTGTGTGTTTGATTCATTGGCAGGACTTTCATTTTTGTTTCAATTACACAGAGATTCAATTTGTGAATAAAAAGTGAGCAAAAACGCAGGCCACTAAGTATCAGGACCTCAGGGCCAACTATTAAATCCTGGGGCCAAGTATCCCCGTGTGAGGAAACAGGGACTGCTCAGACCTCAGCTACAGCCAACATCACGTAACGTCATTTACGCTGCTTTTCATCATCATTGGGCCTAAATATATCAGATCACGGCATTTTGAAACCATGAAGAAAAAAAAAAAAACTATTAGACCACAAATTAAGTGCAATATTCCCCAAGGGGGAACGTAGCAGATACTGGACTAATTCTACACTTGTCCTTAGTCTAAAAGGGTACGTGTGCTTAGTGATGAATAATTTTTCTATAAATCCTTACCCTGACCCTGGATCGTTAAAGGAATCTTGGTGGAGAGCTGTGGTCATCCTGGATATACTCACTGTGAGGTACAGCCTAAAACTGCCTGGTTAAAATAATTATCTGTATATTTCTGCTGTAGCTTGTCTTCAATTTTTTGCATTTCTTATAATAAACGATTCAATATGAGCTTCAGTTATCTACTCCTCGTGGAGTAAATGACATTTCATATTTGATTCTGCACTGAAAATTGTACAGCAGAGAAAACCTCTTGCCCCCCTAAATCATTTTCTAACCAGTCTGCTTCAGTTAAGTCCTCTACACCCGAACGCCCAAACTGCAAATATCCTCAGGCCTATTTTCAAAATCTTCCACTGATGTTTTTCTTCCTATGTGGCTTTTGGCAAATGACTTAACTTTCAAGTACCCTAGTTCCCTCAATCCATAAAACATAGGAAATATTTCTGTCTGACAGTTATGTAAAACTAATTAATTACCATGGTTTGGAGACTAGTGTTTTTGAAATAAAAACCACACCAAATTACTGAGATTAAAAATTAAATGGAAGTTGGATCAGCAGAATAAGATGACTGATTTTTAAAGACGGCTAAGAAAGGCCATTACCTTCGGTCAAAACAAATCACTTTTAATACTTTTTAGACAGTTTAAAAAAATCACAGCAAAAAACCCCCAGCAGCACTAGACATCTATTTTTAGTGTTCACACCAACAAGTTAGAGAAAGCCCGGAGTACATAATTTTGAAAACATGTTTAGTTAACTCAAATATTTTAATCCAACTATAACATATTATACCATTTTATTTTCATACGATTTTGAAAGCATTTAGTAACCCTTTTCCCTCATTCTCTGAAACATAGTTTGCTTATTTTCAAAACAAAAATAAGCCATGCATTCAAATCTATTATTTAAGAAGCTTTCTCTAGCTTTAGTTTAGTATATGAAAATAGATTATACTAGGCAATCAAATATCCATATTAATAGACTGCAGCTATACAATTATTTTGTTTTCTGGGTTGCTCCTAATACAGTTAGGAGGGTTAAAAATAAATTCTGTTCTTGCGAAGTTTAGAGTGGGAAAATATTTTTTTCCATTGTTTTAATCTTAAAGATATTGTTCTCCTTAAGGAACTGACAGAACTTACCTTACTTTTATACCTCTGATCTCCTAGTTTTAACTGGACAAACATCTCTGTCATGCTTCCTCCTGAGACATTCTTTCCTTCCAACAAAGTTATACTTATAATCCCGTTCCAGAGTTGGTTCTTTTTCAAGAACTCTGAGAGCCGGAGGTTGCGTATCAAAGAGGACTAAAGCAAAAAATAAAGATAACATATAAACTTGCTGATAATTCTTGAGTGTGACTTTGGTGATCAGAGGAATTCCAGCTTTCAATATTTGATTAGAAATAGCACTCCCTGCCTGGTAAAAGTGTTAATATTCTTCACTGGCTTTGCAAACCTGCAATCACAGTTATGTGACTTCCTTCTCAAGCATTGGACTTGAAACATATAGCAAAGCATGAATTCGAACAACACTTGCATTTGGCACTGGCCTGTACTCCCACCTAGATGTGCTTTTTGGTAGGAATCCTTCAGCTGGGCCTTTGCTATTTTAACAGTAGGAAGGGAAGAAAGGCATTCTGGGAAATAGAGATATAAGAACCAGGCATTGCTTTTCAGGGAAACAAAATACCTCTGGGCATTTAGAAATTATGGTTTTGAATTTATCCTTCACACTTGAATCTGTCCCCACTTCCCTTTATTCCTTGGGCTATGACTAAAAAGCCTAACACCACTGTAAGATTCACAACTCCAGATATAGCCTGTAATCGGCTAGCCAGCCAAATGAGCTTTGCAGAGGGAAGGCTGTGTAAAGAACACAGCCCCATGGCTGGGACCCAGTAGGGGTTCAGTAACTTGTTACCTTATTTTTGTTTCCTTTTCTACATTGTATTACTCACACACACCTTAAACAGAATATAGAAAAAGGCAAATATCCCCTATTATTAAATTATAAAGAGGCCAAGCACACTTTAATTTCCATTATGTAAATTTTCGAACACATACAAAGATAGAACAACAAACCTCCATGTGCTTATTTATCAGATTCGACATTTTGTCAACCTTATTTCACCTATCCCTTCACTATATTTTTTTCTGCCTGAAATATTTGAAAGCAAAATCCTTGTTTGTTTTTACATAAGAACCATGCTATGATCACACTCAACACAAGTAACCATGATTCCTTTAATACTGTTAAATGCCCTGAAGGTCTCAACAGTGTCTTTTTATGGTTAGTTAGTTTGTTTGAGTGAGGACCCCCGACATGATCTGCAGGCTGCATTCAGTTCAGGCTGCGGAGTTCATTCACGTTCTCCGTTCAGTAAGTGAAATGGCACAGAGTGTGGACGGCTTGATTTGAGGGAGAAACAAATGGGCTGAAGAAGGTAGATGGTGTCGAGTATCATAGTAAAGCAATGAATTTCTAACACTATATATTCATTCCTGTCATCTGCTCACTCTATCTTCGAGATCATTTAGGCATCAATTTGCTTGGCTTGATGACCAGTTAGTCACAATTTATCACAACAAACAGTATGTCAGTGCCATGTTAATTACATGCCAGCTTACCTCATCCGACACACGTCACTCCACCACCCTTAATAAATGATGCAATAATGCCAAGTGTTTGGATCATTTTATGATTTCCTTAAACAAAATACTTTTAAGGAAATCTGTACTCCCAACTTCATATCTGTGTTGCTTTTCTCTTGAAATTGGAATTCACACAAATGCACATACACACACACACACACACACAAATGCACACATACACACAGGGGTTTGGAGGTGCTGAAACAGAGCAGGAAAGGGAGATGGGAAAATAAGTAATTTTTTAAAAAAAGAAAAAAACCCTCTCCTCTGGAAAACATGAACAATTCTTTCTCTAACTTCTATTTGCAGTTGGGTTGTGGACAGAATATATTCAATAATGAAGGTGTATGAAATAAAGTTAAGTAATTTTATATTTGCTAAAAACAATGAACACCATCACAATATATAGACAGATACATATATAAATATGTATATAATCTATATGTGTGCATACAGATGCAGATACACTTAATACATTAGCTTAGTAAGCACACGGGCTGAAAATTTCTATCTTTAAAAAGAAAATGAGATTTTGATTCATATATCCTGCTGCACTTTCCGTTTTTATGTTTTTTTTCTTCTTAAAGTTCGACTTGCCAACCAACAAGCTGAAGCATGACCTGTCCCATGGCTATGCTTCAAAGTTCCGACAGATATATTCCTCCCTAAACACTGCAACTATTTCAAAATCCTTTTTATAAAGAAGGGAGTAATGTCCACAAGGGATCAAAGGGCATCCTACAGTCTGGCAATTGCCTAAGAAAAATGGCAGTGCTTCCATGAAATATGCCCTAAAATAATTTTGCGGCTTGGTATGTCCTAATTTCAAATTGGATGTTTATCTTGGAAAGGCTTCTAACTTGTCCATAAAACAGCCCCACTTAGCTCTATGAGCTCTGTGAAAATGGAATCCAAAGCTGGTTATTAAGGGGGCCCAGAGATAGGTTCCATATGGCGGAACAGCATGGGAGGGCAAGGCAAAGGCCTACATCAGGCCCGGCTTGGCTGGAGCTCCTGATCTATCCACGGACACTCGTTGCGTTACACTCTAACATCTGGATTATTGCTTGCAATGTCCCTGGGAAATATCCACTTTCCATCAAAGCTTTTATCTATCTCAGTCGGACTTTGAACATTTTAGTATTTAACACAGTCATGTTTGATGTGATGGACTTGCTCTTTGCTGTCCAAGATTTTTTTTTTCTTACTAAAAGCGGGGTAGGAAAAGAGAAGTATTTATTGCACAGTTCACAGATAGAAAAGGACACAGGACCATTATTCTACTTATTTCACCCTAAGTATTTCTGCAAAGCCCACTATAAGGTTATGTCCAAAAAAAGTTTCATTTGCGAGCGATGCAGTCTAGGATATGAGTATGAGCTTTAAAGACGTTTCTTAACTACTTTCGCATTTCTCTTCCACCCTTGAGACTTGTGATGAGGCTTAAGAGCAGGGTCTGTGGTCGTGGGCGGCATCCGGGCCATCCCATGTGTGCTCTGATGCAGATCTGGGCTATCCAAATCTTTTGTGCTTGTCAAAAGCTCCCTTTCTCCCCACCATAAATCGACTCCTCCGCACTCACTCTGTTAGCTCAATAGCTCAGGTTTTCATGACCGTGCCCGAGCCCTATATGTGAAATTTGTCATCTTAATGCAGCTTGGAATGTGAAAGGAGAGAAGGAAATGACCCATCAAAAGGAGAAACCCACCCCACCTGAGCTGAAACAAACACCAGGAGATAGAGCAAAGCTTCTGGGTCCCGACCCTAATTTCTCAGCAGACATAATGGATAAAATATAGTACATCAGGGTTTTGTTATTTTTCTCCTTCCTCCCAGAGGATCAGAACCTTTTACTATTTCTACGTGGATTCATTCATAGGTTCTCTTCCTTGGCCCTCACCCCACCAAATCCACACCCAGAAAAAGTGACTTTCTTTTGAAACATGCAACTTAGTTATGACTAGTGAAAACAAGGTGTGATATTTAACCTTGAAACATATTAGCTTTTGTAAAAATGAAACAGATTCCAAAACATTAATATGCTTCCAGGTCACGAAAATTTCACAGGAAGGAAGGGAAGAAAGGGAGAAAGACTGAAAGTATAGGCTGTGGAGCGTCTGCTCACTTCCAACAGGTGCAGAATTCTCAGGAGTTTTTGACCTAGGAATAGACTCTCAAAACAGTGAATAGATTTTCCTTCCTGGGACATAAAAAACAGATTGCAGCTTGGCCACATGCATTATTTGAGGATTTTGGCCAAGTGGCATGCTGTGAAGACAGCAATGTGGACTCCAGTACCCTGATTCCCGGTGTGGCTACAAAGGAAACCCTGGGATAGTGGACCTGTTAGCTCAATGCCTCCTGTCCGTCCCAAGCCAGGGAGAATAGCAGAGAGGTCAGAAGTAAAGAAGGAGGGCACAGAGTCCAGAAGCTGGGGCCATAGCCTGCAGTTATCAAAAGCAATGTTATATTCAGTGATGCCACTGTCCATAACTAACTATGCTGACCAATACCACGGGGTAACAATTCAAAGCACTCCCTTGGGTGACAAAAAAAAATTAAAAAAAAATTAAAATTAAAAATAGGGGCGGGACTTCCCTGGAGGTCCAGTGGTTGAGGCTCCGTGCTCCCAATGCAGGGGCCCCGGGTTTGATCCCTGGGCAGGGAACTAGATCCCACATGCATGCCGCAACTGAGAGTCTGCATGCTGCAACTAAGACCTGGTGCAGCAAAATAAATTAATAAATAAATATTAAAAAAAAAATAGGGGCATTGAGAAAATGTTTTTACAAGGTGTTGGTACTAGGCCTACCTTACTGGTGCCAATTACTGTATGGGTACCTTTTAGATCATCTCAGTGATGGAGATTTAAAACTATGTGTTCCGATGTTGCCAATCCATCTTATTTTGACTCTCATTAATTATTTTTCCTGAGTCATTGTGAGAAAGTAGGGAGTCAAGGAGACAAATGCATGAAAAAAAAGAAAGGAACTAACTTTGTAAGCAAAATGAGGAGTAAAGCAAGATTCCAACTATGTTGGAAATGCTTAGAAAAACTAAGGGAGAACATTCAGTCTATAAAAGGTTTCCCTGAAATATTCCAAGTTTTTTCAACATGTAAAACTACTTCTCATTGTCAACAGCTTTTATAGCATGACATGAGAAGATCCATACGTTCATGCAACAGGTTTCCAGAAAGCTGCTACTCGACAGCTCCTTATATCATCTGAAGAGAACCCTGTAGGCATAAATTCTCCTAGAACTACACAAACATCTTTGCATAGGATATAAAGGAAGCCTTTTAAATTTCCCACAGGGGAATGGACATGAAAGATGAGATTTATATTTATAGATGAAAACTATTCCACAGTCCCAAGGATATGAATAATCTGTGTGCACAAAGACATTAGCTATAAAAGGATTATATTAATTTTTTTTAATTAAAAGGGAATATCCTCACTCCATGTTTGAACTTAAAAATAAAAATTAGACTAAGAGAAGATTTCTAAAAATTGATAAAGTCCATAAATACCCAACGATTCTCAGGGTTCTGGACTGAGGGGGGAAAAAATGAAGGCCACGTGATTCAACAAGGTTTTCCTTTTTGCCCTGACCTCCAGAAAGCTCAGTATTAAATGCTGGGCTCATATACAATAATATTCATCAACTAGTATTTCTTGATTCACATGTGTCATCCTGCGGGCTTTTATGTCTGTGTTCCGTATTTCTATGTTTCTCCTTCACTTAAAATAGGTCAAGGGCACCCCTATACGAGACTGGGACTAGGGTGAGGCAAGTGAGGCATTCGGGGTGAAACATTTAAGGAGATGCTCACTTCTCAGGCTTCAGCAAGGGCAGGGTTGGCCCCTGAGCCCGAGTGCCTTCTCATGTTTTACACCCCAGGCACCTCACCTGTCTCACCCTAATCCCAGCCAAACCTAAGATTTAGCAGTGCTCCCCACTGCTCTACAAGGCCTGCCCCTCTTACATCCCTGGCTTTGCCTCCTACTTTCCCTAGCATCCCACGCCATACCCTAACCCTCACCAGTGGCTCTCAAACATCACTAAGCTTCCGAATCACCTGGAAGCCTTGCTAAAAGATGGCTGGGCCCCGTTTCCAGAGTTTCTGATCTCAGAGGCCTGAAATGGAGGCCCAACATCCACATTTCAGAAAATGTCCAGGTGACGCTGATGGTGTTGGCCCAGGGGCTCCCCTTTGGAACTGATAACAAAGAATTCGGAGCACTTGCCATGCACCACATTATTTTGTAAATGTCCTGTCTCAATTCACTTCCTCCTGCTTCTCATCTGGTAAGATTCACTCCAGCTTTCTCGGTCCCCAGCCTTCAATCCACCCCACCCACCTGTAAAGCCAAGATAAGGGCCTAGTCTCTGAATACCCCCACCTCCTCACTCTCACCTCTCCTAATCCCTCATCAGTTATGATGGCCAACTCTTGTCTCCGAATTCTCAGGGCAGTGTTCCTGACAATATAGTATGTGCTCAGTAGTGAGAGGCTTTTTTTTTTTTGGCCAAAACTGAACCTAATGTCACTGAGAGGAGAGATCTGATGCAAAGTTTAGGAAGGAAGTGGCTCTGTTCTTCTGGGCTGGAGACACACAAGGTTTGAGAGTTCTAACAGATCCAAGGTCTTACCTGAGCATGACTGAAACCCACAGAAATGAGGAAAGCCTCTAGAAACCATTCTGCTCAGGATAATGCGGACCTAGACTTCAAAACAAGGCAGTAGAAGCATCGGGGTTAAGAAATTTAGACGTGTGCCCATGCAGTGTCACTTCTAGATAGATAGGCAGGCATGTAGGTAGGTAGAAAAAGAGATAGGCATACAGACAGACAGACAAATAAATTAGGTAGATATATAGATGAGATAGATAGGTATACGGATGTATAGGGCTGTTTGGGGTATACCATTCTCCAATCCTTCAAATTTAACCAAGAAAACAAAAAAGTAAAAGGTATTACTAAGGGTGGGCATTTGAGTTAGGAATGTCTCAAAATGAAAAGGAACCAACCAAACAAAAAGCATTCTATTAATTGGGAAAGTGGTCCAGGCACAATACTTTCAGTTTAGTTCTACAAATGGACCACACTTCTTGCAAGGGGTTTTGCTTGTGCTACTTCCTGGGCTTATAGCGAAAGAAGGGACATGGGTCCACCTAGAGAAAGGTACAGTGACAGAGGGCATTTACCAGTAAGGTGGGAGGAGTGGCATCTCTTCCAGTTTGAGCAGCTTCTTCTCAACCCAAAACTATAGGACAGACAAAACAAGCACCCAAACTTCCTCCTGGTTCTTACCTGGGCTCTGGTCACAAAGCACGTCATGATATGTAGTTGGAGAGATAGGTAGATGATAGATAGATAGATAGATAGGCAGACAGACAGACAGAAAGAGCTTCCCTCCAAGTTCTCTGACTGTCCTCTTTCAATTTAAGTTCCTCCACATTAAACTAGCTCCTACAGGAGCTAAATATGCTAAAACCACACTTCTAAACGCACCGGAGTCCCAGCCCTGCAAAGTGCTTCAACCTGCAATGAGGTCTTCAGTGAACTTGGCCCACGTGTTAGAAGCAAAATTGACAAGGTCAACCTGTATCACTGAATCAAAGGCAAAAGCACAACCACAATAATTGGCTGAGACTTCCCAGACTTCACTCATTTGGCCAGACAGCTAACCCACAGACACAGCCACCCCCGGGGCAGCAGCCTATGGGAGGGGTCACAACTGACAAGGATGCCACGTCGCCCCCTGGGTGACCCAACCAGCATCCCATCACAGGGGGCTGCTGGGTGATGAGGCTGAGAATGGCACACTTCAAAAAGCCCAAGTGGACAAACCAGCAGAGAAAAGAGCCGCTGGCCCATGCAACAGACAGCTCTCCGGGTTCAAGACCAACCTCAGCAAAACACTGCTACTACTAACGCCACCTTTCTGAGACTGCCTACCTGTTCTGAGTCCTAGATGTCAGAGAGCTAGAAACAGAGGGGCAGACAGAGCCCAAGGGAAAAAGAGAAAGTGGAAAAGGGGAAAGAAGACAAGGGAGGACATAACCTAAATTCAGGCAGAACCCTCACCATGTAATTCATGACTCTTACCAAGTCATGACACTGAAATAAAGTATCCAAAAAAGCCGAAAGCAAGAGCGTAGCCCCTATATTTTGTCAGGGAATACAACGGGAAAAGAGAACCATTCCAGGTACTACGAACAGAGGGAATATAATGCGGAGAACAGGTGATGGAAAAGCTGAGACGCCAAATAGAGTACATGGAGAAAAGTTAAGGTCAGTGACAGGAGGAAGCAGCCGGCACTCTTAGGCTGGAGTGAGGGCGGGGCGGGCAGACTTTCTGTAAAGTTCCAGGTAGTAAGAATTAGGGTCTGCCCCAAGTACTCAACTCTGCCACGTCAGCCAGAGGCAGTGCATACACAAATGAGTGCAGCTGCGTTCCGATCAAACTTTATTTGCAGAAGCAGACACAGGGCTGAATTTTGCACTCAGGCTGAAGTTCAATGACCCCTGGGCTAGAGAGAGAAAAAGAGTGAATGCTAGGATCAGGGTACAGAAAAAAAAAATGTTGCACTAGGTACAGGGATGCCTTCTACCTTTAACGGCTGACACATAATTGCATGAAACAATGGGTCAGAAGAGGGGCCATGTGAGAATAAATACTTATCTCAGTGCAAATTATCTAAAATGAAGAAAATCCATAACTAAAAGGGCACTGTGGTCACTCATAATACAGTCCCAAATGAAAGGGCAAGGGTGTGGTCTGTATATACGCAGATTTTCTGAATACAATCAGTGACCCATCAATTCCATATTTTATCATCGTGTTTTTATCCCATTAGACTATTTGATGTAAGAGAAGAAACTGCTGTTAATTTTCTATCTCTGTAACTATGATATACATTAGAAAGTGAGAAGTAAGGTTTGGAAACATATCTACTCACAGAAAAGATTGTGTATAGTAAATATCTAAAAAGAAGTTGTTATCTGATTCAGGTCCTTTTAAGTAAGATTTTCAGTTCTCTCTTTAAAAGCCTCATTAGAAGGAAAACAAAGGCTTTTGTATGAAACCTAAAGCTATTTTTTAAAGGCAATCTCTATGTATTTACTGTATTAAAATCAAGGTCAGTATCAAAATCAAGGAAATGGGGAATTCTCTGGCAGTCCAGTGGTTAGGACTCCGTGCTTTCACTGCCGCGGGTGCAGGTTCAATCCCTGGTTGGGGAACTAAGCCCACGAGAGACCAAAAAATAAAAAAAGAAAAATTCAAGAAATGCATTAGAGGACAGTCCACAGAGACTCTGCCATTCTGGGTCCCTCTAGATGATGCAAAATTATAAACTTATGGGTCTAAGAGCAATTATTTAAATAAAGTTAAGTTATTCTAAGAATAAGATTGAGGTGAAAGAGTCAATGACATTTTATAGGTAATACATCACTTAGGGCTAGTGAAATTTTAGATACTCATAGCAAGTAATCTTCCTTATATTAAACTTCTGTTACCTAATTTTTAAATATAATATGGAAATCCTAAAAGAGAAGCTTATAGTTTAAAAATACCAAGATAGGTTGATCAGGGTATTTTAACTACTTACACAGAAGGTTAATCACAGAGTCTGTAGATTTTCCACATGACTCATTTTCATAAGCTAAATTAGAAGCTATCTCATGTTTTCCTCCCAAACTGCAAACTCTAAGCAGCAAAATGTCAACCTAACAATTGAAACTCTTCACCAATATATAAATGGCATCTCTCATATAAGACAGCAAGTAGCTTTCAATGACCTATATTCATCTAAGGTTTTACTAACCATTGCATTAGGTTTGGGCATTTAGTCTCTGAGCCCAATGAACTGAAGTCAAAATTCTAGAAACTACAATGACAGGGAAAAAAGAAGATGACAGTTCCAGGATCCTCTGTTCCTTTCATATTTTTGATAACATTTTTCCTCCCCCTCTTCATTCCTTTGACTGTTCTTCCTAACCTCTCCTGTCATCCCCTAGACTCCCATATTCCCCAAGCTCACAATTTTTCTTTCTAGCCTTTATGTTCTTCCGCAAACTGCCAGTGCTCTTCCACAGGCCGGATGTCCCTAACTAAAGATGGTTATTGATGTACAGCACCAGTGTTTTAGTGCTGCAGCAGAATCAATAAATGAGAAAATACTGCTTTGTCAGGTTTCGCCAGAGCATGCTGGGAAACTTTACCGCTGCAAATGGTTACAGCAACTCTTAATACATGAGAGGGAGAGCCGGGCCCCCTTCTGTGCAGAGAAATGATGTTCTTCTACCCTCTAGTGACTATAAAGGAATAAGACAAAAGCTGGAGGAATTTTTGAGACCATTTCACATGATTATTTATTGCCTCTGAAGTTTATTTCTAAAAAGAACCAGTCTTGGAAAACAAGTGAACAGGTAGGATTAAAAAAAAAAAAAAAAAAAAAAACCTTAGCCTGTTTATTTTTAAAGTGCTCAAAAATGCAAAGGATATACATTTTAGGAAGAGTCAGAACTTTGATTCCTCTGGATTTGAGAAAGCAAGGTTTAGAAAGTTTACCTTCTTTCCTAGGAATTAGTCAGGTTACAAATCTCTCCTTCTCTCTCTTTCACATACACACGCTCTTACAAACACACGGAATCTTTGTTTCAATCTCCTTATTTTATAGAGAAGTAAACAACTGCAGTGTGGTGAGGTTAGAAATGAGAGATGGCATATATCTGTGTACACGTGTGTGTATAAATAAATGCATATACAGAGATTGCCCACGTACCCTCCCCTCGTACACGGACACATCACAGCCACCTCCATCTTGGTTATTCCTCTTTTAAAAGCAGTAGACCTGCTAAAGTAAGTTATACATAATATTTTTGGTTTTGTTTACATTTACATTAATTTTGACATTTAGTCACTTAAGTTACAATGTGTTACCTTAATAACCTGATAATAACACATCCCTACCTTGGTACACCTATACTTTTTATAAGTTGCACAGAAGTATATAATTGTTTAAAAAGATACTAACAATGTAAAAAAGTCACCAGCATTTCATGGAGAAATCTTTAAAGAAACGCTCACACACACACAAAAAAAGGTAAAATAAAAGTAATATAAAAAAGATTGATAAAATATACCATGTATTCTTCTCCATCTTTTCACTGCCCTTATGACAGTTTCCACCTAATGGTAAATAGCTTTCTAAAGGACTAAATCTAACTGCACTACAACTCCAAATAATTCAAGCTTAATGAATTGTAACATTCTAACACGGCCGGTACATATAAAATGTCAACACTAAAACAAGTGTAAGTTCAAACATCTGGCTATGCCCTTATTAAATGAAATTTTAAAAGGGAGTTTGCTTCCTTTTTACTCATAACAGCAGTAAGAGGAAAAGAAAGCCTTTCCATGTAAAGGCTGGATAATAATCTTGTCTACATTTGTCTTTGCTACAAAGGTGAACCACATGATGTAAAGAAAAAAAAAAACAGCTATATTTACCTTGCTGGCACTTAACTGCTTCCGATTTGACCAACACTAAGGATTATGTCCATTGAATCGTGAAAAATGGCAAAATAAAAGAGAGAAATAGAGCCGTTAACAACATAATGATGTTACCATGCTAGTTAGATGGTGCAGACTACATTCAAACAACTGACACCCACATTCTGAGGTTTCAGAGAAAACACACTTGAGCAAGAAAATAGTTAGAAACCTAGAAAAATCACATTTCTGTGGTTGTGTTACATCATTTTCTCACAGTATTCAAAAATGAAAAAACAAGGACATAGAATACTGCTCAGTCCTTACAAGTACATTTATGTTTTTATTTGCCTGAAAACACTCTAATTTTACCTCGAAAATCAATGTGGAAAGGCAGGTTTTTCCTACCTGAAATACCCAGATAGCATTATAAAAATGTTTAAGAAATTCATGGACAAAGTTAGTTCATGTTTAGGTTTCTGTAGTTTTAGATACTAGAAAAAATAATTCCATTGCCCTCTGCTGAGAAAATCTCAATATTCGAAATAATAGGAAAAAACAATCTGAGTCATTTCTTCACAATGAAGAAAAATAGGCTAATGTACCAGTGAGGGAGGGAAGAAAAAAATGTTCTGAACAGCCAGTAACTTCACCACTGTTCTCTTTTGATCTCTCATTTGTCAAGCTAAGACTGCTGAATTTCGTCTACAAGTAAAGTTCTCTCCTAACAAAATCCTCTCATTACTCCTGTCACCGTCCAGTACTGCAAAGCTCTACTCTGGCTGGTTAACCAGCTAACTGGATGTTAAAACTTGGAAAAATTTGGCAGATTACAACTCAATTATGAATCTAATTGAGCAGCCCTTAGTAACTATTATGATTAAGGAAAAAAATGCCTTTAGGCAAATGACGTATCCACATTGCCAATAAGTCTCCCCAGGAAATTAGAAACCAGAAAACAAATTGTCTTTGGGGAAAATCCACTTATATTCCAGGGACCAGCAAGTAGAAACGCTGGTACAAAAATGTCTTGAAAATATTCTTCAGGAAAAACACTTTCCCTGGTGAAACTGGAAGCTCAACCACTCAGCATGTGACCCAGAGTTATAGATACTACAATCTGGGTATTAAAATCGGTTCTTTTTGTATTTTCCCAACAACATATGAACAAATATTTTCACCCAGAACAACCACTAAAATTAATCACCATCTTGTAGGTACACATGGCTATTCCTAAATAGCCTTTTGAAATACAATTCGTTTGATTTTTATATCACCAAAGATTAACAAATAGATAAGGAAATGACTGGAAAATGAGTATTACTGTCTGTTTACTACAGTACTAAGAGCTACCATATATTGGGTGTCTACCCCGTGCTAAGCACTATATTTAATCATGCTGATCCTCACAAACCTATAAAATAGATAATCTTTCTTTTAAATCTGCATTTCACAAATTGTAGCTGAGAATTAAGTAATTCTGTGAATTTGATCTGATCACTTAAGTTCTCAAAACTAAAAAGAGTGGAGTCGGGATTCAAACCCAGGCAGTCTGATGACAGAGCTCATAATTATAACTAAAATCCTATTTTTGCTGAGAAAAAGAGACAGAGGGCAGGTTTATCAGCCCTCCACCCAGTGCCTTACCTCCTAACTGTACCATTCCCATATGCACTTAAATCCCTGGCCCTGAGGGTCAATTCACAGACATTTTGCACATGTTAAGATTTTTATTGGCTTGGCTCTAAAGCCACAAAGACTGCCTCAATGACAACGGGAAGAAATATGGGTACAAACTGATTTCAAACTGAAATCTCTCTATCAGGCTTTAAATTAAAATGGAAATTTATAAACAAATTATTACCAAATAATCTCAGTCTCCCGTGTTAGCTACCCCATTTAAAAACCCAATAGAAGAATATCTTTAAATACTAACTTAAACTCAATGAAAAGATCAACAGTTTTCTGATACTTACTCTATCCAAAGGGCCCCTGATATGCACTGTTAAGTTGAATAGCCACACATGGCCAAGGATAAATTATTCCTTGCTCAGGTATACTTTGAACAAGTATGTAAACAGAAAAATAACACTACCAGTCAGAACAAATAGAACAGGCATTACCATTATTATTATTTCTACAATACCCCATTTTACTATATATGTACATCTATATACACACACATACATATACATGGATATGTATATATATGTATGTACACTCGTATATATAGTAAATAGATTGTACACTAGACCCTGCCAGACAAGCAAAGAACGAAGAAAATGAGAAATCGTACCAGCAAGTAGATAATGCGTACCATCTGACAAACTCTCAAAAACAGGGCGTGGAGGAGTCAAGGAAAGAAGGGCCAAACTAAATAGGATGACAAGTGTGTCTCCTTTTAGGTCTCTGAAAAGATAGGCTTTGAGATGTTTTCCAAAAACAAACTCAAGCTGCATTGAGTATTAATTGCTCTGCAATTGGAAATAAATGTTGACTGAAATGGCTCTACTTAAAAACTCCAAATTTTGGCAATATTTCAACATATTTTAAGTGCCAGTAGTACTGCTAAATATGATCCAATACACTACAGAAAAATCCACATGTGGAATAAATACACAGCTATTATGCAGCTGAAATATGCAGCTATCTTCATGAGGTCATTATCCAAGTTTACAAACCCCACTTAAATATGTAAGAAATTTTCAGAACATATCAGCTGGCAATTATGCAAGCACGTGGCAAATAATATGCTCATTTCCATGGCATGTCATTGTATCCTGGCATCCAGCTCAAGGAACCGGTCACCTACTGGATGCCCTGCCACTGAATCCGATGGCAATGCCATCAAAACTAAGAGAAGTTAAAGGAAGTCCCTCGCCACTATGTTGGGTAGAAAGAAAAATATTTTTGACATCAATTTAAGACATTTTAGCAACAAAATATCAATGTTATTGAGGCCTCAGGTTTTAACAGTGCCACTTCTTAATTAATAAATAGAGATCCCCCCCCAAAGTTATCATCAAGTAAATGCTCATAAGTAAAGAATTCAGATTAAAAATAGCAACTGTTTAGTTGACCCTCTGGCAATTGAAAAATCACTGTGCAGTTTTTTTTTGTTTGTTTGTTTTACTCCTTTAAACTATCTTCAGTGAGTTCACTAGTAAATCACTCATGATTTTCATCATGAAAATAAATTACAACTAACTGCAAAGGTAATGTCAAAATGAAGAATATTCTCCACACTGACCCCACTGACTCAACTCAAGAGGTATTATTGGAGGCCTACTTTATAAACAGGCTTCAGATTTTCATACCAGATTCTAAACATGCTGAAATTTTAACACATCTTAGTCCTTTTTCAAGTAGCTGTTTTTAATTGGCTTTTTAAATGCCTTTCAAATAAATGACAATCCAAGATGCTTTCATTCTCATTTTCATTCTTGGAATTTTAAGGTATAATACCAGAATATAAAATAAGATTATGGTTTGTATTCACATACTTGCTCCTAGAAACAGAGTCCCCATCATACTGCCACAAAATCCAATGCTTTTTGATGTTACAGACATCTTTAATAGGTAATGCATTAACTAGAAATTACCATGTAACAGACTAGAGAATATTAAATGTGTGTCTTCCCAGAAGAACTCTCAATAGAAAATTTGGTAGCTAAAAGAAAAAGGAAGATGAAACGGAAATGCTGCAAATGTATACTTGATTACCTTAGTAATGTACAACACAATGACTAAATCCTGGGAACAGCTTTTCATAACTAAATAATGCCTAAGTCATCTAGTACCTAAGAAAACAGTAAATGGAAACCTTAACATTCAGAAAAAGCAAATTTTGTATGATCTGTGACAAGCAAACCATAAGCAGCAAAAACACTTAATAACAGCAATAGTATTATTGCTACAATATTAGTAATGTTTACATCCCTAGCCAAAATAGAGATCATTCCTTACTGGATTTCCTTCCAGGTTTCCAAAAGAAAGGGTGTACATTATCACAGATAGGTACTTTAAGTCTCTATACAGTTCTTCCCCCTACCCAAATAAATACAAAAATGTCAGCCATCTGGCAACCCAATTATCAAAGAAAAGCTGCAATGGAGAATTTTAAAAAGAACAAAAGGGTCACACTCACGTGTCTCCTGAAATCACACTGTTTTACTACTAGGTTCAAATTTAATACAATCACTCCCATGTCATCTTCTAAACTGTTTGGATCTTCCAATTTTAAAATATGTTCAGTCGTCCTGTAAGCAAAAAGCAACAAAGGATGGTAGCACTTATTGGTAGTACTTTATAGCCTTAGAATACATCAGGAGCTTATGATAAAAATCTCCTACCCCTGAACAGGGGTGAGACACAAGTTAAAAAAAGCACCAGGTTCAGTGAAAATAAACCAACCATCTTCAGGGGTAGAGAAACTGTTTGGCATCGCCTAATTCAACAGTCGGCCAACTGATTCTTCTCCCCTACTGCCCAAAGAAAATGTAAATACTTGTTTTAATTTTAAGGTAAGTAGGTTAATGAACACGAAAGTACAAAATTCAATACACCTTTTAGGTTATGTTACAGAAGATGTAATATCTGACCAATATATATTTGGGAGCTAAAAAGCAAAAATTATAGAAAAACTCACATTTTAAAGCACTCTTTCATTTATTCTGATTTTGTCATTTGATTATCTTGAGTTCCCTCTAAAATTCACTAATAACAACTAGATGGTAAAATTACAATACCTGTTAAGCTCAAGATCACTCAGAACGACAAATGCAGAACCCATGAAATCAGATGTAGTTAAATCTCGATCATACACCTACAAAGAAGAAGGGGGGCAGTAACACACATTAATATGGCAAACCAACTGAGTATATCAAAGTATGGATAAATGCAATAGGCTGGGAATTTTGAATTCGGTCTTCTAGATCTAAAAATAATTTGCACAGTATAAAGAAGAATTTAACCAAGCTGATGGGGAGAACAAAATTATTCAAACCTGTGCATTTTGCTTACTATGGCCAAAATAACAGAAAATACTTTTAAGGCAGTATTCATATGCATTAAGATATTATGCACAATGGACCACTCTCTGTAGTTTAAATGGTCTCTCATTAAAATTTAGTATTTTCCGCAGTGAGCAAATCTGCCAATTAAATAGAAATTTGCTAAATATTCTATAGCAATCCCATCCTGCACTCAACTCATGCAGTTTTAACCCAGATGTTAGAGCAATTGATGCTTACAACCGGTAGCTTAAAGCTCTCTGAGAAAGGCTTTAGTATTTGTCACCACTGCACTGGCAGTAATATTTCTTCCACATTCAGTAAGTTTAAATACAATCAATGGAGATATTATTTTCACTCTGCTAGATCTGAGAGTAACTTACAGTTTGACCAAGGGTATAAAGAATCCCTTCCATACTTATATTTTTAAGCCAGTGCTTAGGAATGATACAAGAATGAATTTGGGGAAGTTGACTTTTAAGAGGGCGCAGATGGCTGAGAAATAAATGTTTTTAATAAAAGAGCAGATTCGAAAGTCATCTGGGATTACCTTCACATGCAGCTTTTGATCGAGGCTTTGTATTGGCAATAAGACTACTTCGTCCCAAACTGGGTTCAAGTTCTTATATATGACTTTACTTTTGTACAGAGTCTTCCCATTCAGCTTAAATTTCACATAGGGATCACTCGTGCCTTTAAATGAAAAAGAGAGCAAGACAGGTTTTTAAAATATACGTAAAAAGCCTAGGATCTCCATTAAATAAAGATTCTTTCCACGCTCTCCAGGCTCAAAGCACTTCACTGAGCACACCCAGAACAAATGTCTCCCTGCACAGAGACTGAAGGCCCCAGAGGTGGAGAGGGGAGAGAAGTGAAACAATCTGGGGTAAATGACTGATTCTTCTTTGCCTTTCCTGGTAGAATATAAATGGGCTCCTTGAGCTTTTTCTGTTTGGTTTCATTGTGGGTATGTCATCACTCTCCTACCCACAAAAAATTCAAGAAATAAAATCCACCAGCACCAGCCAAGCATCTCAGGAGTCCTGGGGAGAAGCCCACTCCTCCTAAGAATGGCAGTGAGTCAGTGAAAATGGAAAGAAACCATTTTCAAACATTTGGCCAGATGGCTGACTCAACAGAACCCTGTACTTTATAATATAATCATAATAAATCAATCAATCCCTGGAACCACCAACTCAGAAGCCTGGGGACTCGGACCCCAGAACCAGGGGTGTAGAGATTAAACTGACAAAGTTGCCATTCTTTGCCCCACCCTCCGCACCTGCGGTAAAGTAGAGAACATTGTCTCCCCCTGGCGAGCTGAACGCCCCTCAACAAGGCCCTCCGACCCGCTGGCCTCGGGCCAACACCCTTGACCTGCTGCCTCTTCCCGGGAAGCTTTGAAAAGGAAAGAATAATGTCCCGCTATAGCCACTATGTCCAAAGCAGAAAGAAGGGCCGATGATGGACCCTTCTCCACATTTTTCAGATCAGTTGAGGAAAAAAACATGCCCACAAACATAATACCAGGATTAATGTGTTGTGCAAGTGTGCCATCATACTCGGGACACAGAACAGTGACTGGGACAGACTTGCACATGACTACCTAGTGAAGGATGAAGAAAGGAGGCACAAATAAATGAATAATCCACGAGGGCATGAATGAAGGCTAGCCGATAATGCTACAAAGAAAGGAAAAAAATCTAATTTGGGGAGGTATGCTGGTATAATTCATCGTGAACCAGACTCTGAATAAGTGCTCAAAGACCAACAGTCTTGTTCACTGACACATTCCAGGTGCCTTGGACAATGCCCAACAGAGGCCTCCACAGATTTACTGACATGAGTTCTCGATATTAAAGTCAAGCCAATGTAGTCTAAGAATATTACATCAAAAATTAATTAGGCTACTCTGTCACAAACATTTCCAACTCGTTAATACCCACCATGAATTACTTCAATCATTTTTTTTTTTTCAGCTCTTTCTGAGGTTTCTGCAGGACGGAAAACTCCTGAACATGAATGCAATTCTTATACTAACTATTCTAACTGAGGGTCACATCACTTGGGGGCAAGATAATACACATTGGCTAAAAGTCTTAACAGAGTAACCAAGGTATCATTTGGATAATTCAGCCATTCCAGTATGGCAAGGCTGCTAACTTTAAAACAAAGAAATCAAGTTACAAATATACACATATACATATTCGACACTCACGTTTTAAGTTTGGCAACAAAGGGGCAGAAACCCAGCAGTCTATACTTTAAACCTGGACACACACGTACTCGCACACACTTCAGCAGCAATTCTGAGCAGGACAGTAAAAATGAAGGCATTCCCAGCCATTCAGCGGAATAGTCACTAGTGAGTCAGTAATCTGTCCACACCCCCTCTTTGAGAGTACAAGAGAACACCTGCGGCAAGTCAGATTTTAACAGTCATTCTGATATATATAGATTAAAAAAAAAAAAGTGGGGGGAAAACTCTAATAAAAAGAGGCCTTTAATTAAATGAAATTGCCACTCTGGGACCAGGCCTTCATGCTTGTCAGCGTGCTCTCAAAATAAACATCTCAAAACCAGGCCTCGGTGGTGTCACTTTCTCACAGGCAAAGCATACTGGGTAATCCCCAGGCATCTTGACAGCTACATAATGTTCAAACTGTTTCACGGGTGAATGGCAGCAGTTGCATGAAAGAAAATATTAATGTCTGGAATTAATAGAAAAAGGGACCAGGGTTTACAAAGCCAAACAAGGAACCAGGGTGTCAAGCGAGTACAGCGTTAATTGTTAGGGAAAATTTGAGAAGGGGGGGCAGGGGGCACGTAGTGATTTTTTCTCTCTGAGCCTAAGTGCCTCACTGTCAGGCAAGTGACATCTTAACTAGGCAGGTTCTGAAAAGGGGTCGCGGCTCAGGAATGCAACGCCCAGATTATACAAATGATGAGATGACACCTGAATGGGTGGACTTTAACCTTTTTTTCACAGGGCGCTTCATAAACAATGAGTCTCCTTGGCATAAAGAGGTAGTGTGGAACTTTGGGAGGAGAATGAAACTAGGAGGCCGGAGACAGTGCCTCTCTCCTGGGGTCGCCACCCGTTCTGCCATGTGGACTCAACAGAGTCACGGAGCCTCAAATTTAGAATATGTAGCCATCACACATCCAGAGCCGGAGCTTCCTGCTCCCGTGCAAAAGGTACTGTGGTTCTGTGTGTGCTGAGACAGACTGACAGCCACTCACTGGTCCTCCAGAAATGCTGTGCCGGTTCACACTCCCGACAACAACGCGGGACAGTCCTTATTCCTGCACGTGATGCTATGGATGGTCACGCCTCCCTTGACCCTGTACCTGTCAGGCCTGCTAACATCACTCACATGCCACAAACACAGGTTGCCTCAGAGCATGGCTCAGTGTTACTGAGTACTAAGGGGGATGGCAAAGGAAGATGAACCCCAGAGCCTTTTCTTCTGTACCTGGCGGGCAGCAGGCAGATGCTATATATAACCCAAGGTCCAAGAGGTAAGTGTCAAAATAGAATAAAACTTGGGGGGTATGCTAGTTCACAGGCTGGAAAGGTTAGCTCCAGCTGGGGTATCAGTGGAGGCTGAAATAAACGAGATGGGAATTGAAACATGGGCCGATCTGGCCAAGCGGAAAAGGACTGAGGCCATGTGGGCTGGAGGAACTGGCACTGAAAGGGGAAAGAGGCCAAAATGACTAGATCTGTGCGGTGCCAAGCAAGCATTTCAATTCATCCAGAAATTAAGGGGATAAAATGTATAATGAGAAAGTTAAAAACCCCGGTTTTGAGTCAGACTGAAGTGCCTTAAGAGTCACAAAATAAGGAGTTAAGTTTTTGTTCTGTAAGAAATATAGGGTAGTTTTGGTTTTCCTGTTCTCATTTTTAAAATTTTTTAACAAGTGTAATACATGGTCATGATTCTGAAAGGTATGAAATGAAAACTCTCCACCCTCTTAATCTTTCCTCATTCCCATTCCTCATATGCACCAGTTTCTTGAGTGTCTTACAGGAAAAAATACAAGAATTGTTTTTTAACTCGAATGTAATCATAATAAATGCACTGGACTCCGTGCTTTCACAACTAAAGTACCTTGAAGCTCTGTTCACATCAGCAATACAGATTCACCAGTTTTTCTTTTTCTTTTATCAAATGCGTACATTTTCATTGTGTTCTTGTATCTTAATTTATGTAACTAGTTACCAAATAATAAACATTTACATCACTTCCAATTTTTTTTTTTTTTACTAGCACAAACAATACTACAACAAGCACCCTTGTATGACTATCCCTGAGTTCATATGTGATTATATTCAAAACGAACAGCAGGGCTTCCCTGGTGGCGCAGTGGTTGGGGGTCCGCCTGCCAGTGCGGGGCACATGAGTTTGGGCCCTGGTCAGGGGAGATCCCACATGCTGTGTAGCGGCTGGGCCCGTGTGCCATGGCTGCTGAGACTGCTCTCTAGAGCCCGTGTGCCACAACTACTGAGCCCACGTGCCACAGCTGCTGAAGCCCATGCACCTTGAGCCTGTGCCCCGCGGCGAGAGAGGCCACCGCAATGAGAGGCCCGCATACCGTGGCGGGGGTTGGCCCCCTCTCGCCAGGGCTGGAGAGGGCCCGTGCAGTGGCGGAGACCCAATACAGCCAAAAAAAATAAAATAAAATAAATAAATTTATTTAAAAAAAAAAAACTGCAGGGCAAATGAATGTGTCTTTTCTGGTTCTGACAGCCATTGTCAAATTGTTCTTCCAAAGTCTGTCAAAATTTACACTTCCACCAAGAGTATACGTTTTGTATTTTTTTCTTTACATGCTCACCAATATTTGATGTCATAAATCTTTACTTTGAAAAACTGGCAGGTAAAAAAAATAGTATCTCCATTTTTCTCTATCATTAACATTTAGAGTAAAGCTTAGGATCTTTCATATTTTAGTGACCTACATTTGTCTTTCTTAGTCAGGGAAATTCTCACTGATATCATTTACCCATTTTTCTATGGGCTCAAGGTTTTGTCTTTTGCTTATGGATTTGAATGAGCCCTTAATTATGGAAAGCAGCCATTGGCTGTAAATCTTGTCATACTTTGTTTAGACTTACCTTACTTCTTGCAATAAGTTATTTCCATTTTTATTTAGGCAAATTAACCAGTTTTATTTATGGCACTGCTGTTTAACATTCTACTTAGAAGAATTGTTCTCACTAAAGGATTTTCAGTTAGTTCAGCCATGTTTCTTTCCACTGATTTTGCAGCTTTTCTTTTTTTACACTTAAGTCTTTGGTCCATCTGGAATTATTTTAGTGTGAGAGGGAAGGAAATTCAGGTTTACTTATGAGTAGGAGAGTAAAATGATCAGAGCCACGCTTCAGAAATATAAATCTGGCAGCAGCTTATAATTTAGAAGGAAGAAGAAAAAGGCTAAAGCGAAGAAACCTGGTAGTTGAGATAACACAGCACCGGGGAGTTGAGGAGACAGCTATACCCAAACTATAAGAAGCACCGATCCAGGGTTTCACAAAGCATGACATGGAACACTCATACCTCGAGGTGCTCCATGGACTGAAAGGGTTATGTCATCAAAACCACTGGGAAAAGCTGTTTACTCTTTCCTTACTTGGAACCTCCCTATGTAGAGTAAAATATTAAACACTGCTAAGAACTGTATTAATGACAAACAAGCAATAATAAAAACAGCTTAAAACTTTTCTACTCTGTATTTCATAAAATTATTTAAATATAGAAAACATTTTACTTGGGCCACCTATGAACATAATGTTAAACTCCTCCAAATCAAAGCTCTGGAAGGTGAGATGCATGCCCAGAGTTGCCTAATATGCATGGTAGGTGAATTATATGAAGACATGATAAATGAATAAACTTTGAAGTAAGATGGGCATGGTGGATTAAACTCCCAGACCTTCCTTTCAGTAACTGTATAACCTTAAGTATCATAATTTCCTCAAGCCTTACCATCTTCACCTGCAGATGGAAAAATGCCAGCTTTGCAGAATTATCTTGAGAACTGAATGAACCACTATACTTTGGTAACAAGAGGCTCCAAACATTTACATAGTATGTGCTTCTATTTATAGTATTACTACTCAATTAATTTAAAAGGGGAGAGTGTGTAACAATGTATGCAGTCCTAATTAAATATGCATTTACTTTATTTTAGCTGTACAAGTAACATGCACTGATAATTTGTCTCTATATGTCCCTTCTAAAGGTGTGATGTTTATAACCCCTTCTGTCTTCAAAAGTTGAACAGAAAATTCCTTATGTTATCTACTTCTCACAGGGATCCCATGTGGTTTGGGAAAATTTCATGAAACAATCTGAGCTGTTCTTGGAAGGAATGGGCCGTTTAAAATCTGAAAGTCACTAAGTATTCATGAGTACTAGCTACTGCCCCACCTACAGTCCTAAGGGGATTCATTAGGATTTCAGAGAACTTTGCAGGTATAATCTTATGAAAATAACAGGCAGCTCAATAAGAAGGACACATAACTCAAGTTTATCATCAGGAGAGAGTCATCAAGAACCATCATATTTGAAGATTCTGTTCTCTTGGCATTCGATTTATCAACCCAAGGGGCTATTACCGGATTGAGTGTGTTATGGAAAAGATGGGCAGTATTAACAGGTGAAGTGGTTGAATAGAACAGATAAAATCACATGGACTGGCTCAAGAACTAGCCCAATATGCAAATAAGATACATCTGTAATGAAACTCCAATTACCAACACCTTCTCTTTGCTTTTTCTAGTATAACAGCTCATGGTCATGGTAGTAGAAAAAGCAGAAAGTCAAGATTAATTAAAAAAGAAAGAAAGAAAGAAAGAAAGAAAGAAAGAAAGAAAGAAAATTGCCACCATCTAGAAAAGCTTACTATCTTGGTATGCACCGAGACTTTACACACACAAACTTTCCACAAAAAGGAATCAGCCTTCATATTGTATTCTTTTACCTGCCTTCTTCAGTCAATAACACATCTGTCCCCTTCCATGCCCATAAGTATATTTCTATAAATCAGTTTAATGGTTTTTTATGTA
>NW_020175435.1:1797996-1805015 GCF_003031525.2 Neophocaena asiaeorientalis asiaeorientalis | reverse complement strand
ATATATATATATATATATATATATATATATATATATATATATATACACACACGTATGCACTATATCATATAGTTTATGTACTATATCATATAGGTTTTTAAAACTAGCATTCCTAATTTAAACTAAAAATCCAATGCATTGAATGCGAAAGCTGTATTTGTAGACAAAACCTAGTTATTTGTCACCAGCAAAGCTCATTTGCCAAGTTAAAAACTTCAGCCATATAGCGTCTCCAAAAGAAACGTGGTCTTAAGCTAGAAAAGTTTCCTAATTAAATGCATTTCTCAGAGTTGTTGTTTGTTTATGAAAGGAAATGATCTCCATAATTTTACACAAAGTTCACATTTTGTAATACCTGAGAACTTTTCTCAGGGGATATTAAGAGTTCAGTTTCAAGTCAATAATATTTACTAAGTCTTTAGGGAAACTGAGATACACATAGATGAATTCATTCTGCATAAAAAGTATTTGAACACATATGAAAAGCATAAATTTGACTTTTTTCCTATCCTCTGGCTTAAGAGTAATAAGATTCATTATATTTATACACATATCTTTAGACTCTTTGCAATATATATACCTATTTGGAATGTTTCTTCTTGCCAGAAAAAGAAGTAAATCTGAGTTGCTTTCATATGGGATCCATAAGTTCTGACTTTCTCCAAGGGTGGCTAAATAAGAGCCAGACGTGATTTCAGAAAACAAGCGAGTGATGATTTTTCAACAGCTGCTGCTGCCCTCTAGCAGTTACACTGAGATTTCCAGAGCAAGCCATGTCCAATTGTAGCTTTCTTAACAGACCCCTTCAGAAACCATAATGGGCCTTATGGAAACTCAAGGGCATTTTTCCTCAGTCCCATGGGACAGGAGAAACAACTTTCCCTTTATAGAGCACAGTCTACTTTACTTAAGAGAGCAGGAGATTCAAGTCGAGCAGAATTCCAAGCCAGGCTTTATCTACTACAATTAAATGAAGGGAACATGCACATTCCCCTTCTCCTGCACATGGTGGCTACATGCTTCGGTTTTTTTGGTACCAGCCTCAGAAGAACAGTTTCCTCCCAGACCATCTACAGGCCTTGCTGGCCACCTTCTGTCACTTAGCACATCCTGGTTGAACCACTCCTGAACTTTTCTCCCAGTGAGATTGACTCCCATCCTCTTGGGGAGCCCACCATGGACAACAGTTCAGCGGCACCTTGTACAAGGCTTGCCCATGGCTGGACCCTGTGATGTAGTGTACCAAATTCACCAAAATCCTTTTTTTTTTTTTTTTTTGCAGTACGCGGGCCTCTCACTGTTGTGGCGTCTCCCGTTGCGGAGCACAGGCTCCGGACGCGCAGGCTCAGCGGCCATGGCTCACGGGCCCAGCCACTCCGCGGCACGTGGGATCCTCCCGGACCGGGGCACGAACCCGTGTCCCCTGCATTGGCAGGCGGACTCTCAACCACTGCGCCACCAGGGAAGCCCAAAATCCATTTTTTTGAAAGATCATCCAGTGGCCAACTTACAGTGAGATTGAGGATCTGAATTTACCAATTTTACCAAAACTTGCTTATTTTAACTATTTATAAAGTTTTATCAAAACTGTTTATTTTGACTATTTTTAAAGTTTGTATAGAATAAACAAGGGGAATTAAGAGAGCTGTGGGGAGTGAGGTCCTCATGGGGCCTTCAGATTCTCCCCCTGTACCATGCTCCCCACAAAACTCCCCTCACCCCACCCACCCCACCCCAAGACTTCCCTACCTGCCCTACTCTCTGCCTGCTCACCACCTCCATTCCCCCTTATATTCTTTTTCTGTCTTTAGTCATCCCCTTTGTGGGATCTTCAGCTTAGGCCAGGCCATGTCCATTCCTTTCTATCATTTTCTTTGGCCTGAGACAAATTAAATATTATTTAAGATGCTGTTCTGGCTTTGTCTTCAGAGCCGATTAACTAATATGACCCAGAGACCTTCCAAAGTTGTTTTTTTGTTTGTTTGTTTGTTTTGTTTGTTTTGGGGGTACGTGGGCCTCTCACTGTCGTGGCCTTTCCCATTGCGGAGCACAGGCTCCGGACACGCAGGCTCAGCGGCCATGGCTCACGGGCCCAGCCGCTCCGCGGCATGTGGGATCTTCCCAGACTGGGGCACAAACCCATGTCCCCTGCATCGGCAGGCGGACTCCCAACCACTGCGCCACCAGGGAAGCCCCAAAGTTGTTTTTTAAAGTTCTCATCCAATGTTATACACTTCATTTTCTAAATAGATGAATGAAAAACATTGTCAATATACTGATGGATTCAGTAAATGGGCCATTTGGTGAGTAATTGAACAAACTGGCTTTTGTTGAAGTGGTCACTAAGAAGAGATGCCTGCACCCCTATCCTTGATGAGGTGATCAGAAGTACACAGGGGTATAAACTCGGCTCCCCATCCCTGTTGCGGGACCTTGGCAGGCTACCAAAACCCATCAAGTGGAGGAAATCCAACTGCTACCTGAGTTTCAGGATGGGTGTTTGCATCTTTAAAGTTTCAAGTTTGCTAATGAATGAGCATCTTTCTGAATAAGCTGACGAGATGTGTCTTCGTTGCTCCCACACAAGCACACCAATGATCGAGCGCCATCTGGTGCTCAGAGTAGGTACTCCAATGTGAAGCAAAGCCCCAATTTTTGCAAAATAAAAAGTATTGACTGTGACCCTTCAGTACAGTACAACTGTGATGTGGTGCTGGCACTGGAACAAAACAACACATCCATAGGAATCAAAGAGAAATCCAAAACGCAGACCCTCATATGGACTGCATTTTAATACCCAATTAAAAAGTGGCCATCAAATCATTAGGGAAAGGAAAATTTAGTCCTAGTTAATTAAATACCCATTTGGCAAAAAGTAAAACTAAGTTCCGACTCTGGGCCAAGAAATCAAAATAAACTTGATACAGATCAAAGAGATTAATGAAAAAAATGTAAAAACAGACAGAAAAGAATATAGGTTAATGCATCTCTCTCAAGAGAGAAAAGGCCTTTCAAGGTACAAAAGCATAGGACGCAAGGAAGAAAGGAAACTCTCCAGAATAAAATTGTAAGACTGGAAAAGAGGTTTGCAACAAAAACTTTATAAACAAAATTAAAAGGCAAATGACAACGTAGAAAAATATACATGAATATATCCAGGAACCAGGAGAATAAGCCACAGAGATAGATGGAGTTGGCTGTGTACAAAAGAGAAGCAAATATCTCTTAACCAAATATATCTCAGGGTCCAAATTTCTCTGCATAAATTAAAACAAAACCAAGACGATACTTCTTCTTTATCAAAATTGACATAGATAATCTACACACAGTGGAGTTGAGAAACGGGAAGTGGAACATTCATATGCTCCTGGTGGGTGAGCACAATAGAGGTGTTTCTCAAGAGTGAACGGGCAATTCTTGAGAAAGTAGAATCTTGAGATGTCAGATCATGTGACGGAAAACAGCCAATTCACTGCAATAAATGACTTGCAAAGAAATAAAGTTTGACACACAGATGTAGGCACAAGAATGTGTTCTGTAGCATTATTACTAGTAATTAAAATCTGGAATGATAACCTAAACCAGCACATTAAATAAACAAAGAAAGGTGTACTACTGCTTTTAATTTCTTCTCAAAATAGAACTTCTAAAATACAGAAAAATATATATATGTGAAGCAAAAATAGCAAATCATCAAGTAATTTGAAGTCAGATCCTATTTTACTTTAGAACTCAGTATTTTTTTAAAAATCAGATCTGTGTAGTACATTCAGTAAAAAATTCCAATAAGTAATGACCTACTGGGATTACTTCATCCACACCAAGCTTTCCCACGTTGGTCGCTATGAAACTTGAGGGGCATCTTCTGAGTCAAATTTAAGATGAAGAAAATAAAACCATCAATTCACAATGGGGTTCTTATTCAAATAATGCACCCTTAAAAACTAGTGTCTCTTTCATTTCTGCTGTTGCACTGACAAGAAATCAGGAACTGGTCTCAGAAAACAACCTTAACCAACCCTTTGCCTTGCTGGCAGTGGGCAGGGGGTGAGGAGTACAAAATCTAAAGAGAGGGCTTCCCTGGTGGCGCAGTGGTTGAGAGTCCGCCTGACGATGTAGGGGACACAGGTTCGTGCCCCGGTCCGGGAAGATCCCACATGCTGCGGAGCGGCTGCGCCCGTGAGCCATGGCCGCTGAGCCTGTGCATCCGGAGCCTGTGCTCCGCAACGGGAGAAGCCACAACAGTGAGAGGCCCACGTACCGCAAAAAAAAAAAAGAAAAAAAAAAATCTAAAGAGAAAAACAAGAGGTATGTACGGTGGGACAAATTATCAAGAAACTGGGAAGAAGGGCCCTAATAAAATTGGCGGAAATGCCACAAGTCATTGCCTTTCCCAGAGGGAAAACACAGAAATAAAACCGAAAGGAGAATAACTAGAACCAGACACAGCAATAATAATAGCTCGTGGCCACTGTACATGGCTATGTCACCCCTCCCACACACACATCCCCATAAGCACACGCACCAGGTTAAACCCCGTAATCACTGCTGGATGATGTCTGAGCTGGTATTCAAACTCAGATGGTCTGTGCCCCGAGTCTGTGACTCTGACCCACTGTCCAGTGCCCCCAACACTTCCCATCCTAGCACAGACAAGGTCATCTGTGTTGGGCAGCAAAGAGTATACCGAAGAGACTGCTGAGGGGCTGGCCCAAGCCCACAGAGCTGTCCGGAGGCACAGGGGTGAACCCTCAGTGCATCCCATTCACAGCACACCTGCTGGGAAGCTACACGGCTGCTCCTCAGCATATAACACAGAGTTCTAGAAACATCCAGCCTGTCCCCCAATCACAGCTGCAATGAGGAGAATGTTCCTCTCTAGGTCTAATACAAGAGCATTCTTTCCTTTTTAAAGAAGAAATATATAATCATAGAAATGATACAATCTTTAAAATCAGCCTACTAAATCGCAAGGCAAACAGGACCCAAATCAGAGGTGCCTGACATTTGAACATTTTGGTAGCAGTTTCGTAATTTATTAAACCCCTATTGCATGGCCAACTTTTCACACTAGTGGGAGATCTTTAAATTTTTTTGTCTAAACCATCCCTTTCAAATAGGAAAATGACTTATCCAATGCATTCTTCCTATAATCTGCAAAAGTACCTGTCCCTGCTCTAAAAACAGCTGTCCCAGTCTACCTGGGCTGGGATTAGAGAACCGTTTGCTGGATGAATGGGTCACGAATTGTCATTGCCTAAAACTCACATCAAGAAGACGACCATGAACCCTCAGCCCTCCGGCCTACAGCTGAAGTGATGTGTACGCCCTAGTGATGTTGCAGTGAACTCCTGCAATGGACTTTTCTTTCCCTTTTGCAGTATTGAAATGTGGCCACCAGAGGGCATCAGCAACCTAGTATGCTAGTGCACAGCAGGACACTATGCAACCACCCTTCACATCAACGGAAAACACAGGGTTTCAATGAAAGGGCTGTTGTTTTCCAGGAATTAATGCTCCGGGATTTAAGCTTTGAGTGGAGCATTTTTTCCAAGACAAGAGGCCTCCCCATGTCACATGGTGCTCATGCCAGGCCTAGAAAACAGGGCTGCTGGCATTAGCAATACCAGTTGGAGGACACCAAAATACTTCCTTGGCCACATTCCCTTTCATGGGACACTGAGCCAGGGTTCAACACTCTCTATATGTCAACCAAACTGTGAAGCAGTTAGACTTAAAATGAATTGGTCCTTTTTTTGTTATTGAGCTGTATGAGCTGCTTGTAAATTTTGGAGATTAATCCTTTGTCAGTTGCTTCATTTGCAAATATTTTCTCCCATTTAATTCAAAAACAGTCATGTACCAAAATGTTCATTGCAGCTCTATTTACAATAACCAGGAGATGGAAGCAATCTAAGTGTCCATCATCGGATTAATGGATAAAGAAGATGTGGCTTATATATACAATGGAATATTACTCAGCCATAAAAAGAAACAAAATTGTGTTATTTGTAGTGAGGTGGATGGACCTAGAGTCTGTCATACAGAGTGAAGTAAGTCAGAAAGAGAAAGACAAATACCGTATGGTAACACATATATATATGGAATCTAAGAAAAAAAAAATGTCATGAAGAACCTACGGGTAAGATGGGAATAAAGACATAGATCTACTAGAGAATGGACTTGAGGACATGGGGAGGGGGAGGGGTAAGCTGTGACAAAGTGAGAGAGTGGCATGGACATATATACACTACCAAACATAAGGTAGATAGCTAGTGGGAAGCAGCCGCATGGCACAGGGAGATCAGCTCCATGCTTTGTGACCACCTAGAGGGGTGGGATAGGAAGGGTGGGAGGGAGGGAGACGCAAGAGGGAAGAGATATGGGAACATATGTATATGTCTAACTGATTCACTTTGTTATAAAGCAGAAACTAACACACCATTGTAAAGCAATTATACTCCAATAAAGATGTAAATAAATAAATTAATTAATTAATTAAATAAAATAAAATGAATTGGTCCTACCACATTCCTTCTGCTTTGCCAATCTCGAAATTATGGACCCCCAAGAGTTAACCAGACAATGGCTCAGACGGAGAACTTAATACAGGTGTCTGGTTTGGTCAAAAACAATACAGTCTGTAGAACCTCCCAGAAAAAGAGTGGGAAGGAAACGGGAAATATAAAGAAGTAAAAGGAAGAAGCTGGGATGAGGGAGAGGAGTGGAAAGATAGAGCAAAGGAAACTTAGGTGACAGAAAAGGAGGGAATGTGTGACCAGCAGACAGGCAACAGGGAATAACCGGGACAGAGCAGAGAGACAGGGAGGGCTCGGGTTTTCTCCTAGAGATGGCTTGGGAAGATGGGCTTCAGGAAATGCCTGGGCATTTTACAGCATCCAAGTAAGGCTCATTCCTAGAAAGACCACTGTAGCAACCCAAGTGGTCCAGCAAAGCAAAAAAAAAAAAAAAAAAAAAAAAGAGGTGTTTTAGAAAAAACCTCCCCAACAGGGGGGCAA
>NW_020175435.1:1772615-1797894 GCF_003031525.2 Neophocaena asiaeorientalis asiaeorientalis | reverse complement strand
AAAAAAAAAAAAAAAAAAAAAAAAAAAAAGAGGTTGTTTAGCACAGAACTCTCCAACAGTGGGTCAAGTCTAGTCAAAGCTGAAGGACTACACACCAGGGAATTGAAGAGAAATTCCTGAGGAACTGGAAAATGACCTGTAAGAGGCAATCTTCTCAACGTGGCCACAGTTCCAGAGGGACCTCATCAAAACCTCTCAGTGCTCCATGATACTGGTCTTACATCCACAGTGACTCATAGATGGACAGACATGTTCATGACAGCGAGGTGAGTTACCGCTTAGTCACTCACTAACTCCAGTTCTGTGGGTTTTGCTGGGTTTACTCAGTGCGCACACACACACACACACACACACACACACACACACACACACACACACCCCTATCTATCTATTCTGTACAAGGGATAGAGGAGCTGACAGCTAAAGACCCTGGGATGCTCTGGGTGGTGACTACAAAACAGTACGTTCCTGACACCATCGCTAGACCTGTACATTGTTTAGAATTAGCAACTTCCCAGTAAAACAAACTTCACCAAATCTCCCAGAAAATCTCAAAATCACAACTTGATAGTCTACTTAACAAACCAGCCCTGTGTTTGAAGCCAGAGAAGTGAGAGATTTAGATAAAATGTTCACAGCACTCTTTACACCAGGGAAGGCCATCGTCCAGCCCCTAGCTGATGGATTCATAACCCTGTGAGAAGTTGGGGGGATCCCTGTTTCTGAGAGGCTCTCCTCCTTCTTTCTGGATGGGCCAAGTGACAAAGTTTCCAGTCCTTAATCACAAACTCTATAAGGGCCTTTGAACATCCTTTCTTTAGGTACGTCAGAAACATCTTTTCCTGAGAGAGATATGATGACTTTTTACTTTACTGCCCAGTGAAAATATAGGGGGGGGGAAATGACTTTTTACTGCCCAACATCTCTAGATTTTTCTGCAGTATTTTATGTCACATTACTGAGATGTTTTCCAGATACTTCATTTGAAAACATGAGCTTCACAACTTGATCACTTTCTCATTAGCTTATACCTCCTTATTTTAAATAAAGAAGTACTTGGCTACTCTAAAAAGCAGCTTCTCCAAGAGAAAATCCTAAATCAGATCATGAAATTCTAGACTGAGGTCAGCAAATTTTGGACATGGGTAAAATCCAGCCTTGTGCCTGTTTTTATAAATAAAGTTGTACTGGAGCATGGTCACGTCCACTGGTTTACATATTATCTATGGTTGTTTGGTCACTAGACCAGCAGAGTAACTGTCACTAAGTTTATGGACCTATGCCCCATAAACTCTAAAATATTCATTTCTGTCTCTGTACAGAAAAGGTTTGCCAACCCATGTTCTAGATGGAATGTTACCTACGCAGCAATGATTATGTAATAATCCAAAGAAAATGTTGACCTCTTCCCTCAGCAGGGAATGATTCATCAAAAAAAATTTTTTTTCCTCCCTAAAAATTCACAAACAGTGATGGCACAATTGGGTTAAATATCCTGGAGCGGGTCCTCTGTAGTCAACGGTGCAACACATTTCAACAACACTTTGAAGTCATCCCTATCATAAGTGAAATCAATATTTGATTAAATTGATTATATTTTAGACAAATATAAAATACATGATTGAATATATGTAAAATAAAACATAAATCAACCCCTATGCTGAAAACAGGGCATACAGAGAGAGCACAAGGGTACTGACAAATTAACCCAAACTAAGAGCCAAGTGTCCAAGGTCACTGATGGGAAAGCTGACACGGATAACAGGAACCAGCTCTGCAGTGGGAGTCAGGATCATGGGCCAAGTTCATTATCATTATTCATTAATTACCATAACACACACACTATCATTTATTGACTATTTTCTCTATGTACGGCACTATGTTATATACACTTTCCTTTTTTCAGTTCTTACAACTACATTATAAGGCAAGCTACATCATGCCCATTTTGCAGATGGGTAAATTCCACTTGAGAGTGAGTGAGTCGCCATCAGAAACCACAAGCCAAGAAGTAGATTGTAATGTCTCATTCCTCCTCTTGTCCCCCAGAAACACCCATTCTGGTGAGTCCTGCCTCAGCCACTGCCTCCCTGCAAGTCCCTGGTCAAGTCACTTAGTTTCTGTACTTCAATCACCTGAATTAGGACTTCTGTTAAATGGGTTGCTTGTATGTAAGTCTTTTTTTTCTGGACTCTATCACTAGGTCCCAGTCGAGTACCAGTGTGAGGTTCATCTCACTAAAGGGACTGAATAAATGCTTGCTGAGTCAAGGTGTGAGTGAAGGAACTCTGTTCCCTCCTGGGAAGATGTTTTCCCTTTCACGATAGTCTCTAATACTCCTTGTCTTTAAGTCTGGCACTTAAGTTGGATTTCCCTAATGAAGAACGAAAATGTATGAAAAGCATTCTATGTATAAACCTCCAGTATGGCACAGTAGGGCATACGAAGATGAATAAAACGGTTACCCAGCTAATATAGCACTAATAGTAACAGGGATGACCAGGCATTTATCCAATTGAGGGTAAAGGTGTATGGTTTATAGAGGTAAAATTTTCATAGGACCGAGATGACAGGGAGCTTATGTCCATGAAAAACATAAAAGACTAGATAGAAATGCCATGTGAATAGATCTTGAAGGATATTTAGTACTGAAACTATCGGCTATCGATCCCATATCCAGAGAATCGGAGAACATGTGATACAGCATAGTGTAAATTCATAGATAATTCACAAGTCCTTTTATATTTGGTACTTTGGCACATCACACCGTTCTCTGGACCTAATTATGTTAATGAGGTGAATACCATGTGAAATTATGTTCAGAGAATACAACTTGAGTAAGAGTGCAAATGCATAATGAGGTCCGGCCCCAAGAAAAGAAAACGCTGTGTCTAATCGGGAATTGAAACTCTCCCTACCAGGAGAAGCACGTGTTTCTGCTCAAGTGCTACCACCCAGTGTCTAGAGCAGTGGTCCTCACAAGGTGGTTCCTGGACCAGCTGCATCGTGATCACTTGGGAACTTGTCAGAAATGTCAGTTCTCGGGCCACACCCCAGACCTACTGAATCAGAACCTCTGGGGGTGGGCAATGTGTATTTTCATAAGCCCTCTAGGTTGTTCTGATACTCACTCAAATTTGAGAACTACTGGCCGAAAGGACTGTCCTGGATAAAATTCTGAGGGTGGGCTGGGCTCCATAGAAAATACTGGCATAGCGATAAGCCATGTCAGTCCGGGGCAAAGGAGGCAAGCACAGGTGCCAGTGACTATGATCCCTGCACAAATCAACAGTGGGCACCAAACATGCCCTGATCACTACCTTAATACTTGCGAAAATCGAGCACTCATGAACACAGTCACAGTAAGGAAGGCACACCACACTGCAAAGTCTAGAAGAAGCACTTGCTGAGAGGGGGATGTTTTCTTAATAGATAATGATTAATCTTCCCAATAAATAAGAGACAGGAACAATGTTACTGGTTATAAAAGATATAGGTGCTAAAACAGGTTATGATCTAGATGCCTTACTAGGTATTTATCCTTGGATTATATTAGGTTGACACAAGATAAAGCCAAATGTCACATGATGCTTAACTCTGATGAAACTACAAAGATAGAGATGGTATTGACGGGATTAGAGCACAGATTACAGTCTCTCCTTTGGCCCTGAAGCAGCGAGGTGTGGAGTAGCACACAAAAACCCTATTGTTTCGGTCATTTTCTGATGTAGGCAATGGCTCCCCCGTCATCTGCCAAGTTTACTGACTGTCTCCTGAGTATCTGTTGTAAGGGTACTGGTGTGATATATCAAGGGTGGTGTGGCCAGATCACTCACATCAATTAGGGATAAATAATCAGAACAGATGGCAAAACTGGAAAAGGGGCAGCTGGCCCTGGAAGAGGTCCAAGGCCTGGGCACAGCCCTGAAGTTACATACTATGTTGGAGCTTTCCAAAAATTTACAACAGGACATGTATTTTAAAGGTTTAGAGCACTTTCTTTCCAGTAAAGTTAAATGCGCTCTCTGTGGAACACACTTCCAATCTCCAGATAAACTGTCCCAAATCGAGCTCCATAATGATCATCATTTGACAGAAGCATCCGCTGGACACTGCAGGTTCTGAGCAAAAGTCAGGATATTTGTGGGCAGGCACCTCACTCTAGTTTATGATCGTGTCCCTCAGATGTGATTTCAGGTACAAAATGCTATCTGCCCCAAATCATTCAAAATAACCTTAAGAGAGCCATCTATTAAGATGCAGACATTTATAATAACAGTACACAATGACAGCACACAAGAAGTGGCACAACTGATGGATAAGAAATTATAACTTTGACAGAAAACACTATTTACCAACAAACAGAAAGTGGAATTTGTTCACCATTTTGAAATCCTGAGAAATTACGAAAAGACTGAGAGAGAGAGAAAGAGACAGAAAAGAGAAAGATAGTAATTTCGTTTTTAAAAAGTGGGCATATGCAGATCTAAAAGATGGAAGTTGGTGAGATCAGATTGATGGAAGAACCCACAGTCCAAAACAGAGCAGTAGAAAGTCACAGCAGAAAAAGTTTCAGGGGCAGAGGTGGGCCAAGAGGATAGGATGGCAGGTGAACCAGGGATGCTCCAGCTTGGAGGCAGTGGATACAGGAAGCAGAAGATGGCCTGAGCAAGTACCATGGTGACTGCTTGGCACAGCACACATAGAGCAGCTGGATGGCCCAGCACTGCCCTGTCCCTTTGGTGCCGAGCAGTGACCAGCAAAGGCACCTGCAAGCAGGAAACGTGAGTGTGGGCAGGAAGCCATTGAGGAAGGTTTTCCATGACGGGGCATCACCAGGAGCCGGCCTGAACGACTGGCTCTCCCTGTCTGGCTGCATGTCCCAACCCTGCTTATGCTCAGTGAAGTCAGGACACAGTAAGTAAGAACAGCATCCATAGATGGCAACAGGGACACACAAATAGAAAGAGGAGTGGAAAACCCAACCCAAGGATATCCGAGGGAGAAAGCACCAAACAGGAGATTTTCAACGTATACTTAATGCTCTCAAAGCTGATGGCAACCTCTCATGCATGAAATAACCTGTTCTAAAAATGAAAAAAGCCAACTCAAAAGATGAACAGAATATCACAATGGTCATAACAACTGACGAGAAAACAGTGAGCTGGAAGGCCCGGCTGAGGAATTCTTCCTGAAAAAAAAAAAGTAATGGCAATAATGAGGAAGAAAAAGTAAGAGACACAGAAGACAAATGGAAGGGAGACCCATCCTCCGTTTCACAGTTTTTCCAAAACAAAGTAGAGAGGAACTAGCAGGACAGACTGGCAAAGACCTGGAGAAAGACACAAAATTCTTTAGAATAAAAAGGTCCTACCTACTAAAAGAAATAAATGAAAAGAGACAACAAAGGAAAAACAGACATATTTACCTGTAATGAGATGTAAAACCTCTGAAGGACAAAAGAGGCCATAAAAATGAGGGGTAAACAGCAGACTGGCAAAGAACAATTGCAACAAACGAATGGTGAAAATTTGAAAGACTCACAAAAATTTAGAAGGAAAAGCTCAATGGAAAACTGGGCAAAGGATACAGAGAGCCATTCACAGGAGAGGAACTACAAAGGGCCATGTTCATCACCATCATGATCCACGAAGCACAACTTAAAACAAGTGGACACTTGACCTAGAAGATTGCCAAAAACTAAGCAGAGTGATAAAAGGAAATATTCAATGGTGACAAGGTAGGGAATACATAACCATAGTGTAGGAGAGGACATACTCTGAACCTTTTAGGGGGCCATGTACCAGTATCTCTTACATTTGAAAATGTGCATCTTCAGGATCCTGTAATTGCATTTCTAGGTTCTGTCCTGAGCTGCTCACAATAGTTAACTTTTATTAAGTGCCAGAAGCCCAACAAGTTTTAAGTCACTACCTTCAATCCTCCTAAAAGCCTATAAGGTAGGTCATTACTAATGTTCTTGTTTTACAGATGGGGAACCTCAGTCACAGGGGGATCCAGGAGCATTTCTTAAATCAAATGGCAATAAATGGAAAAAACTGAGCCCAGGCAGTCTGGCTCCACTGTCTGCTCTTAAACATACACTATTTTAAATCTAAGATATATTCTTATCTGTGTATGGAGCCATACACAGTATGTTTATTACAGCATCATTTATATGGCTGATAAAGTAAGAAAAAACAACTATGATCAGCAGAGAAACAGATATTTAACACAGCATACTATGGAATACTATTAGTATTTAAAAGGAGGGAGATATAGTTATGTGGAAAAGCATGGAAAATCTTTAATTCATATTGTAAAGTTTAAAAAAACTTAGTGCAGGATATGGAATATGCAGAATAATACTGCAGAATAACGATATTAAAATATCACTTTAATTAAGAAATATACGTGTGTGTAAATGCACAGAAAGAGGTAGCAAAGGTGAACAGATCAATCACATATGTTATAACATCATAACAGATGTTATCCAGAGGGAGGGGAGTCCAGGGGGATTTCAGGGCAGGAAGGAGGGTGGTTCAAAGGGCATTTCCATCTATGCGTATGTTTGCTAACTTAGATCAAGAATGTATTTACATATTTCTCATGGACAATTAAACTAGGATCAAGGAAACATTTTCTTTAGCAGTTGTTATATACCAGCCATAAAGCACTTACAGCGATCTTATTTCATTCTACAATAACTTTATGTGATCATCAATATTTGATTATTATTAATCATAAAAAAAGGACAGTAAGATTCCATGTGTTTCAATAACTCAATGCAAATACCTTGATACCTGGAGAAGCTCAGATTTGAGCTCCAGTCTAGCACCAGCCATGCTGAGATGGAAAAAGGTGACTAGCAAGGTTGACAGGAGAGTTGAGAGGAAGAGGTCTGCAGGCTACCAAGGGCGCCCAGAGCCAGGCCTTACCACAGCGATCCCGGACCACCAGGTTCCGGCCTTCTTTCAGGTGGATGGTGAGGAGGTAGGCGAAAGGGTTTGGCAGGTTACTCAAGCCGTCGCCGGCTTCCCCGAGAGTCTGCACAGATGGAGAAGCCATTGAAGTCAGTTGTCTTAGGCCCAAGAAACAGAATGTCAGAAACACTTCTTCATTTAAGGAAAAAAGATGATCACTGTAATGGCGAATCTGTGAGCGTCATCCTCCACTCCCACCCACCCATGTCGATGACATGGTTACACTGTTCTTTATCCTTCTCCCCAGTGGGATTCTATGAGAATTCATGACAATAGCTTCACAGTATTAACTTCCCAAGAAGAAGCAGGTAAGTTGCATGCCGACATCTGACATCCCCCTAAACTCACCCATGCCCTGCAGGATCCTTATCCTACAGCTCCCAGTGGAGGACCCAGAGAGGATATACAATGCAGAAGTCCAGCTATGGGGCGGGGTCCCACGACCCTGGTCCACACCTCTCAGCTCGGATGTGCGATGTCTCCCTCCTCTTCTCCCCTCAGCCCACCAACCCCCATCAGTTCAGGTACACCTCCTGCACATGTAACAAAAACACTCCCATTCACAACTACTCAGCTGATCACCTACTAATCCATGTCCAGCCAACATGTGCCCCACACCTGGGTCCATATGGGAGAGGCTTCCTCTCTGCTCTCCTGCCTGTGGCATATTTTTCTTTCACTCCCTGGTCCCCATTATAGTGTTTCCTCCACTTACCCACACAGTCTCACCTCCCACCAAGTTCACTTTTCCTCTCCAGGAATGCATCAACTCCTACAAGCCACAACATCAAATTCGGTTTCTGAATATTTCTTAAACGAATCCAATTCAAGTTTTGAAAAGAGCAAATTTGTGTCTTTTGAGAGAAAAAGTACAAATAAAATGATTTATTGTTCATTTATTTGAATTTCAATGAATCGATCTGTGGCTAAGTCACTCTCCACAGCGTTCTTTTGAAAGTTCCTCGTCCACATTTCAAAGCACATCAAAATGGCTTTGTCTCCTGTACCATTTCACTCAATTTCATGGCTCTGTATTTTTAGAAGAATCTATCCCACTCTGACAAATCAATAGACACTGAATTCATCTTTTCCAGACACAGTTTGCAAGGCCTGTCTTTGTGGGTGGTAACAGTTCAGGATGCTTTAGAAATAAAAGAGGCAAAGATCCAAACATTTGATAAGAAATATTTATAGCATTTACTTTAGTGTTTGTTTTTAAGGAATGTCACTTACAGATAGCTCTTTGAAACGCTGGGATGTCAGAGAAGCATTCAGATCACCACTTCCACAGAGCTTCTGTAAACAAGAAGAAAAAATAATAATAACCCTGCTTTTAAAAAAACCAAAAGAATATCAACCTACAAGGATATCCTTTATCGGGTGTTTCCCTTTGAAGCTGCCATTTGCATAGTCAAATGCAGGCTGCCTTCCGGAGTGTGTGGCAAGTCTTGGCAGTAAAAGGTTGACTCACTGGAGTCCATCTGGCTGCAGCCTCTGCCCTTAGTCATTGATCAGCATGTGGATAAGGCCGATTCTGCTCTCCTGAAGGGCCGCTGAGGCATCTGTAGTTCATCCAAGTCATTAGCGTGCCAGCAACTTTGTCCCAGGGCAGGCAGTGTGAGCAGCAGGGCCATCCTGCCAGGTCCCTCCATCGAGGACCTGCCTGGTCCCCCAGCCATCAAAGAGAAAAGGGCTACCAGGTACCAGAGGCCGGAGTTTATCAGTCTGGTAGGACACATTTCAAATGTGACCACAAAGACCTTCCTCCAACCATAACCTCATGGGTCTAGCAACTGTACAAGAGCCAACCAAAGAGTAAGGAAACGCAACTTCTCAACAAATGATCTCAGACTGGGGGGTGTCTATGTTTCCTACTTAAATATGCCTCTGACAACCTAGGAAATGATGCCACCAGACACTGAAGTGAGCGCAGTTCGGCAGTTAGTATGGGACGCAGTAAACATTTGCATTCTGTCAGGTTTTCTATGTACCAATGTGGGGGTCCAGAGGAGCTCTGGGATTTTATGAAGGTTCTGGGTTAGATGTGAGGATAGCTACCTGCATGGAAAGGCAGAGTAGAAGGGAAGGGATTAAAAGGTCTCCCAGCATTTTAGGGATGTTCCCGTTTGTCGGACACATGAGCCAGGGCTGCTTTCCTGTGGGAAAACATGAGATTTCTCCCTCCAAACAAGGCTGAGTAACTCTGAAGTTATGAAATTTAGATACAGGCAGCAGGCCTGCAGAGATTGCTTAGATGACCATGAAGCTTTGAGGGGGCGAAGATGGGGACCAGATGCACTGTGGTCATTGGTCCTTCCCACCCACAGCAAAGATCAGGGAGATTCTGGCACAATTCAGAGATCCTGCCTGGATGGAAGGCAGGTTGCCTTCCAAGACATTCTCTCTCTGTCTCTCTCTCTCTCATCAAGTGGAGTTCAGGCAGCAACAGAACCTGGATTCTACAACAATAGGGCATTTCTTCAGGCCCTAAGAGGGCTGACAAAGGGCTACAAACAAGCAGGGCTCTTTGGTCTACCCCCTCTGCAGGCAGTGACACCAAGAAATGCTGCAGCGAGGCAGAAACGAGCCCTGATCACAAGCCGGCGTGGAGCCTCCCAAGCCCTCACCGGGGAGCAGAGAAGCCCTATGGCTGTTGGTATCTGTGCTTCTCCCATCACATCTGCCCCTTTCTCCCAGTCCCAGCTCGAATGTCCCTTTACTATGAATACATTTCATTCAATTCAAATTCACACAGGACCCAGGGTGATTTCAGACACTTGAACCTTTCTCTAAGGACCCCAGCACTTCAGTCACTGGTGCCCCCTGGCTCTGGAAGGATCACCACTGCCCAGCTGGGCAAAGAGCCCTCACTCTCAATGTGGGCTCGACCTGACAGCAGACAAGGAAGGAGGCAGCTGGGCCTCTGTTGGTCACCTTCCCATCCATTTCCCGGTCAGTACCTCCTACTTGTGTTATGTGTAAAATGACGCCCGGGGAAGTGGGACAGGACGGCCTGAAGACCGCTCTATGATGACAATCAAATCTTACTCAACTCTCCCAATTTCAAAAGATTTCTCCTCATGCCTTTTACACTATTACTCTCCTTATGATTATCTCCTGGAAGCTCAGCGATTCCTCTTCTGCCTGATTTGCAAAACCCAAAATACTCTGATCAGGTCTTCATGTGCAGAACCAACAAGTAACATCAGCTGTCTGATCTTCTGCAGCCTGATCACCCCGTTAGTGTCTCCAGTTTTATGAAACGAATCAACGTTCCACTTAACCAATCCTGTCTGAAGGCAGTTCTGTAAAACTGCCAGCGTTGGGATCAGAATTCCTGTTTAAAGTGCATGGTCCCGTATCTTCTACTGTCACCTTCTGCTGTCAAACAGAAGAGTGAATGTTTCTTAAAAACCATCACTCCTCAGACCAACACACCATACACACTCTCCCAAGGGAGCCTCCCTGTACTTAATGATCACGTTCATTCAGTGACAAAATAAGCCCACATCACCACCATCATTTACACACTATCAAAAATGAACACGGAGCTTTTATTCAAATACTCAATAAGTCTTCCACTTAGAACAACGTGGACACTAAATGTGAAGAATGACATTAATTCAACATTATGGCTCGTTTTACTCACAGAAGTCACAGAACTTAAAGTTATGATTCCCACAGCCGCCGTAACTGTCACACGCCGTGTATACACATCGAGGAAGGAAAGTGATCACCATAAAGAAGCCAGGAAAGGCTACAGCAGTACAGGAGTACCGGGTTACAGCTGCTGGGGGACACATAACTTTGAGTATTCCCGACACTCTGCATGGAACTGAAGGTATTATTCACTGGGTGGAAATTACATTATTTTCAGCTTCTTTGTAAACCTAGTAACTACATCACTGAATTTTTCATTAAAAAAGTACAATTAGTATTTTTCTTGCAGGAATCCCTGGTATCTGTCATCATGAGAAGATTTTTTTTGATGTTCTCAATGAGCAAAATCAAGCACTCTAATTTTTCTTTTTAAATTTTACTTTAAAAAATTAATACACAGTGAAATTGACTTTTTACATGTGTATACAACGCGATGACTTTTTTACACATGTATACATTTGTGTAACTACCACCACTATTGGGACATAAAACAGTTCCCCCAAAAAACTCCTGCATGCAATCCTGTTATCATATTGTTCCCTCACCCCTAATCCATGGCAGTCATTGACCTGTCCTCATCCTGTAGCTTCATCTTTTTCCATAATGTCATATAAATGGAATACATGCAGACTTGACACTGACTGACATCTTTCACTTGGCCCAATGCCTTTGAAATCCATTCAAGTTGGCAACTGTATAGTTCTTTTTTTTAACTACTGAATAGTATTCCATCATTATGAGTGTACCATAGTTTGTTTATCCGTTAAGCACTGGTTTTAACCATTTTAAACAAATGTTTCCAAGGACGTACTCAGGAAAAGACAAATAATCTTGAATATCATCAATGCTGAGAAGTCTTAATATGACAAAACTCTCTAATTATACATAAACATTCAGAAACTCAGCATTAACATGTTGGCATGAGGCTAGTCATCTCTCACACAACTCTCACTGTTACCTTTTAGATAAGTGGGATTTGTGTGTGTGTGTGTGTGTGTGTGTGTGTGTGTGTGTGTGTGTGTATTTAATGACAGCAAATTTATATTGCTATTTCCATTTTATCTTGCTAAGGTGAAATTCATGGGAAGGTATGTAAATACATACAAGGTAATACATACAAGACTGCAAATGTATTAACATGAGGAAATACCAGAATGGATGGGTCAATTATTTAAAACAAAAAGAAAATCTCCTCTAGCCACCAAGGATCTTAAGAACAAGACACTGATGTGAAAAGACATTTTCTATTGTGTACACTAAATGTGATCTTGTACAAATATCACCTCCCACGTGGCCGTCTGAAGGATCTTAGCAGGAAGAATTCACAGGAAGTTAAATAATAAGTGACGTAAACAATCACAGGCTGTTTAAACTTTACTGGAAGAAGACATAAAACCACATGCAGGAAAGCTAAATAAGAGTAACACGTTGGCTGAGAAGATCACTTAAGATTTTCTTTGGGAAATACTCTATTCAAGTACATGAGTATAGCAAATGATATATATTGATGATACATATTTAGTTAATTACTTAATCCACATCTGTTTCTAAGAATGTGAATACTCAGGAAGAGCATACTCACAGACACAAATACTTACAGAGGAAAGGAAGCAGCAAAAGGAGCAAAGGGGATCAGACGGCTAGACAGACCATTAAGCGATGCTTGGATACAGTGATAGAAGTAAAACAACTCACATGACAATCAGAGGTCAAAATTAGAACGCCCGTTCGGAAAAAGTCAGGTCTACCAAATGGCTGAGTTACTCATATTCAAATTTTTTTCAATACATCTTTATTGGAGTATAATTGTTTCACAATGCTGTGTTAGTTTCTGTTATACAACAATGTGAATCAGGCATATGTATACATATATCCCCATATCTCCTCCCTCTTTTTTTTTTTTTTTTGCGGTACGCGGTCCTCTCACTGTTGTGGCCTCTCCCGTTGTGGAGCAAAGGCTCCGGACGCCAGCGGCCACGGCTCATGGGCCCAGCTGCTCCGCGGCATGTGGGATCTTCCCGGACCGGGGCATGAACCCGTGTCGCCTGCATCGGCAGGCGGACTCTCAACCACTGCGCCACCAGGGAAGCCCTATCCCCTCCCTCTTGAGCCTCCCTCCCACCCTCCCTATCCCATCCCTCTAGGTGGTCACAGAGCACGGAGCTGATCTCCCTGTGCTACGCAGCTGCTTCCCACCAGCTACCTATTTTACATTTGAGAGTGTATATATGTCAGTGCTACTCTCACTTTGCTGCAGCTTCCACCTCCCCCACCGTGTCCTCAAGTCCATTCTCTACGTCTGCGTCTTTATTCCTGTCCTGCCCCTAGGTTCATCAGAACCATTTTTTTTTTTACATTCCACATATATGTGTTAGCATATGGTATTTGGTATTCTCTCTCTCACTTACTTCACTCTGTATGACAGTCTCTAGGTCCATACACCTCACTACAAATAACTCAATTTTGTTTCTCTTTATGGCTGAGTAATATTCCATTGTATACATGTGCCACATCTTCTTTAGCCATTCATCTGTCAATGGACACTTAGGTTGCTTCCATGTCCTGGCTATTGTAGATAGTGCTGCAATGAACATTGTGACACATGTGTCTTTTTGAATTATGGTAGGGTATATGCCCAGTAGTGGGATTGCTGGGTCACATGGTAGTTCTATTTTTAGTTTCTTAAGGAACCTCCATACTGTTCTCCATAGTGGCTGTATCGATTTACATTCCCACAACAGTGCAAGAGGGTTCCCTTTTCACCACACCCTCTCCAGCAATTACTGTTGCTAGATTTTCTGATAATGGTCATTCTGACCAGTGTGAGGTGATACCTCATAGTTTTGATTTGTATTTCTCTAATAATTAGTGATGTTGAGCATCTTCTCATGTGCCTCTTCACAACCTGTATGTCTTCTTTGGTGAAATGTCTATTTAGGTCTTCTGACCATTTTTTAATTGGGTTGTTTGTTTTTTTGATATTGAGCTCCATGAGCTGTTTGTATATTTTGGAGATTAATCCTTTGTCAGTTGTTTCATTTGCAAATATTTGCTCCCATTCTGAGGGTTGTCCTTTTGTCTTATTTATGGTTTCCTTGGCTGTGCAAGAGGTTTTAAGTTCAATTAGGTCACATTTGTTTATTTTTGTTCTTAGTTTCATTACTCTAGGATGTGGGTCAAAAAAAATCTTGCTGTGGTTTATGTCAAACAGTGTTTTTCCTGTTTTCCTCTAAGAGTTTTATTGTGTCTGGACTTACTTTTATGTCTTTAATCCATTTTGAGTTTATTTTTGTGTATGGTGTTAGGCAGTGTACTAATTTCATTCTTTTACACGTAGCTGTCCAGTTTTCCCAGCACCACTTATTGCAGATGCTGTCTTTTCTCCATTGTACATTCTTGCCTCCTTTGTTGTAAATTAGGTGTCCATATGTGTGTGGGTTTATCTCTGGGCATTCTATCCTATCTCATTTATCTATATTTCTGTTTTTGTGCCAGTACCATACTGTATTGATTACTGTACCTTTGTAGTATAGTTTGAAGTCGGGGAGCCTGATTCCTCTAGCTCCATTTCTCTTTCTCAAGATTGCTTTGGCTATTTGGGATCTTTTTTTTTTAATTTTTATTTATTTATTTTTTTACATCTTTATTGGAGTATAATTGCTTTACAATGGTGTGTTAGTTTCTGCTTTATAACAAAGTGAATCAGTTATACATATGTTCCCATATCTCTTCCCTCTTGCGTCTCCCTCCCTCCCATCCTCCCTATCCCACCCCTCTAGGTGGTCACAAAGCACCGAACTGATCTCCCTGTGCTATGCGGCTGCTTCCCACTAGCTATCTATTTTACATTTGGTAGTGTATACATGTCCATGCCACTCTTTCGCTTTATCACAGCTTACCCTTCCCCCTCCCCATATCCTCAAGTCCATTCTCTAGTAGGTCTGTGTCTTTATTCCTGTCGGGGTCTTTTTTGTTTCCATACAAATTGTAAAATTTTTTGTTTTAATACTGTGAAGAATGCCATTGGTAGTTTGATAGGGATTGCACTGAATCCGTAGATTGCTTTGGGTAGTATAGTCATTTTCACAATATTGATTCTTCCAATCTAACAGCATGGTATATTTCTCCATCTGTTTGTCACCTTTGATTTCTTTCATCAGTGTTTTACAGTTTTCTGAGTACAAGTCTTCTGCCTCCTTAGGTAGGTTTATTCCTAGATATTTTATTCCTTTTGTTGCAATGGTAAATGGGATTGTTTCCTTAATTTCTCCTTCTGATTTTTCATTGTTAGTGTATAGGAATGCAAGAGATTTCTGTGCATTAATTTTGTAACCTGCAACTTTACCAAATTCATTGATTAGTTCTAGCAGTTTTCTGATGGCATCTTTAGGATTTTCTATGTATGGTAACATGTCATCTGCAAACACTGACAGTTTTACTTCTTCTTTTCTGATCTGTATTCCTTTTATTTCTTTTTCTTCTCTGACTGCCTTGCCTAGGACTTCCAAAACTATGTTGAATAAGAGTGGCGAGAGTGGACATCCTTGTCTTGTTCCTGGTATTAGTGGAAATGCTTTCAGTTTTTCACCATTGAGTACAATGTTTGCTGTGGGTTTGTCATATACGGCCTTTATTATGTCGAAGTAGGTTCCCTCTATGCCCATTTTCTGGACAGTTTTTATCATAAATGGGTGTTGAATTTTGTCAAAAGCTATTTCTGCACGTATTGAGATGATCATATGGTTTTATTACTTAATTTGTTAATATGGTATATCACATGGATTGCTTTGCATATACTGAAGAATCCTGGCACCCCTGGGATAAATCCCACTTGATCATGGTGTATGATCATTTTAATATGTTGTTGGATTCTGTTTGCTAGTATTTTGTTGAGGATTTCTACATCTATGCTCATCAGTGATATTGGTCTATAATTTTCTTTTTTTGTGACACCTTTTCCTGGTTTTAGTATCAGGGTGATGGTAGCTTCATATAATGAATTTGGGGATGTTTCTCCCTCTGAATTTTTTTGGAAGAGTTTGAGAAGGATTGGTGTTAGCTCTTCTCTAAATATTTGATAGAATTCACCTGTGAAGCCATCTGGTCCTGGACTTTCCTTTGCCAGAAGATTTTTAATTACAGTTTCAATTTCATTACTTGTGATTGGTCTGTTTATATTTTCTAATTCTTCCTGGTTCCATCTTGGAAAATTGTAACTTTCTAAGAATTTGTCCATTTCTTCGTGGTTTTCCATTTTATTGGCATATAGTTGTTTGTAGTAGTCTCTTATAATCCTTTGTATTTCTGTGTGCCAGTTGTGTTTTCTCCTTTTTCATTTCTAATTTTATTGATTTGTGTCCTCTCCCTTTTTTTCCTTGATGGGTCTGGCTAAGGGTTTATCAATTTTGTTTATCTTCTCAAAGAACCAGCTTTTAGTTTTATTGATCTTTGCTATTGTTTCCTACATTTCTTTTTCATTTATTTCTGATCTGATCTTTATGATTTCTTTCCTTCTACTGACTTGGAGAATTTTTTGTTCTTCTTTCTCTAGTTGCTTTAGGTGTAGTGTTAGATTGTTTATTTGAGATTTTTCTTGTTTCTGGACGTGAGATTGAATTCCTATAAACTTCCCTTTTAGAACTGCTTTTGCTGCATTCCATAGGTTTTGGGTTGTCACGTTTTCATTGTCATTTGTTTCTATTTATTTATTAATTTCTTCTTTGATTTCTTCAGTGATCTCTTGGTTATTTAGTAGCATACTCTTTAGCCTCCATGTATTTCTTTTTTACAGTTTTTTTTTTTCCTGTAATTGATTTCCACTGTGGTCCAAAAAGATGCTTGATACCATTTCAATTTTCTTAAATTTTCCGAGGCTTGAGTTGTGACCCAAGATGCGACCTATCCTAGAGAATGTTCCATGTGCACTTGAGGAGAAAGTGTATTCTGCCCCTTTCGGGTGGAATGTTTTATAAATTATCAATTAAATCTATCAGGTCTATTGTGTCATTTAAAGCTTGTGTTTTCTCATTTATTTTCTGTTTGCATGATCTGTCCATTTGTGTAAGTGGAGTGTTAAAGTCCCCTACTATTATTGTGTTACTGTCGTTTTCCCCTTTCATGGTTGTTAGCATTTGCCTTATGTGTTGAGGTGCTCCTATGTTGGGTGCATAAACATATATAATTGTTATATCTTCTTCTTGGATTGATCCCTTGGTCATTATGTAGTGTCCTTCCTTATCTCTTGTAACAGTCTTTATTTTAAAGTCTATTTTATCTGATACAAGTATTGCTACTCCAGATTTCTTTTGATCTTCATTCACATGGTATATCTTTCCCCATCCCTTCACTTTCAGTCTGTATGTGTCACTAGGTCTGAAGTGGATCTCTTGTAGACAGCATATATATGGGTCTTGTTTTTGTAACCATTCAGCCAATCTGTGTCTTTTGGTTGGGGCGTTTAATCCATTTACATTCAAGGTTATTATTGATATGTATGTTCCTATTACAATTTTCTTAATTGTTTTGGGTTTGTTTTTGTGGGTTGTTTTCTTCTCTTGTGTTTCCTGCCTAGAGAAGTTTCTTTAGCATTTGTTGTAAAGCTGGTTTGGTGGTGCTGAATTCTCTTAGCTTTTGCTTACCTGAAAAGCTTTTGATTTCTCCATCGAATCTGAATGAGATCCTTGCTGGGTAGAGTAATCTTGGTTGTAGGTTTTTCTGTTTCCTCAGTTTAAGTATATCCTGCCACTACCTTCTGACCTGCAGAGTTTCTGCTGAAAACTCAGCTGATAACCTTATGGGGATAACTTTGTACATTATTTTTTGTTTTTCTCCTGCTGCTTTTAATATTTTTTCTTTGAATTTAATTTTTGTTAGTTTGATTAATATACGTCTTGGTGTGTTTCTCCTAGGGTTTATCCTGTACGTGACTCTCTGCGCTTCCTGGACTTGGGTGACAATTTCCTTTCCCATGTTAGGGAAGTTTTACACTATAATCTCTTTAAATATTTTCTCAGAACCTTTCTTTTTCTCTTCTTCTTCTGGGACTCTATAATTTGAATGTTGGTGTGTTTAGTGTTGTCCCAGAGGTCTCTGAGATTGTCTTCAATTATTGTCCTTCTTTTTTCTTTATTCTGCTCCTTGGCAGTTATTTCTACCATTTTGTCTTCCAGCTCACTTATTCGTTCTTCTGCCTCAGTTATTCTGTTATTGATTCCTTCTAGTGTATTTTTCATTTCAGTTATTGTGTTGTTCATCTCTGTTTGTTCTCTAGTTCTTCTAGATCTTTATTAAACATTTCTTGTATTTTCTCAATTGTTGCCTCCATTCTATTTCTAAGATTCTGGATCATCTTTACTGTCATTACTTTGAATTATTTTTCAGGTGGGTTGCTTATTTCCTCTTCATTTATTTGGTCATGTAGGTTTTTACCTTGCTCCTTCATTTGTGACATATTTTTTTGCTGTCTTATTTTTTTGTTTGTTTTTTGATGGGTGGGACTGTGTTCCTGTCTTACTGGGTGTTTGGCCTAAGGCTTCCAACACTGGAGCTTATAAGTTGTTGGGTAGAGCTGGTTCTTGGTGCCAAGATGATGACCTCTGGGAGACCTCACTCTGATGAATATTCCCTGGGGTCTGAGGTTCTCTGTTAGACCAGTGGTTCAGATTTGGAGCTCCCACCACACAAGCTTCGGCCCAACCCCTGCCTGCCTCGTGAACCAAGATTCTGTAAGCTGTGCAGGGTGGCTAAAAAAAAAAGAGAGAGAAAAAAGGAGAACAATAACAAAGAGTAAAAACTAAAATCAGACTAGGAAACTAACAGGTATGTTAGAAAGAGTATAAAAATAAAAATATAGATGAAACAACAACTGGAAGGGAAAACAGAACCACAATAGTAAAATAGAGGAGAAGAAAAAAAAAGGGGGGGGAAAAAGGTGGAAAAGTCCTTGGCTGTGGAGGGTAGGGCCTAGGCAGAGGCAGGGTTTGGGCAGCCAGCAGGGCCTATGCTTAGGACCCACAGGGCTGGAAAAGGCTATGGGGGGTGTCGGGGCTGGGGCTTAGGCTCAACGGAACAGAAGGGGCCCCGGCCTCTTGGCTCACAGGGTGGGGGACCCCGCCTGGGAGCCCAGCAGGCTTCCGGGGCCTGAGTGTGTAGGGCAAACACTCTCCACTCCTCTCCCGCTCCTCTGGTCCTGGAAGGCCCCGCCTGCCTGCCTCTCCTGTTCTCCCCCGGCCTCCCTCCTGTGCCCCCAGGACCAACACGGCCTGGAGGGGGCCTCTGAGGGCATAGGACTTGCCCCAAGAGCCAGGTAAACTTTCCGGGCCTATTAGGCAAGAGAAATGCTCAGTGCACTCCCACCTGATCTGAGCCCCCAAGGGTCCATCCAAGCATGGTAACCCCTCCCCCGCTCTCAGCCACCCCTCAAGGGTGCCAGAACTGTTCATCCTCCACTTCTCCTCCCCCCTCAGTCCCCCCATGTCCAACCGGTTCCCTTGGGGATTCCTCCCATCTCCATGGGCATCAAGGTCCCCCACCAACATCCGGCAGGCACCCTAGTTGTGGGGAGACGTGAACTCCACGTCTTCCCACGCTGCCATGTTGACTCCACCCTCCATATTCAATTTTTATACAACTTTTTAGGAGGTTATTGATCATACAATCAAGGTATACACATTTCTTTTTCCCCACCCCCAAGATTGTTCACTTAAACTGATTACCCTGGAATATTATCTAATATACAAAATATAAGTCAGGTGTGTGTATGTGCATGTGTGTGTATACAGATATTCACTACCTATCCACCAGCAAGGTAAAGCCCAACACTTGTTTTTATAAAGTTTGAACTTTCAAACCCAGCCCCACCTATTCATTTATACATTGCCTATGTACATATCTATATATATTTCTACGGCTAATTTCATTGTACAACACCAGAGTTGAGTAGTTACCACAGAGAGAGATCTATGGCTCACAAAGCTGGACCTATTCATTACCAGGTCCTTTACAGAAAATGTTTGCAACCTTGGTATAATGAACTTTTCTTACCATATTCAGTAATATTTCCTTACTGACCTTCCATAATTGTTTTCATTACCATTAGATACTTTAAAAGATTAACAGTACCCCCTTTACTTTGCTTAGTCGTTCATAACTGACAAACACACACTCCTATTAACTTCTTATAAGGAGTCTATGGGCTGTCATTAGTAATTTACAATGTACAAATTGGGAGCCAGAGCTAAGAGGCTAGATGGTTGCCAAAGAGAAGCAAGAGAGTTAGCCCTTCATCTGAGTCCTGGGTATCCACTCTTCACTGAACCACAACTGTGCCCAAAACCAGAAGAATGCAAAAGCAGGACACCTCATCTGACATACAGGCAGGCAGCTCTGCACAGTAGTAGACAAAACTCTGGAGTCACAAAGACCTGGATTTGAATTCCACTTCTGCTACTTCTTGGCTCTGTGCCCTTGAAAAGTTTACTTACTTAAAGTTCATGACCATGGGAACATCTCTAAAAGGGGCAAAAAAATATCCTTGTAAGTTATCAGGAGAAAAATTCATTCATTCAAAGATATCTACTGCGTACCTCCTTTGGGTCGGACACTGCACAAGGCTCTTTGTATAAAGAGTGAGCCCAATAGATGTGGTCCAGTGAGATGACATTTACATTGCACTTTGCAGAGTTTCTTACACATAACCTCTCAGAGTGCTACTGGATTGGTGTTGCCACTATTATTTTTATTATTATGAGGACAGTGGATGAGTTTGGGAAGACTGGAGAAAACAACTCAATGAAGGTGGTCAGCAACCCAAGTCCCTCCCTTCATTCTGACCATCCCTTCCTCACTGACACTGTTATGATGACAGATAGACAATCAAGGTATAACATATCTCAGGACAGTGCTGTCTTCCCCTCTCCACACAGCGTATCAACCTGTGCCCACTTCCTCCACAGTTCCGGTCCGAGGCAAACCCACTTATTGCTATTCCCAGTGTTCACAGCAGGTACAGCAAGCACCACTATATGCTATTGATTCTTCCCGCCCTGCCTGTGAGCAACACGGCACCAAGCCCATAGGGTTCCTTTGAAACTGCTCATCCAGCGCCCTGGGTAGTTGTTGTGGTAGCAGAGTTGCCTGGCAGGATGGGAAAGCCCATGTGATACATCCTCAGAAGTAACTGACACCTCCTACCATCCTCTCCAGTCACACTGCTTTCCTGCTCTTCCTGACAAATACCAGGCACACTCCTGCCTTCCTGGAACCTGCACACTGGCTGTTCTCTCCTTTAGAAATGCTTTGTCTCCAGATACGCACATGACTTGCTTCCTTGCCTCCTCTAGGACTTTGTGTAAATGTTATCTTCTCAGAAGAGATATTTCCTGACCACTGTGTTCAAAATGGTCACACCTCCACCTGAGCACTCCTCTGCTTTATTTTTCTCCATTAAATCTATCACTTTCTGAATATATCTGTAGCCCGCTGCCATCTAGAACAGGATCTCCATGAGGAAATATCCTGTTGTCTCTTTTGTTGACTGCTGTGTTCCCAGGGCCTCAGGACAGGATCAGCACGTAGTAGGTATAGGAAGGAGGGGTGGAAAAAGAAAAAAGGGGTCAATCCCATGAAGCACCCTGGGACATGGTTTACATATTTGTCTCACTGACCCCATTTATGTTGAGCAATGATTTCTGAGACAAAATAAAAATAGTAAAGAACACGTAATTGAAGTGTAGAGAAATTGATGCACTTGTCTAATTCTGAAAGCCGTAGGTTGTTTCCTCTCCTCTCTGGTTTGTCATTTTGCTTCTCTGTGGTCACTAAACTGAAGCTCTGTGGTTGCCAAGCAGTTTCTGGAACTATCCCAACAGGGTACTTCTGTAAACCACTCAACTCATCCACTTAAACTTGCACCAAAGCGAGTTGTTTAAAACTCCAACTGTCAAATAAAGTGTTAGGGAAGGATGTACCCCATTGTGGGATTACATGGATGGTGGGGCGGGGATGGTAATAATCCTTCCATTCAGGATTACTGGCTATAGACGATGATAATAAGCCATTCCATCACCATAATTATCCCTGCATTTAAAAGGGCACAGTGGACAAAGAAAAACATACATCTTCCCTGATGATCGACATTTTTTAGATTACCAGCTCTGAGTTCTCCCAACATGCATATGTGCATTTCTCTAAAGCCCTAATACACACAGTTTTATGCACAGGCTTTGGATTCAAACAGTACTGGATTTAGATCCTGGCTCTGACACTCACTAGCTGGATAATATTAGGCAAGTCATTCAACCTCCTTGGCCCTCAATTTCATGCTGAAAAGGTAAAGATAAAAATAATAACGGTAATAAATACAACCATAATCATAGCAGTGAGTCCTTGTTAGGCACTTGTGACTGCCATGTACTGGGCTAAGAGCATTCTATTTTGCTAGCATCATGAACTGCAACCGTAACTACTCGGATTTACTCCCCAACCACCTGGGTCTTAACCTCAAAACACATCCTCTTCAGGCCTTTCCGACCACATACTCAGAGCAACCTCTCCCCTCTCACCTCAACTGGTTGGTTATCTAGCACACTCTAGAGACTGCCTCGTCGTGTTGGTCACTGTTTCCAGTACCTCATCTAATCTCAATTCCATCATCAACACTGGAGATGAGAACCAGAGGGGACTCTCTGTATTCTCTAAACACTTAACTGATTTTCCAAGGTATGAGAAAGTATCTTGCAAAACAACTACTGGGGGGGGAATGCTGACAGGAGAAGGAAGTAAGAAAAAAATAGCAAGATAAGAAGAAAAGAAGGAAAAATAAGCTACTCTCCCTCTGAGTCTCCTTAATTTTAGTTTCTTCATATTGAATCTGACATTTGAGAACTCCTTCAGAACTCATCTACCCACTCAGGGCCTCTATGTATCACCACCTTCCCCAACCAAACTGAATTTCCTATGGCCCCACAGCACCTAGCAGTCAACTTCAGACACAAAGTGAATCAAAATATTTTACATAAGCAAGGTTTGCAGAAAGGCTAGGAGAAGAAGACAGCTTCCAATCTGACAAGAGAGGCTGACTTCTACACAACTAACCAAATACAAGGTGGTGGTGGTGTTTGGCAGTAGGGTGGGATGCCCTAACTGCCTCCTAAGCCCCAAGTCTTGGTGATGAGACCAATGCAAATGAAACGGTAAGACTACCTTTTGCCCACCAGAGGTGGGACATACACAGCCACCTACTGGAGACAATCTGGTTGTCAGGCAACCATGATAGGCTATCAGCCTGAGTAAAAGTGACAACATACAACTATGGTAATAGTTGTTAATAAAATGACGTGTCAACCACAAAAAGGGAGAGGTCCTGCAAGGAAGCCTAGGTAAAAGTTTGGACCTGCCCATTTGAACCCTATGGAGGGAAGAGGAAGCCTATCCCACAGGACTTTAGGAATCTCGGCTTCATTGGCAAAGCAGGTTGGCATGTGGAGATGGATGCGATGGGTCCTAGCAAACAAACTGTGTGTCAAGTTCTCATCTACAGCTCAATCCCTCCTGTGAAATGGACAGCACACCAGTGTAGAACCTACCTGTTGTCCGTTCAGTGATTCATAGAGCAATCTCCTGACTCTATGTGACTTCTCATGTAGGCTGACTTCAGGGAGTTAATACACCTAACATGGATTTTTCAAGTATTTCCAAGCCCTGAAATAATTCTTTTTCCCAGCAAGTTAATGAAGTAGGTGTTGATTATGATCTGGCTTCCAAAGTAACTTGACAGCATTGAAACAATGAGCTATTAATGTCAAAATGAGCATTAGGGTTTATATAGTACTTAACTCTCACTAAAAATTAGTTGTGATTGTCGTTTGCAGCTTAGTCCCATGATCATTTGTTTATCATGAGTCGGTCCTCAGAGCCAGGGGACCACTGGACAGTTAATACAGGTCTTGGAACTTGTGACCTTCTTAAGGTCTTATCCAATGACACTCTTGCCCAGCACCAATATGCCTTCACATCTCGACGTCCTCTACCTGTTCTAATCCCTTTCTCTCTACAGACTTCTACAGAAAGCAGGATGAGGTCAGCGCTCAGCAACAGTAAAGGTAGCGATGCTTGCAAATGAAGGCAGGAGGGTCATATTGACTGTAGAGTTGGGAAAAGCACCACAGAGAAGGAAGATTTCAGCTGGGCCTTGAAAGATGAGAGGAAGGAAGAAAAAAAGGGAGGAGAAGATGTAACATGGATAAATGAAAATTTCATAGAACATTAGAAGTAAAGGAAGTAAAACAGTCCAGCATGACTCACAGTTTTTTTTCCTCTTGAGCAAATAGGTGAATAATGGCGATGTTGCCAAGAAACGATGGTCTGTATTTGGGGGGAACTCCAGGTAGACAGTGAATTCTGTCATGAGACAAGGGTTCTGTGGGGTATCAAGTACAATATGAATCCAGGGCTCAAGAAAGAGTCTGGAGACATGGAAGCAACCTAAATGTCCATCAACAGATGAATGGATAAAGAAGAGTTGGTACCTATATACAATGGAATATTACTCAGCCATAAAAAGAATGAAATTGGGTCATTTGTAAAGACGTGGATGGACGTAGAGTGTCATACCGAGTGAAGTAAGCCAGAAAGAGGAAAGCAAATATTGTATATTAACTCATATATGTGGAATCCATAAAAATGTTATAGATAACCTTACTTGCAAAGCAGAGATAGAGACACAGACACAGAGATCAAATGTATGGATACCAAGGGGGAAGTGGTGGTGGGATAAATTGGGAGATTGGGACTGACATATACACACTACTATGTATAAAATAGACAACTAATGAGAACCTACTGTATAGTACAGGGAACTCTACTTAATGCTCTGTGGTGACCTAAATGGGAAGGAAATCCAAAAAAGAGGTGCTATATGTATACATACAGCTGATTCATTTTGCTATACAGTAGAAACAAACGTAACAGTGTAAAGCAACTATACTCCAATAAAAATTAATTTTAAAAAAAAGAAGAGAGAGAGAGTCTAGAGAACCCCTTCTACCGGTGTGTCGTTTATTCTAAACCTACCTCCTCCCGTTTTGGTTTTATGGCTGGTTGGAGCACCTGCACTGACTATTCAAGTCTCCACCTGGTCTCTACATTCTCACATCCATTACTCCTCTTCCCTCACACTTAAATTTATTTGCCTCAAATTCTTTCCCCCGTAACTGTCAGCCAACATTTCATTTCCTTTGCTGACACTGGCAGGACTAGGAAGTGACTGCAGGACATTCAGGCAATACTGCTGAAGCTCAACCTAGCACCAAGATGGCATTGGGCACTAAAACGTGAGACAAACCCCCATAGGTGCCTGAGATCACAGATGTTCCATCTCTCACCCCCCTCTGGAAAGCTCCACACGAAATAAGTTACACCAAGGATACTGGCAAACATCCTATTAACCTCGTTGTCCCCTGGGCTTGTCACATGCCAATCCCTACCTTCTTCCTCATTTCCTCCCCCATTTCATGAAAGCCGCAGGACTCCGTTTGCTCTTCATTAGGAAGAAACAGATAAACCAGATCTGAGACAAGGACTAACCAACTCCAGAACTCACAGATGACAGGAATTCAGCAGGACTTCCATTCATTTTA
>NW_020175435.1:1693717-1772541 GCF_003031525.2 Neophocaena asiaeorientalis asiaeorientalis | reverse complement strand
TATATATATATCCCTCTTTTTTTTTGGATTTCCTTCTCATTTAGGTCACCACAGAGCACTGAATAGAGTTCCCTGTGTATATTTTATACATAGTAGTGTATATATGTCAGTCCCAATCTCCCAATTCATCCCACCCCCTTCCCCCCCTTGGTATCCATATGTTTGTTCTCTACATCTATGTCTCTATTTCTGCTTTGCAAATAAGTTCATCTGTACCATTTTTCTAGATTCCACATATGTGATATTATACGATATTTGTTTTTCACTTTCTGACTTACTTCACTCTGTATGACAATCTCTAGGTCCATCCATATCTCTGCAAATGGCACAAAAACTACCATGTGACCCAGCAATCCCACTCCTGGGTATATACCCAGAGAAAACCAAAATTCAAAAAGATACATGCACCCTAATGTTCACTGCTGCACTATTTACAATAGCCAGGTCATGGAAGCGACCTAAATGTCCATAAACAGGGGAATGGATAAAGAAGATGTGGTACATATGTACAATGGAATATGACTCAGCCATAAAAAGGAACAAAATTGTGCCATTTGCAGAGACATGGAAGGATTTCCATTCATTTAAAAAATACATAAAGAACAGACTTGTGGTTGCCAAGGGGGAGGGGTTTGGGGGAGGGAAGAGGTGGGAGGTTGGGGTTAGCAGATGTAAGCTTTTATATAGAGAATGGATAAAAAACAAGGTCCTACTGTATAGTATAGAGAACTATATTCAATATGCTACGACAAACTACAATTGAAAAGAATATTTTAAAAAAGAATGTGTATATATGTACATATATATGTATAACTGAATCACTTTGCTGCACAGCAGAAATTAACACAACACTGAAAATTAACTATACTTCAATAAAAAATGTTTTAATTCATAGATAATAAATTCAGATTTTAAATGAGTATTCAACTTGGGCTCTACACCTGTCTAAATCTCTCTATATCTTCAGTCAATACTATATAAAAAGAGTTCCTTGATGGTATGATGAGTTTTTTCCGACAGCACAAAAAAGTGCTGACTTTAAATCATAAACTGAAGAGAAGTCAAAGAGAAGACACTAAGAAAAGCCCTATGAATGCACACACTGCCATCATTGATTTCTCTATTAAAAAAACATTGATGGAGCACATACCATGGGCCAGGCACGGAGCTGGGCCCTGAGCAAAGACAAGTTAGACAAGACTTCCCCTGTCACACCACCCGAAAATTAACATAGCCTAGTGCAAAAGAGAAGCAAGGGAGGGGCTAACTTCTGTGCCAAGTGATGAACTGGATCCTCAGGTAGTGGGAGCAGCCCACCCAATACAGGGGGAGGGAGAGGAACGGGGGAGGATTAGTGGGTAGGTGAGATAGTGCACCTGACCACAAGTGATCCTACAGGCCTGATGAGCTACAGCCCTGTCTCTCCATCCTCTGCAAACAGCTCACCAAGCAGATAAATGGCAATGAGGGGCCACGGAAGGCAGACTCAGTCTCAGTCTATGTCAATTATTTTTAGGGCAGGAGAAGAGAAGCAGAAGATTCTTTTTCAAGAAAGAAGTTTTTAGTTGTTGTTGTTTGTTTAATGGTTGAGTTAAATCAAACTACCCAGAATAACCTAAAGGACTGCACATTCCAAGCTCTTCTGCATTTAGCTGGAGAAGAGAAAATAACCACTACCACCCATCTGCAAACCATCCATCCTCTGCCATCACATCACTGACAGCCCTCAGCACAGCCCACAGTCACTGCAGATACACGTCATGTCAGAAAGCCCTCCAGCCTTCATTCAAGGCAGAGCAGAATGCTCACCACCCTTGACCACCACCCATCCACACTTCAGGCCTGTGTTTGTCATATTTCCTCACCTATCAAATCCTACTTATCCTCTGTGCCAACTTGAACACTGCCTCACACATGACAAGCCCTTGGATCCCCACATATGATCTCCTCCAACCTCTGAGCTGCCAGGAGAAAGGCTTGAATGTTTTGCACAGACAGCCAGCCCCAATTTCTCTTTGCCTCTTATGCTACAATTAATGCTATGTCCTAATAGATCACAACTTGAAGGCAGGGTCACATTCTTATCCATCTCTTATTTCCAAAAGAATCTTTATGATGCCCGAGTTAGAGTAGGCATTAAATATTTATAGTCAGTGAAACAGTTTAACAGCACTAACTTTTAAAACAACTTACTCTAACTTGAGTTTGTTAGCCTATCAAGGCCAAGAAGCCCTCTTATTTTTTTTCTGGTCAGTTAATAAGTAACAAGAAGATAAAGATTAACATTAGTATACAATTTAACATCTTACCTCCTTCATACTAAACTATGAATTAGGAACTATGTTTAAAAATTCACTTAATTTATATTTTGATTAGTGGCAAAAGATATTTCAAATTTACAAATAACAGTAAACATCATAAAAAAAGTTACAAAAACGATTTCATAAATGTTAATGGTTATGAAACAAATAGTTAAGTCATTTAATGGTTAATGGTGTCTTAACATAATAATGCTTCCGAAAGAATATGGTCTTCAAATATCCACAGTCCCACTCCCCAGTGAAATCTAAATGTATGGCATAATTAAGAGGCTTTGGTTCTAAAAATAAAATCAAAAATCCTAGTGGAATAACCAGTTTTGTCCATAATTATAACACTAACCTAGAATATAAAAAAATTAAGCCATTGCCTCAACACTGAAACCTACTTCCAGTGCCATAAATGTAAGATTTTTTAAAAAACTGATTAAACTGATTATCCTTATAGTTATAGTTGGTCATCTGATGATTACATTTAAATTAAACTCATCCTAGAAATATACTATTTGCTGCATAATTATATTTGGTTATTTCTACCTTATAGAAATACTAAAGCTTCACAAAAATCACTGAATCGATAAGAAGTTGCTTCCTTTAATATCTGGCTTTCTTTTCATTTTTAGAGGAGGGAAGTGAAGTCGCCCACAGGTAAGCGTGCACAGGATCAGACACTCACGCAGGTACGTACTTGTGAAGGAGAAGAGAGTTCCAACTCTCTGGCAGTCAAAAGGAGACACATATTCTTACGTTTCTTAGGAATATGAATATGCATTTTTGTCTGTGGGTAGTGGAGACAGAGAGATAGAAACAGACACACATTTCAGCAAAAAGTTAAAGTTATGCTCTTGATTTCTTTGCCAGGAGATGGAAAAAGGAAAACTCATCCAACAGGGCTTTTAATTTAATGCCTTGAAGTATTCTAGGAAGGTTATTTGTAATACTTTTAAAAGACATAGAGGTCAACCCCCAAACAAATGGGAACACTTGGTGCAATCAATATTACCTTCATTTAAATTCTTATAAATGCCATCCTCTCCATGCAAGCTAACCACAAAAATAAATCCTAACCAAATTTTTCAAGGGCACTGAATACACTTTTAAAAAAAGAAAAAAGACAGACAAACAGGAAAATGCCCAGCCCTGGTCTCACCTCTGGCCCTTCTGGCGCATCCTCTCCAAGGGGAGTTTTCTGGAGCACATCAAAGATGCCATTGCTGGAAGCCCTCCTGTCCTCGGCAGGAGAGGCATAGGTCTCCTGGGAGTCTGTTTCCACTACATGGAAGTGGCCTGCTTCTTCCTGGCTCCAATCCAATTCTTCTTCAGACTGTTTCAAAGAGCTACTGCTACTTTTGGGAACGATCCCTGCTGTCGACAGGCTGCTAGGCACCGAGGTGTAGGACGACTGGGGCCGGGAGTAAGGCTGCCCCTCGGGGGCCAAGGCCTCAGCCTCCAGGAGGTCAGGGACGGAGAGGCTGAGGCGACGGTCCAGACAATGCCTGGCCCGTAAGTCCAGGGGTTTGTCTGAGTTCTTTTTTACCTTCCTCTTGCTCAGGTTGATTAACAAAGGCCTGGTCCGCTGTTTTAAAGAGTCCCAGACAGAAGGTTTATCCAGATCCATGGCTGCATGAAGACCCAGGAAGTTCACTCTGGGAAAGAGTGCATCTCTACAGGCCCTTCCTAGGAAACAGAAGACAAAAAGAAAGAACATGAAGCTGCTGTCAGGGCACATCAAAGTGGAAAACATGACTCAAGAATCTTACCCTTCCATTAAGTGATCAAGATCGAAACATTTGACTGGTAACATCTACAAATATCAGGAAAAGCATTCTTATGGAACTGAATTTTTAAGATCTTTTTATCAGAGTAGTTACAGAAAAGTTAAAGCAATGAATGCATGAAACTATAAGGTTGGCACAAAAAATGTGACATTAAAAGACTGTTTTCTGAGTTTGGCTTATTTCACTCATTGCACTCCAGGTTCATCTTTGTTGCTGCAAATGACAGAATTTCCTTCTTTTTATGACTAACTAATATCCCACTGTATATACCACATTTTCTTTATCTATTCATGCTTCAATGGCCATCTAGGTTTTTTTCCAAATTTTGGCTACTGTGAATAATGCTGCAGTGAAAAGGGATGCAGATATCTCTTGGAGATACCGATTTCATTTCCTTTGAATATATACCCAGAAATGGGATAGCTGGTTTAATTCTAGTTTTTCGTTGTTTAAGGAACTTCCATATTGTTTTCCATAATAACTAGACCAATGTATATTTCCACCAACAGTGTGTAAATGTTCCCTATTCGCCACACGCTCACCAACACTCATCTCTTTGTCTTTTTTATTTTTATAATCACCATGTATTTTTGAAATTTGCTAAGAGAGTAGATCTTAGGTGTTCTCAGCACACACACACACACATAAAAATGGTAAGTATATGAGGTGATGGAGATATTAATTAACTTGATTGTGGTACTCATTTTGTAATGTATATTAAATTGACCACTGTATACCTTAAATATATGCAATTTTTATTTGTCAATTATACCTTATTAAACCTTGAAAAAAAACAGGAATAAAAATAAAAAGTAAATAAGAAGGCTTCTTTCTTCTCTCCTCTCAAGAGAAAGCAGAGCAAAAGGCATTTACTAGAAAAATAACAGCATCTTTTAACCAGTATGTTCAAGGGAGTCCCTTTCTATGTCTCTAAACCCAGAGTCAGCAAACAATTTCAGTACAAGGCCAGTTAGTAAATATTGTAGACTTTGAGGGTGAGATGGTGGTCAAACTACTCAACTCTGTTGTTGTGACACCAAAGGAAACATAGATAATACCAAAATGAAAGAGTGTACCTGTGTTCCAATAAAACTTTATTTATAAAAACAGGCAGCAGACTGTAGTTTGTCAATCCTGCTTTAAGCTTATCATCTTCCCTTCTAGAGTTAAGTGAGCACTTTGAAGGACAAACAACTGCTCATATCAACTAGGATTCCATCTAGTATCTTTAACATTTATATTAAAATAAGAGTGAGAGGTCTGCCCTTATTCCAGTGTACCAGATCAGAAGAACTGGCAAAACCTCTATAATGGAAATCTTAAGAAAAGCCACCTTCAGAGCTGCAGCTTGAGAATGAAAGATTTAGAGAAAATGTTTCCCACAAACAGTTGGGTGTGAGTGATAGGAATGCTTCACAGACAAATATGATACATTATGGTGAATGCCATGCAAGAAAGGAAGTAATTTAAGATATAACAAGGCGGACGCATTAGGAATCAGATTAAAAGCAAGTTTGGAGCAATAACCATTATTCTCTGTGTCAAGTGCCTCAGAATAAATCTTTCCAATATGAAAAAGTACAGTGTGGTCAAGTCACTCTAATTTGGCCTGTACTCACATTGCCACATTTGGCTGAGGACAAAAAAGACCAAGAGCCATGGCAAAAAGCATTTTCAAAAATCAAGGACTTCATGCATTTGTACCCAGCCCAGGATATTTAGTCATTGGGAAGTCACTGCCTTCTGAAGATCAGGACAATATGACTCTACAGCTCTTGCCTGTTGACCATTAGCATCCCAGGATGAACTTGTTATCTTCAGTAGGCAATGCGGAGATGAATGGATTCTAGAGACAGACTCCACAGGTTGGAATTTTACTTTTTTATGTTCTACTTTGGGGTACTATCACACTAAGTCTCAATTTTTTCACCTATCCACTGGGGATTGTATCACCTAGTTTATAGACAAAATGAGATAAAGTGTTAAGTCCCAGTGTCTGAGTATCTGATACAGAGAAAGTGTTCAGTCAGGAAAAGCTACTTTTTATTACTACTGATAATACTATCATAATGTCATAATTTTGATATCTTAACTCAAGTTACTTAAGAGCTGTCTCATTATTATTTCCATTTTTATACATAAGTTTAAATATAACTACCTCATAGGGATCTTGTGAGGACTGAATGAGTTAGTCCATAAAAAGTACTTAGAATAATGCTTCACATAGAGTAAATATTTAATATTACAATGTTACCCAGCTTTTAAATTCGTTTCATCCTGGGTCATTCCTGCTTTAAAATTTTTAAGTATTTTACAACTCTATGCTGCTTTTAAAACTGCTACTCTAAAAAAGGAGCTGGAGGAATCAGGCTCCCTGACTTCAGACTATACTACAAAGCAACAGTAATCAAGACAGTATGGTACTGGCACAAAAACAGAAAGATAGATCAGTGGAACAGGATAGAAAGCCCAGAGATAAACCCACGCACATATGGACACCTTATCTTTTCCTACTGGAGAGCGGACTTGAGGATATGGGGAGGGGGAAGGGTGAGTTTTGACAGGGCGAGAGAGAGTCATGGACATATACACACTAACAAACGTAGTAAGGTAGATAGCTAGGGGGAAGCAGCCGCAAGCCACAGGGATATTAGCTCGGGGCTTTGGGACAGCCTGGAGGGGTGGGATGGGGAGAGTGGGAGGGAGGGAGACGCAAGAGGGAAGACATATGGGAACATATGTATATCTATAGCTGATTCACTTTGTTGTAAAGCAGAAACTAACACACCATTGTAAAGCAATTATACCCCAATAAAGATGGTTAAAAAAAAAAAAAAACTGCTACTCTAAACATAAATTTGTATTTCACCTTAGCAAGACACAAGTACATTATTTAATTCACATCTTATAGTTTAACTTGCAAATATGCTCAAAACGATTGTTTCTCTGTTCATCTAGAAGTATTTTTAGTCAATCTGCATTTAATGGAGTGTTACATAGATATCTATTAGATCTAGTTGGTTGACAGTTTAGTTCTTTTATACTCTACTACTTGTTATTATTGAACAGGTGTTCGTATTTTAGCTATAACTGTGAATTTGTCCATTTCTCCTTTCAGTTATGTCAGTCTTTGCTTCTGTATTTTGAAGGTCTGTTGTTTTTCTTTTATTTTTATTCATGGAAAGGCATTTTATTTTAAATATGGCAGTGTGTACATGTTAATCCCAAACTCTCAATCTACCCTTCTCCACAACCCTTCCCCCCACCCCCCACCCTGGTAACTGTAAGTTCATAAGTTCGTGTCTCTTAGTCTGTGAGTCTGTTTCTGTTTTGTAAATAAGTTCATTTGTATCATATTTTTTAGATTCTGCATATAAGCAATACTGTATGCTATTTGTCTTTCTCTGTCTGACCTACTTCACTTAGTATGATAATCTCCAGGTCCATCCATGTTGCTGCAAATGGCATTATTTCATTCTTTTTAATGGCTGAGTAATATTCCATTGTATATATGTATCACATCTTCTTTATCCATTCATCTGTCGATGGATATTTAGGTTGCTTCCACGTCTTGGCTACTGTAAACAGTGCTGCACTGAACACTGCGGTGCATGTCTCCTTTCAAACCATGTTTTTCTCCAGATATATATGCAAAAGTGGGATTGCTGAATCATATGGTAGTTCTATTTTTAGTTTTTTAAGGAACCTCCATACTGTTCTCCATAGTGGCTGTACCAATTTACATTGCCACCAACAGTGTAAGAGAGTTCCCTTTTCTCCACACCCTCTCCAGCATTTATTGTTTGCAGATTTTTTGATGATGGCCATTCTGACTGGTTGAGGTGATATCTCACTGTAGTTTTGATTTGCATTTCTCTAATAATTAGTGATGTTGAGCATCTTTTCACGTGCCTCTTGGCCATCTGTATGTCTTATTTGGAGAAATGTCTCTTTAGGTTTTCTGCCCATTTTTTGATTGGGTTGTTTGTTGTTTTGATATTGAGCTGCATGAGCTGTTTGTAAATTTTGGAGACTAATTCCTTGTCAGTTGCATTGTTTGCAAATATTTTCTCCCATTCTGTGGATTGTCTTTTTGTTTTCTTTATGATTTCCTTTGCTGTGCAAAAGCTTTTGAGTTTAATTAGGTCTCATTTCTTTTCTGTTTTTTTTCCATTACTCTGGGAGACAGAAAAAGATATTGCTGCGATTTATGTCAAAGAGTGTCCTACCTATGTTTTCCTCTTAGAATTTTATAGTATCTGGTCTTACATCTAGGTCTTTAGTCCACTTTGAGTGTATTTTTGTGCATGGTGTTAAAGAATGTTCTAATTTCATTTTTTTACGTGTAGCTGTCCCTTTTACCCAGCACCATTTATTGAAAGACTGTCTTACCTCCATTTTACAGTCTTCCCATCTTTGTCATAAATTAACTGGCCATAGGTGCATGGGTTTATTTCTGGGCTTTCTATCCTGTTCCATTGATATTTATTTCTGTTTTTGTGCCAGTACTGAACTATTGTTTTTTGTATACATGTCACAGTTAAAACAGTTCTCTTCTTGCTGTTTAAATCCATTCTGACAATCTCTACTTTGTAGTTGGTTTGTTTAGACCATTTACATTTAATGTAATAATTGATATGTTTGTACTTAGGTCTAGGATTTTATTGTTTCCTGTTTGTTTCCTCTGTTACTTGTTCTGTTTCCTCTTTCCCGCACTGTTTAGATTTAAACATTTTCTTAGTGTGACATTTTAATTTATCAATTGTGATTTTTGACTATATCTCCTCAAGTAAATTTTTGGTGGTTGATCTAGGGGTTACAACATGCAGAGTTAACCTTTTATCCTTTACTTGGAATCAATAATTCAGCACTCCAATTGGATTAGAAAAACCAAACCACAAGCATTTGTTTGCTATAATTTTTTTTAAAAACCCACAAACTTTGTGGTTTATTGAGATAAATTTATTACTTTTCAATTCTGGATGTCAGAAGTCCAATACACATTTCATCAAGCTAAAATCAAGATGTTGACAAAGCTGCATAATTTCCTGGAAGCTCTGGAGAAAAATCTGTGTCTTGGTCATTCCACACAAAAAAGTCCTCATTTTCTTGCTGGCTATCAGCTGAAGGCCTATTGCAACTTCTAAAGGCTGCCTAAGTGCCTTGGCTCTCTTCTTCACCTTTAAAGAAAGAAACTGCCATGAAAGTCCTTCTTAACACTGCAGCTCTCTGATGCAGTCTTCTGCCTTCCTTTTCCATTTTTAAGGACTCATGTGACATGACTGGGTGAACCAGGATAGTATATTTTTCCCATCACAAGATTTGCAGCCATAAAAAGAAAAAAAAAAGAACTTTGTAGAGTCGTTTAACATCTTTATTGGAGTATAATTGCTTTACAATGGTGTGTTAGTTTCTGCTTTATAACAAAGTGAATCAGCTATACATATACATATATCCCCATATCTCCTACCTCTTTCGTCTCCCTCCCACCCTCCGTATCCCACCCCTCTACGAGGACACAAAGCACCGAGCTGATCTCCCTGTGCTATGTGGCTGCTTCCCACTAGCTATCTGTTTTACATTTGGTAGTGTATATATGTCCCTGTCTAACTTCATCCCAGCTTATCCTTCCCCCTTCCTGTGTTCTCAAGTCCATACTCTATGTCTGCGACTTTATTCCTGTCCTGCCCCTATGTTCTTCATAACAATTGTTTTTTTTTAGATTCCATATATATGTGTTAGCATACAGTATTTGTTTTTCTCTTTCTGACTTACTTCACTCTGTATGACAGTCTCTAAGTCCATCCACCTCACTGAAAATCACCCAATTTAGTTTGTTTTTATGGCTGAGTAATATTCCATTGTATATGTGTGCCACATCTTCTTTATCCATTTATCTGTCAATGGACACTTAGGTTGCTCCCATGTCCTGGCTATAGTAAATAGAGCTGCAATCAACATTGTGGTACATGACCCTTTATAAATTATGGTTTTCTCAGGGTATATGTCGAGTAGTGGGATTGCTGGGTCATATGGTAGTTCTATTTTTATTTTAAGGAAACTCCATAGTATTCTCCATAGTGGCTTTTTCAATTTACATTCCCACCAACAGTGCAAGAAAGTTCCCTTTTCTATACACCCTCTCCAGCATTTACTGTTTGTAGATGTTTTGATGATCGCAATTCTGACAGGTGTGACGTGATACCTCATTGTACTTCTGATTTGCATTTCTCTAACGATTAGAGATGTTGAGCATCCATTCATGTGTTTGTTGTCAATCTGTATATCTTCTATGGAGAAATGTCTATTTAGGACTTCTGCCCATTTTTGGATTGTGTTGTTTGTTTTTCTGATATTGAGCTGCTTGTAAATTTTTGGAATTGATCCTTTGTCAGTTGCTTCATTTGCAAATATCTTCTCCCATTCTGAAGGTTGTCTTTTCGTCTTATTTAAACTTTCCTTTGCTTTGCAAAAGCTTTTAAGTTTCATTAGGTCCCATTTGTTTATTTTTGTTTTTATTTCCATTTCTCTAGGAGGTGGGTCAAAAAGGGTCTTGCTGTGATTTATGTCATAGAGTGTTCTGCCTATGTTTTCCTCTAAGAGTTTTATAGTATATGGCCTTACTTTTAGGTCTTTAATCCATTTTAAGTTTATTTTTGTGTATGGCATTAGGAAGTGTTCTAATTTCATTCTTTTACATGTAGCTGTCCAGTTTTCCCAGCACCACTTACTGAAGTGGCTGTCCTTTCTCCATTGTATGTTCTTGTCTCCTTTATCAAAGATAAGGTGACCATATGTGTGTGGGTTTATCTCTGGGCTTTCTATCCTGTTCCATTGATCTATATTTCTGTTTTTGTGCCAGCACCAAACTGTATTGACTACGGTAGCTTTGTAGTATAGTCTGAAGTCTGGGAGCCTGATTCCTCCAACTCCATTTTCCTTTCTCAAGATCATTTTGGCTATTCGGGGTCTTTTGTGTTTCCATACAAATTGTGAAATTTTTTGTTCTAGTTCTGTAAAAAATGCCATTGGTAGTTTGATAGGGATTGCATTGAATCTGTAGATTGCTTTGGGTAGTATAGTCATTTTCACAATGTTGATTCTTCCACTCCAAGAGCAGAGTATATCTCCTCATCTGCTTGTATCACTTTTAATTTGTTTCATGAGTTTCTTATAGTTTTCTGCATACAGGTCTTTTGTCTCCTTAGGTAGGTTTATTCCTATGTATTTTATTATTTTTCTTGCAACTGTAAATGGGACTGTTTCCTTAATATCATTTTCAGATTTTTCATCACTAGTGTATAGGAATGCAAGAGACTTCTGTGCATTAATTTTTGATCCTGCTACTTTACCAAATTCATTGATTAGCTCTAGTAGTTGCCTGGTAGCATCTTTAGGATTCCCTGTGTAGAGTAGCATGTCATCTGCAAACATTGACAGCTTTACTTCTTCTTTTCTGATTTGGACTCCTTTTAATTCTATTTCCTCTCTGATTGCTGTGGCTAAAACTTCCAAAACTATGTTGAATAATAGTGGTGAGAGTGGGCAACCTTGTCTTCTTCCTGATTGTAGAGGAAATGGTTTCAGTTTTTCACCATTGAGAATGATGCTGGCTGTGGGTTTGTCATATATGGCCTTTATTATGTTGAGGTAAGTTGCCTCTATGCCTACTTTCTGGAGGGGTTTTTTTTTCATAAGTGGGTGTTGAATTTTGTCAAACACTTTTCTGCATCTATTGAGATGATCATATGGTTTTTCTTCAATTTGTTAATATAGTGTATCACATTGATTGATTTGTGTATATTGAAGAATCCTTGCATTCTTGGGATAAACCTCACTTGATCATGGTGTATGATCCTTTTAATGTCCAGTTGGATTCTGTTTGCTAGTATTTTGTTAAGGATTTTTGCATCTATGTTCATCAGGGATATTGGCCTGTAGTTTTCTTTTTTTGTGACATCTTTGTCTGGTTTTGGTATCAGGGTGATGTTGAACTCATAGAATGAGTTTGGGTGTTTTCCTCCCTCTGCTATATTTTGTAAAAGTTTAAAAAGGATAGATGTTTTATAAATGTTTTATAAATGTTTGACAGAATTCGTCTGTGAAGCCATCTGGTCCTGGGCTTTTGCTTGTTGGAAGATTTTTAATCACAGTTTCAATTTAAATTATTGTGATTGGTCTGCTTATATTTTCTATTTCTTCCTGGCTCAGTCTTGGAAGGCTGTGGTTTTCTAAGAATTTGTGCATTTCTTCCAGTTTGTGCATTTTATTGGCATATAGTTGCTTGTATTAATCTCTCATGATCTTTTGTATTTCTACAGTGTCAGTTGTTACTTCTCCTTTTTCTTTTCTAATTCTATTGATTTGAGTATTTTCCCTTTTTTTCTTGATAGGTCTGGCTAATGCATTATCAGTTTTGTTTATCTTCTCAAAGAACCAGCTTTTAGTTTTATTGATCTTTGCTATCGTTTCCTTCATTTCTTTTTCGTTTATTACTGATCTGACCTTTATAATTTCTTTCATTCTACAAACTTCCGGGTTTTTTTAATCTTCTTTTTCTAATTGTTTTAGGTGTAAGGTTAGGTTGTTTACTTGAGATGGTTCTTTTTATCTTTTTTTTTTTTTTTTGCGGTACACAGGCCTCTCCCTGTTGTGGCCTCTCCTGTTGCAGAGCACAGGCTCTGGAAGCACAGGCTCAGCAGCCATGGCTCACGGGCCTAGCGGCTCCATGGCATGTGGGATCTTCCCGGACCAGGGCAGGAACCCGTGTCCCCTTCATTGGCAGGTGGACTCTCAATCACTGCGCCACCAGGGAAGCCAAGTTCTTGTTTCTTGAGGTAGGACTGTATTGCTATAAAATTCCCTCTTTGAAGTGCTTTTGCTGCATCCCATAGGATTTGGGTCATTGTGTTTTCACTGTCATTTGTTTCTAGGTATTTTCTGATTTCCTCCTTGATTTCTTCAGTGATCTCTTGGTTATTTAGTAGTGTATTGTTTAGCCTTCATGTGTTTCTATTTTTGACAGATTTTTTCCTGTGACTCTTATCTAGTCTTATAGTGCTGGGGTTAGAAAAGATACTTGATACAATTTCAATTTTCTTAAATTTACCAAGGTTTGATTTGTGACCCAAGATATGATCTATCCTGCAGAATGTTCCATGAGCACTTGAGAAGAGAGTATATTCTGTTGTTTTGGGATGGAATGTCCTATAAATATCAATTAAGTCCATCTTGTTTAATGTATCATTTAAAGCTTGTGTTTCCTTATTTATTTTCATTTTGGATGATCTGCTCCTTGGTGAAAGTGGGGTGTTAAAGTCCCCTACTATGATTGTGTTACTCTCGATTTCCCCTTTACGGCTGCTAGCATTTGCCTTATGTATTGAGGAGCTCCTATGTTGGGTGCATAAATATTTACAGTTGTTATATCTTCTTCTTTGATTGATCCTGTGATCATTATGTAGTGTCTTCCTTTGTCTGTTGTAATCGTCTTTATTTTAAAGTCTATTTTGTCTGATATGAGAATTGCTACTCCAGCTTTCTTTTTTTTTGGGGGGGGGCGGGGCATGGTACGCAGGCCTCTCACTGCTGTGGCCTCTCCCGTTGCGGAGCACAGGCTCCGGACATGCAGGCTCAGCAGCCATGGCTCACAGGCCCAGCCATCCCGCGGCACGTGGGATCCTCCCGGACCGGGGCACGAACCCGCGCCCCCTGCATTGGCAGGTGGACTCCCAACCACTGCGCCACCAGGGAAGCCCTCCAGCTTTCTTTTGATTTCTATGTGCATAGAATATCTTTTTCAATCCCTTCACTTTCAGTCTGTATGTGTCCCTAGGTCTGAAGTGGGTCTCTTATAGAGAGTATATATATATATAGGTCTAGTTTTTGTATCCATTCAGCCAGTCTATGTCTTTTGGTTTGAGCATTTAATCCATTTACATGTAAGGTAATTATTGATATTTATTTCCCAATTACCATTTTCTTACTTGATTTTGGTTGGTTACTGTAGGCCTTTTCCTTCTCTTGTGTTTGCTGCCTAGAGAAGTTCCTTTAGCATTTTTTGTAAAGCTGGTTTGGTGGTGCTGAATTTTCTTAGCTTTTGGTTGTCTGTAAAGGTTTTCATTTCTCCGTTGAATCTGAATGACATATGTGCTGGGTAGAGTAATCTTGGATGTAGGGTTTTCCCTTTCATCACTTTAAATATGTCCTACCACTCCGTTCCGGCTTGCAGAGTTTCTGCTGAAAGATCAGCTGCTAACCTTATGGGGAATCCCTTGTATGTTATTTGTTGTTTTTCCCTTCTGCTTTTCATATTATTTCTTTGTATTTAATTTTTGATTGCTTGATTAATATGTGTCTTGGCATGTTTCTCCTTGGATTTATCCTGTATGGGACTCTCTGTGCTTCCTAGACTTGATTAACTATTTCCTTTCCCATATTAGGGACATTTTCCACTATAATCTCTTGAAATATTTTCTCAGTCCCTTTCTTTTTCTCTTCTTCTTCTGGAACCCCTATAATTCGAATGTTGGTGCATTTAATGTTGTCCCAGAGGTCTCTGAGACTGCCTTCAACTCTTATCATTGTTTTTTCTTTATTCTTCTCTGTGGTAGTTATTTCTACTATTTTATCTTCCAGGTCACTTATCCATTCCTCTGCCTCAGTTATTCTGCCACTGATTCCTTCTAGAGAATTTTTAATTTCATTTATTACGTTGTTCCTTATTCTTTGTTTGCTCTTTAGTTCTTCTAGGTCCTTGTTAAACATTTCTTGTATTTTCTCCATTCTATTTCCAAGATTTTGGATCATCTTTACTATCATTACTCTGAATTCTTTTTCAGGTAGATTGCCTATTTCCTCTTCAGTTGTTTGGTCTGGTGGGTTTTTACTTTGCTCCTTCATCTGCTGTGTGTTTCTCTGTCTTCTCATTTTGCTTATCTTACTGTGTTTGGGGTCTCCTATTTGCAGCCTGCAGGTTCATAGTTCACACTGTTTTTGGTGTCTGCCCCCAATGGCTAAGGTTGGTTCAGTGGATTGTGTAGGCTTCCTGTTGGAAGGCACTAGTGCCTGCCTTCTGGGGGATGAGACTGGATCTTGTCTTTCTGGTGGGCAGGACCACGCCCGGTGGTGTGTTCTGGGGTGTCTGTGACCTTACTATGATTTTAGGCAGCCTCTGCTAATGGGTGGGGTTGTGTTCCTGTTTTGCTCGTTGTTTGACATAGGGTGTCCAGCACTGTAGCTTCCTGGTCTTTGAATGGAGCTGGGTCTTAGCTTTGAGATGGAGATCTCTGGGAGAGCATTTGCTATTTGGTTTTACGTGAGGCCGGGAGGTCTCTGGTGGACCAATGACCTGAACTCAGCTCTCCCACCTAAGAGGCTTAGGCCTGACACTTGGCCGGAGCACCAAGACCCTGTCAGCCACACGGCTCAGAAGATAAGGGAGAAAAAAAAGAGAAAGAAGGAAAGAAAATAAAGTTATTAAAATAAAAAATTAAAAAACACATTATTAAAAATTTTAAAAAAGAAGGAACGAAGAGAGCAACCAAACCAATAAACAAATCCACCAATGATAACAAATGCTAAAAACTATACAAAAAAAAAAACAAAAACAAAAAACAGACAGACAGAACCCTAGGACAAATGGTAAAAGCAAAGCTATACAGACAAAATCACACAAAGAAGCATACACATACACATACACACTCACAAAAAGAAAAAAAGGAAAAAATATACTTATCTATACATATAAAAAAAAAGGAAGCGAGCAACCAAATCCACCAATGATAATAAGCTCTATATACTAAACTAAGATAAACAAAAACCAGAAACAACAAATTAGATGCAGAAAGCAAACCCCAAGCCTACAGTTGCTCCCAAAGTCCACCTACTCAATTTTGGGATGATTCGTTGTCTATTCAGGTATTCCACAGATGCAGGGTACATCAAGTTGATTGTGGAGATTTAATCTACTGCTCCTGAGGCTGCTGGGAGAGATTTCCCTTTCTCTTATTTGTTCGCACAGCTCCTGGGGTTTAACTTTGGATTTGGCCCTGCCTCTGTGTGTAGGTTGCCTGAGGATGTCTGTTCCAGCCCAGACAGGACGGGGTTAAAGAAGCAGCTGATTCGGGGGCTCTGGCTCACTCAGGCCGGGTGGAGGGAGGGGTACAGAATGCAGGGCGAGCCTGTGGCAGCAGAGGCCAGCATGACATTGCACCAGCCTGAGGCACACTGTGTGTTCTCCTGGGGAAGCTGTCACTGGATCATGGGACCGTGGCAGTAGCGGGCTGCACAGGTTCCCAGTAGCGGAAGTATGGATAGTGACCTGTGCTTGCACAGAGGATTCTTGGTGGCTGCAGTAGCAGCCTTAGTGTTTCATGCCCGACTCTGGTGTCTGCGCTGATAGCCTCGGCTCGTGCCTGTCTCTAGCGCTCGTTTAGGCGGTGCTCTGAATTCCCTCTCCTCGCGCACCCCAAAACAATGGTCTCTTGCCTCTTAGGTAGGTGCAGACTTTCTCCCGGACTCCCTCCGGGCTAGCTGTGGCGCACTAGCTCTGTTCAGGCTGTGTTCACCCAGCCAACTCCAGTCCTCTCCCTGGGGTCTGACCTCTGAAGCCCGAGCCTCAGCTTCCAGCCCCCACCCACCCCAGCGGTTGAGCAGACAAGCCTCTCAGGCTGGTGAGTGCTGGTTGGCACCGATCCTCTGGGCGGGAATCTCTCCACTTTGCCCTCTGTACCCGTTGCTTGTGCTTTCCTCCGTGGCTCCGATGCATCTTCCCTGTCCACCCCGTCTCTGCCAGTGAAGGGGCTTCCTAGCATGTGGAAACTTTTCCTCCTTCACAGCTCCCACCTAGAGGTGCAGGTTCCATCCCTATTCTTTTGTCTCTGTTTTTTCTTTTTCTTTTGCCCTACCCAGGTATGTGGGGAGTTTCTTGTCTTTTGGGAGCTCTGCGGTCTTCTGCCAGCATTCAGTAGGTGTTCTGCAGGAGTTGTCCCACATGCAGATGTATTTCTGGTGTATTTGTAGGGAGGAAGGTGATCTCCATGTCTTACTCCTCCGCCATCTTGAAGGTCTCCCCCGACATCGTTCTTTTTGCCATTTATTGTAACATATTCATTCACAGGACTTGGGGATTAGAATGTAGATACTGGGCGGGGGGTGGGGACGGGGGGAGATTATTCTGCCTTCCATACCACCATATAGGTTTCCTCGTCATCTCCCTTTTATAAAGTTCTTACATATTACATCTAAATACATTGAAAATTCCCATCAGGCAATGTTTTACTTTGATTAAAATGATGAACCACTTTTTTAATAATTCAAGAAGAGAAGATTTTGTTATATTTACCATTTCCTGAGTGTACATTTCTTTGGATTTATGTTGTCTGGGATTAGCTTAGCTTCTGGAATTTATAGGTTCATCTCTTTTGCCAACCTTGGAAAGTTTTCAGCTATTATTATTTCTTGGAATGTTTTTTAGCAACACACTCTTCTTTCCTTCTGAGCCTCCAATCATACAAACATTATGCCTTTTTGTTATCCTCCAACAGTTCAAGGGTCTCTTCAATATTTTTCCTCTCCTTTATTAACAATGGATAATTTCTACTGACTTATTTTCAAGTTTGCTGATTCTTTCCTCTGTCACATCCATTCTGTTCCTGAATCCATACAGCGAGGGTTTTTTTCCTTTTTGGTGTGGGGGGTGCAGGGTAGAGAGGCTACTGTATTTTTTAATTCTAAAATTTCCATTTGGTTTACTTCATATTTCCTATTTCTTTACTGATTACTTCCTATTTTAACTCTTATCTCAGGATTTAAGATTATTCATTCGAGCACTTTTACAGTAGTTGCTTTAAAGTTATCTTTTCTTTGTCATCTGTTGTCTTTTCCCATGTGATCTGAGATTTTTGTAGTACTTCATATGCCCATATGGAATGTGCCTTGTTTAAAGCTATGGTGAATGTTGATATTTTTTTATCAGGCACTTGATTTGGTTCGCTTCTGGCCACTAATTCCAACCCACCTCTATGGGCTGTAGTTGCAATATCAGTTCCATTTTCAAAAGCTATGTAGGGCCATTCAGATTTACACTGGGTGTGCACCACGTAGAGATCAGTCTGGGACTCGGGTGACATTCTATTCATTAATTCCATCCTCAAAGCCCTTGGTATGCTAATAAGGATGAGATCCAAGCATTTGCAGATTATAGTGAGTCTAGGAGTTGACAGGTTCATGGGTTTATTTCCAAAGCCCCTCCTTCTCACCTGTCTCCGCTGATACTTTCTGGTACCCTGGAACATCCCTTGTCACTCCTCCAATCAGCAACAACCCACTTCTATGACTGCACCAGAGTAGCAAGAGGATCGAGAGGGGGTGGGGGGAAACAAGCAATGGTTTAGCCCTGCCTTTCATAACTATAGCTTTACCAGATAGACAGGATGTTCCCTTAACTCATTGGCTCCTGCAGTTTCCCACTGCCAGCTGTTTCTGCTGCTACTGCCTCTTGCCACAAGATTGCCAGGGAACTGGGGCATGACAAAACCAAGAAACAGGAGACAAAAAGGATGGGAGTATTCTCCCTTCTCTCAGAGCTTTAGGGCTTCCCTTTTCTACTCCTTGAGCCAGAACTAGAAGTGTCTCCTGGATTTCCATCTGTGTTCCAATACTGACTTCAGGATTTTGGACTGCACTGAATTCAAGCTGTGGGATTAGCAGAGAAAAAAACTGTAAGCCCATCTCCAGTTCAGTGGTATTTCATTCTAGTATTCTTCCTTATTCTACATGCTGATATTTACTTTTCAAAGAACTCAACTAGCTTCAACTGGCATTTTATCCAGTTTCATGTTTGTATTCACTGGGGAAAAAAGGTTGGAGTGGTTTTATTCAATTTTACCTGGAACCAGAATTCTTTTAGTAAGTTTTGCAAAAGCATTTTAACCAATTTCCCCAAGTGTGCAATGCCAAGTGTACAGAACTACAAACATATAAACACAAAAGACATGTGCCCAGGAGAAAAAACGTAATCTTAAGGGTGTACATAAAGCTAATACACTGTTAGATTGTGGTCTCTTTGATGCTTGAAAACGTCATCCATCCGATTCACAATGCATTCTTCAGAATAAAGGAAACTTACAAATCTAAGGTTTGAAGAAAATGACAGTGAGGTAAATCCAACTAAGTATTAAAATATACTGAGTTTTCTTCATCTCAAAGGATACGTAAAAACAAACAAACATATCTGTTCCATTTTCTACAATGACAAAAGTTCATAGGTTGTTGTCATAAACACCCAAAGGGCCACAAGTTAAAATATAACCCACACTCTGCAAACCATCAGCACTAGAAGCAGAACCTCTTCGTAAAACAACATACCTATGCTATCCTTGATGGTTTCAAAACCCTCAAGGTCACACATACACTCTCATATAAATTCTGGGAAAAGCTCTAAAGTTTTGCTTTTCACAATCTTTATCCTGAATTGTTTGCTTATGGTTTAAGGTGGGGATGATATTTTATTTTTTATCCATATGGATAATCAAACTTCAAAGCATCTTTTATTGAAAAGACCTATCCTAACGCCCAGTGACCTACAAGTCCATCTCTATCAGGTATATAATTTCCATAAATAAGGTCTCTACCTGTTTATCTACGTCTGTGCCAATATCTCATAATAATTAATTCCTATAGGTTTGTAGTAAGTCTTGATATGTATTTGGGTAAGCCCCCCAACTTGTTGTAGTCCTTCAGATCAATTTCTTTTCTTCTTTGTTCTTCCATGTAAATTTTAGAATCCATTTGTCTAATATCCCCACCCCCAAATAAAAGCAGTGGAGATTTTGATTGGCAATTTTTTTTAATCTAAGAACAGCTTCATGATATCATTCTCTTCCTAGCCATGAATATGGTTACTTTCTATATATCTTTTTTTTTGTAATAGACTTTAATCTTTAGAGAAATTTTAGTATACAGAGTAACTGCAAAAGTACAGAGTTCCCTCCTATCTCCTCTTCCTCCCTATACACAGTATCCCCAATTGTTAAGATGTACCATTAATGTGGTTACAATGGACAGACCATTACTGACACATTATTATTAGCTAAAGTCCATAATTTACCTTAGCATTCACTTTTGTGTTGTATAGTTCTATGAGCTTGGACAAATGTATAATGTCATGTGCCTGCCATCACACTATCATACAGAATTGTCTCAACTATTCTAAAAATCCCCTGTGTTCCACCTACACATTCTTCCCTCCCCTCTCCTCCCCAACCCTGGCAATCATTGATCTTTTCATTATCTCTAGCTTTTCCAGAATGTCATATAGTTGGAAATACCCTTTACATAGCCTTCTCAGACTGGCTTCTTTGTTTTTTCAGTGTGATTTGTTTTTTTATTTTTATTTATTTATTTTTTTAACATCTTTATTGGAGTACAATTGCTTTACAGTGGTGTGTTAGGTTCTGCTTTATAACAAAGTGAATCAGTTACACATATACATATATCCCCATATCTCTTCCCTCTTGCGTCTCCCTCCCTCCCACCCTCCCTATCCCACCCCTCTAGGTGGTCACAAAGAACCGAGCTATCTTCCTGTGCTATGCGGCTGCTTCCCACTAGCTATCTATTTTACATTTGGTAGTGTATATATGTCCATGCCACTCTCTCACTTTGTCCCAGCTTCCCCTTCCCCTTCCCCATATCCTCAAGTCCATTCTCTAGTAGGTCTGCATCTTTATTCCCATCTTGCCCCTGAGTTCTTCATGACCATTTCTTTTTCCTTAGATTCCATATATATGTGTTAGCATACGGTATTTGTTTTTCTCTTTCTGAATTACTTCACTCTGTATGACAGATGCAAGGTCCATCTACCTCACTACAAATAACTCAATTTCGTTTCTTTTTATGGCTGAGTAAATACTCCATTGTATATATGTGCCACATCTTCTTTAGCCATTCATCTGTTGGTAGACACTTAGGTGCTTCCATGTCGTGGCTACTGTAAACAGAGCTGCAATGAACATTGTGGTACATGACTCTTTTTGAATTATGGTTTTCTCAGGGTATATGTCCAGTAGTGGGATTGCTGGGTCGTATGGTAGTTCTATTTTTAATTTTTTAAGGAACCTCCATATTATTCTCCATAATGGCTGTATCAATTTACATTCCCACCAACAGTGCAAGAGGGTTCCCTTTTCTCCACACCCTCTCCTGCATTTATTGTTTGTAGATTTTTTGATGATGGCCATTCTAACTGGTGTGAGATGATATCTCATTGTAGTTTTGATTTTCATTTCTCTAATAATTAGTGATGTTGAGCAGTTTTCATGTGCTTCTTGGCCATCTCTATGTCTTCTTTGGAGAAATGTCTATTTAGGTCTTCTGCCCATTTTTGGATTGAGTTGTTTGTTTTTTTAAATATTGAGCTGCATGAGCTGCTTATATATTTTGGAGATTAATCCTTTGTCTGTTGCTTCATTTGCAATGATTTTCTCCCATTCTGAGGGCTGTCTTTTCATCTTGTTTATAGTTTCCTTTGCTGTGCAAAAGATTTTAAGTTTCATTAGGTCCCATTTGTTTATTTTTGTTTTTATTTCCATTTCTCTAGGAGGGGGGTCAAAAAGGATCTTGCTGTGGGTTATTTCAAAGAGTGTTCTTCTTATGTTTTCCTCTAAGAGTTTTATAGTGTCTGGCCTTACATTTAGGTCTTTAATCCATTTTGAGTTTATTTTTGTGTATGGTGTTAGGAAGTGTTCTAATTTCATTCTTTTACATGTAGCTGTACAGTTTTCCCAACACCACTATTGAAGAGGCTGTTTTTTCTCCACTGTATATTCTTGCCTCCTTTATCAAAGATAAAGTGACCATATGTGTGTGGGTTTATCTCTGGGCTTTCTATCCTGTTCCATTGATCTATATTTCTGTTTCTGTGCCAGTACCATACTGTCAGACTGGCTTCTTGCACTTCTGCATTTAAGTTTCCTCCATGCCTTTTGTGGCTTGATAGACAGCTCATTTATTTTTATTGCTGAATAATATTCCATTGTGTGGATATACCACAGTTTGTTTATCCACTCAACTATTGAAGAACATCTTGGCTGCTTCCAATTTTTGGCAATTATGGCTATAAACATCTCTGTGAGGTTTTTGCACAGGCATAAGTATTCAACTCATTTAGGTAAATACCAGGGAGCAAGATCACTGAATCATGTGGTATCTATACAACTTTAAACAGTCTTTAGTAATCATCAGTTACATTGTTTAAACTTTCATAATAAGCATGTTGCCTGTATTTTGCTAAATCAACTGCTAGGTAACTCATAGTTTTGAAGTTATTGACATTTTTATTATATTTTCATTATGAGCTGCTGTATATAGAAAATTAAGTCAATTGTTTTTATATTGTTTTATATTGTTATAAATGGATTCTAATTCCAACCACCTTGTTGAGGTCATTTATTAACTCTAATAATGTGTCTGTAAATTATAATTAATTCTGGTTTTCAGTTTAAGCCACTAAATTAGTTTCAAATGATGAAAACTGTGACTCATCTTTTCTAAAATAACTATTTTTCCTTCCTGCACTGACCAGGGTTTCCAATTCAATATGTAATAGTCTACTGGTAATATGCTGTATCTCTTATTTTCTTGATCAGTCTTACAAGGGGCTTATTAGTTTTTTAATCTTTCTAAAACTACCTTTTCCTTTATTGATTTATTGATGTCTGTTCTTAATTTTACTCTTTCCTTCTTCCTATACTCTCTGGGTTTAAGTTTCTTTTCTTCATTTAAATTCTTGGTATGGAAAATTAGATACTGAGTTTCAGACTGTATTCTTATTTAAGCATTTGTTATAAAGTTACCTTTAAGCACTGAGTTAGCTGCATCCCATGAGTATTATGTCAACTTATCATTACCATTTAATGCAAAATACTTCCTAATTTCTATATTAAGTTCTTCTATGATACATAGGTTTTTCTAGAGGTATAGTGCTTAATTTCTTTAAAAAATGAGATTGTTTAGTTATCTTTATGTTACTGATTTCTAAGCTTAATTCCTAATGATGAAATCAGAAAGAAAATCCTGACGTTTTCATTCCTCTACAATTGAGGGCTTTCTTTATGGCCCAGCTTACAGCCAGTTCTGCAGTTCCGGGTTCTATATATGTCAATCAGTTGAAGCTGTTTGTGTTGTCTAGAGCTGTCTTCTCACTTTTTTGCCTTCTTGTTCTATTAATAGAGAGAAGCCGGCAGGTATTGAGAAACCGTAATGATGTTGAGTTGACAGGACTCGATAAAGGGGATAAGAAAGAGGAGATGTCGGGATTGAGTCCAGCCCAATTAAAGTGTACTAGAGCCATTCGCTCAAAAGTCCAGATTTTGAAGGGAAAGCCGGAGCTCAGTCTTGGCTTCTTTGTGTTTGAGAAGTTCAGCTGGAGAAGCCAAGTTGTCATCTGGGCACAGGATTGTGGAGCTAAGAGAGAGGCCAGGTCTAGAGACAGACTTTGCAGATCGACGTTCTGATGATAATTGGGAGCATAGCAGTGGATAAGATTGACAAGAAGAGTACAAAATGGAAAAATGGAATGAGCCTTAAGCAACTCCAGCACTTAATCTGTTAGAGCAGGATAAGCTTGCAAAGGAGACTAAAATGACATAGCCAGAGAGGAAACAAATAGTGTGGCGTTACCTTATGACAAATAGAACCCGCAACAGAGAAGACAAAGGAAGAATGTGTTATAGAGGAAGTGGTTAAGAGCATCAAGTGCTGCTTGCAGGCAAGTTAACATCAGTCCTAAAAGCATCCATGTGGTGCAAGAGAGATTACTGGTAATCTTGGTATGACATGTGTTGGTGGCAGGAGGGGGAAGGTTCAGAAGGAAGTGGGAAAGGAAGAAAAGGAGGCAACAGATTAACTGATTTTCAAAAAATTGGGCTGAAGGAGAAGAGGGGTATAGGTCAAGTTGAGAGACTTGATCATACCTAGAGGTAAATCAATGTAATACTCATGCTAAAGGTACATGTTTCTCTGGCTACGGCACTCTATGAATATTTACTTGCTGACTGAATTGCTCCCCACCACTTGCCACCACACACACACACACACACACACACTCACTCTTCCTTGATCCCCTTATCAGAATATTTATTATCTGTCATGCAGCTATAGACCCCAGTTTTGAAAATCAAGCACTATCCAACAAATAATTTCATGAGTTTTAACAGTACACACTGGGTATAAGAGAAGGTAATTCATATTTTCACAAAACCTATCAGAGAAATATTTGGACCTATCAACGGCAAGAAGGAAATTCTACATGCAAATACCTATCTTTTAAATAAGCATCTTGCACAGTTTATCATTCCCCTAATCCCAAAACATAAAGCCAGTGTTTGTTTGTTTTTTTAATAACGTAACCCTTAAAAGCATTTCCCAAGTCCATGTCTATATCAACAGAAGCAGCAAATATCTATCATCTAGCCAGAGAACAATTATACCTCCTCCAAGCAGATAAGAAAACTCAATCATTCTAATATGCTATGGATAATATTATTGATGACCTCTAGAAATTTTGCAACCAATTTCAAAACACATACTCCAAGATAATCACATCATTATACCCTTAAAGCAGTCTCTTATAAAAATAAAAGGATCATGCTTTCCTCGATTAAAGGTGAAGGAAGAATCACAGAGTTGAATGAGTAGAGAGTAGAGAAATTCGATTTTAGACAACCTGGTGTCTGTTATCTCTTTCAATGTTTCTCAAAATTGTTTAGATGGAGAGATTCCCATAAATGATTACTTCCATCATCTGGATTAGAAACTACTTACTAGAAAGTATAACTTTATTACACACACACACACACACACACACACAGTCACTCTCTCACACACACAGCATATGTACACAAGCCAATCATAACTTCTTCTCCTTTGTTATTTTTAATAAATCATTCATTCCATAAACATTTATTGGCATCTATGTACTAGGTGATAGTAAATTGGGGATTCATCAGTGAACAAAGCAAGAGTCCTTGCTTTCATGAAATGTATGCTCTAGGTACTTCCCTGGTGGTCCAGGGGTTAAGACTTCACCTTCCAATGCAGGGGGTGCGGGTTCGATCCCTGGTCAGGGAGCTAAGATCCCACATGCCTCGCAGCCAAAAAAACAAAACATAAAACAGAAACGATACTGTAACAAATTCAGTAAAGACTTTATAAAAAATGGTCCACATCAAGAAAATCTTGAAAAAAAATGTTCTACTTGAAAGAGATAGACAATGAGCAAAAAAGTATTTGGTATGTTGGGTGACGGTAAGGGAAAGAACAAAAGCTGAAGGGAAGGGGTGGCTGCTGAGAGCCAGGCTGCCATTTTTTATATCTTATATCAGGAAAGCCTCCTTCAGATAAAGTGAGCAGAGAACAAAAGGAAGGAAGTGAGGGAGGAGTGCCAAGTGGATGCATGTAGAGGAAGAGCCTTCCACACAGAAGAAAGAACAAGTGCAGAAGGTCCAGAGACAGGCGGATCTCTCGGGGAGATGGAGAAACAGACAGAAGGCCAGAGTGTGACTGGAGCAGAGGCAGGAAGGAGAACTGCAGGAGATGAGTTCAGAGGGTAGTAGGTCAGATCAGGCCAAGTCCTTGTAGGTCACTGCCAGGATCCTGGGTTTTACACTGAGTAGGCTGGAAAGCCACTCGTGCTAATGATGCCTTGCTACTTCCTACTATGTATCTGGTCCCGTGTTCACTGCTTTACTACCATCATCAGCGATGTTCACAATGATCTTATACAATATGCACTTTTACTCCAACTATACAGGTGAGGAAAATGCAACTTGTTCAGGTCCACAGTGCTGGGAACTGAAACACAGGGTCATCTAGTTCAGCACTGCTCAGTGGCAGGGGGGATATTACTAGCATTTGGAGCAGGACAATTCTTCATTGTATGGGACTGTTCTACACATTGTAGGATAGCAGTTATCAATGCCATACCTCACCTTCAAATGCCAGTAATGTCCCCTCATCCTCCTGACAATCAGAAACATCATACATATTTTCAAAAGCCCTCAGCAGGCACACTACCCCCACTAGCTGGAACCACTAGTACAGTCCCTGCCCACCCTCCCTTGTTTTACCCTGCTAGCAGAAAGCGGGTGATTGGAACAAAATCTGTAAGAAAAAGGGATGCATGAGTAAAACACATTAAAGTTGAACTATCTTCTCTGTTGAAACCATTTGTTTCGGGCATTTCCCCCCCCCCCCTCTTTTTAAAAACTCTGTAACAGCACTGTTAAATATCAGAGTTGGAATACAAATGCCTGGGACAGAGAATAACATAATATTCTTCAGAATATTGAGAGCTGAGCCTTCAAGTCCTTGGAATAATAAAAATGTGCCTGTGGGCTTGGGAGTAAAATGGGCTCTTTGGAAAACACTCAGGTGAGATTTTCTTTGGAACTATATATATATGAAAATGTGCTTAGAGAAATAACTAACACGAAATACTAGGAAATTGTCCGCAGCAATGCATGATCATACACATGTGAACCTGATAAATTCAACCCTTATCAAAGTTGCTAAATCCACTTGAGAATATTTATATAAGAAACACCAAAAATTAATACTGAGACATCAGTTTTCAATAACTCTTTATAAAGCAGTCACTGAAAAGATTTGACCCAAGACACTCAAAGTTATAGGGATAAATCTGTATTATTATCTGTCTGAGATATTAATTATGCTTCCATTGGAATTTGATGAGAGCTTGAAAATTGGCAGAACTTGAAACCAAGCCCAAATCTTTATAATGCGATCACTGAAATGATATGACCCAAGATAACCAAAGTTGTAGGGATAAATCTATATTATTATCTGTCTAAAACATTAATTATGCTTACAACTGAATTTGAAGAGAGTTTGAAAATTGGCAGAATTTGAAACCAAGCCCAACCAAGCCTAACTGCTTCGACAGGAGGCATTTCAGCGGGCACTTCAGAAGTGACGAACTAAAAGAAGGCGGCATAGTGATGTAACTAATTTAATAAGCAATTAAAATGTCCTTATACTAATAGCTTAAACAATAATATCAATAACAGGGTTCTGCCAATTGATCCCCAATTCAGAACTGAAAAGCTGGCAAATATGCTTTTCTTAAGTCCTAAAAAAACAACCCAGAACACCTTACATACCAAAAGATTATAAATTAGAGTCTTTTTAAAATAATAATTTTTTCAAGACTGACTCTACTCTTTCTTATCCCCTACAACTCAATCAACACAGAATGTTACCTGAATGCCTGCTGGTTCTTATCCGAGTGGCAAGAAACCTGCCCACAAGAAGTTCATGATCTAACAGTAAGAGTTCAGCAGGGAGCAAAGTAGTGTGTAATGCATACTACGAATATGCAGAAATAGAACTGGGACAGTATTTAATGAGGTGTTAATCCTGCAGTCTATACAAACGAAGGCAGTGAAGGGGAAAAGCAAGGTGGAAGACCCCCTCAAGAAAAAGAGAAGTGATAACAACAAATTAAAGGATTAAAAAGAGAAAAATGAACGTAAGACCATGCCCATACCATCACACTCAAAACTAAACCAACTATCTTCTAGAACAACCCAAAACAAACAAACAAACAAGCAAATGCAAAAAATGGACAACACAAAGTGCTGGCGAGGATGCTGAGCAACTGGAGCTTTCCTGTGTTGCTGATAGGAATGCAAACTGGTACAAACACTTAGGAAAACAGTTTGATAGTTTCCTATACAATTAAACATACACTTACCACATGGCCCAACAATCCCACTTATAGGTATTCACTCAACAGAAATTGAAACAGATGTCCATACAATGACCTGTACATGAGTTTATGGAAATTGTTTTCAGAATTATCAAAAACTTAACACAACCCAACTCTCCATAAACTAGTGAATGCATTTTAAAGATACGGTACATCCATACAATGGAACACTACTCAGCGATAAAAAGGAAGGAACTTTTTTTTTTTTTTTTTTTTTTTTGTGGTACGCGGGCCTCTCACTGTTGTGGCCTCTCCTGTTGCGGAGCACAGGCTCCGGACGCGCAGGCACAGCGGCCATGGCTCACGGGCCCAGCCGCTCCGCGGCCTGTGGGATCTTCCCTGACCGGGGCACGAACCCGTGTCCCCTGCATCGGCAGGCGGACTCTCAACCACTGCGTCACTAGGGAAGCTCAGGAAGGAACTTTTAATATACAAAACAACACAGATATCAACATAAAAGCATTATGGTAAGTGAAAGAAGCCAAACACAAAAGGCTATATACTGTATGATACCATCTTTTATGACCTTCTGGAAAAGGGAAACCTATGTGGACAGAAACAAGATCAGTGGTGGCTGGGGAAAAGGAGGGGATTGACTACAAGAGGACAAGGGAACTTTAGGGGTGATAAGAAACAGTCTATACCATGTTTGTGGTGGTGGTTGCACAACTGTTTCTCTCAAAGTCAGACAACTATTCACCTCCAAAGGGCAACTTTTAGTCTATGTATATTACACCTCAATAAAACTAATCATTAAAAAAAAAAAAAAAACTGAACCAACTGGATTTTAACCATACTACAAGGCAGTTCTTTAAAACAAACCGAAATGATGCAATTCACCCGAGGACTTTCTGGTCCTTGCCAGTCCCGCCACTGTGGAGAGTCATACGTCACAATGTCACTCTTCCAATCTTACAAATCCCTCAAACACCACCAGCAGCCCCTTTTGCACTGTACTTCAAGCATGCCTTACATTGTTCTAAATGAGGAATTGCATTTACCTATTTCACTTTCTGATGTAGCTCATTTACTCCTTCCCTTTATAAGTTAATACTGGTAAGGTGGGTCTGAACCAAATGCCAGATGTCAGAAGAGAGAGTCTGATCTCTCAATACAGGATATTTCTTACTGGCCTCGTGCCTGTGCTGCTTCCCTTCCTACCTCTCACCTCCTCTTCTGCTCCTCACATTACACACACCCACAGGCAGTGGTCTCCAAAGGTGAGTGTACGTATCTCAGCGTGGGCAGGAATTAAGTAACAGAACTTCTATGTATAGTTATCTTTATTTTTAAACTGAGAAGAATTAACCATTGCTAAACTTTAATATACGGGTTGATTCACTCATTTGACAACATTTACTGAGCCACGAATTTGTGCCAAGAATGGATCAAAGTGCTGGCAATGCCACAATGAACAAAACAAAGTCCCTGAACTCAGGAAGTGTGCATACTGAAGGAGGAGACAGATAAGAAATTATAATAATAAAAATACAAACAAACCAAAAAGTACACACATGCAATTCCCTTAGTGAAAGGTGCTAATAAAGTCAAGAAAGGGAAGAGAATGGGGTCCCCACACCTAATCCATATATCAGCCAATCACAAGCGATTTTGAGCTGCTCTGAGGGGAAAGTGGAAATTTCACGGCACAGAGATCACAGGCCACAGGTTCTCGGGATCCCTGTACTGCAAACTGAGAAACTCGTGTGTGTGTGTGTGTAAGTGCGCACGCATGCGCGCGCACCCACACAACTGGCTGAAGACATTTAAAGATGTTATCAAGTTTTACTGAAAAAGATCCTTGTAAAGAAACTATGGGCTAAAGAGAATGCTGATAATTAAGCACAGGCAAAAGTAATAGAGGGGTACTTAGACTCCTAAAACGAGCTTTTCAATAAAACCATTAAGTGATTATAAATGTTAAGGATTCTGTTTAATCACACTGCTCTTAGTAACAATAGCATTTAGTTCTCAATACATCAGATGAGAATAAAAGGGGTTTTTATATTTATAATATGTTTTAAGATGTTTATATACTGCTAATCCCATCTCTACCTCATCCCTTCTTTTTTAAACTTCTTTATGAAAGCATAATTTACATAACAGAAAAGTCACCCATTTTAAGTGTGTAATTGAATGAATAATATTTAGTGAATTTTCTGAGTTATGCAACTATCTCTACAATCTACTTTGAGAACAGTCGTCCTTTTTCAACCTCTTCTTAATGTACATTATAATGTATAAATTACATGAGTTTTGAACTTCATATATGCAATCTACAGGTAAACAAATGCATTCACAAGGGCATGCGTTTTTAAATATTTAATAATCAAGGGGCATGAACCAAAAGCATGGAGTATATGGCTTTAGGGCCCCAGCCACTGTGTCCTCCAAGTCCATGTGGCCCCATACACAAGCCACCCTAGACTCAGCCCCTTTATCTGCCTCTTATGACTTCAGTATCTATACAGAACACCCAATGCCTTTTTCTGCACTAGAGCTGCATGTCTGTGATCCATGATAAAATCAGGGGAAGAGCAAACACAGGGCTCTTGTAGAGACAGGTGTTTTGGCAATCACATCATCAGAAGCAGGGATTCCACAGCAGAGTTAGCATCTCGGCGCTAGACCTGGAGATCTGAAATCAATGACATTAACACCCAGCCTCCAAGATTCCAAGGTGAGAGAGGGACACGGGTACACACAAACGTATTACAAGTCACTGTAACTGGCATCTGAATACCAAGGGGTCCTATGAAGAACCAAGAAAGAAATTACTCAGTTCCGGAAATAGCTGTGCACTTCCTGCACAATTGCTTTTATGTAAAAGATAATGAGAATCAGGCCTTTATTTTTGGGAACTGGTCAACTCAGGGCCAAACTGAGAGTTTCTCTCTCCCTAACCCAACAGTTTGTTGTAGCATCACCTCAGCTTCACCTTTTCACACTTTGGAACTTTTCACTTTAATTCTTTTCCTCAAATTTTTTTGGGGGGTGTTGTTTTTGTTGGTGGTGCATCATCAAATCCTTAAGAAAAGAGAAAAGGCGAGTTGAGTATGGATAACTGAGTGGATTGATAGTTTACATGTGAGGGCTTACGCACCAACTCCTGTCTTAAATATCTGATATATGTTAGATATCATATAATACGTTACTATAAGCATTTTATAGAGAAGAAAAGAATGTGCAAAAAAGCTGAGGAGCCCTGCCCGAGGGCAGGCAGGTAGTAAGTGATAGAGCCAAAATTTGAACCCAGGACATGGGAATGCACAGCCTACTTTCTTCATCACCACACTCTTAATGTCTCCCAACTCAGAGACTAGGACAGGATGGGGAAGCTAACTGCAGGGTCATAGCAGGCCAAAGGCAATTCACTCGTGCAAGTGGAGGCAGGGACTGTGACCCAGAAGAGGTGAGGAACATCTAACAGGTCTCAAGTGTTAGCATCAGGTAGAGAATCCAGCCCTTCCCAGTAGGAAACCTTAGCTCTACTCACTTCTACCAGATCCAGCTCTTGGGAAGGAACAGTTTAACTACTCAGCTTGTCATTCAAGGCATACATGTGGCCTCAATATTACTTTATTCTAACTACAGTTGAGCCTCATTATTCATGAATTTTGTATTTGTGAATTCGCCTTCTCAATAAAATGTATTTGTAACCCCAGCAGCACTTTCCAGGTCCATTCATGGACCTGCCACAGGGTGACAAAAAGTTGGAGTTGCCCAATGCACGCATTCCCAGTTGCGGTCAAACAAGGTGAGGTTCTCGCTTCCTGTCTCAGATCTCATACCGTAAACAAATAACCATTTTGTGGTTCACTGAGTGCCATTTTCTCGCATTTTTTGCTTTTTCATGGCCATCCTGCTGTTTATAATGGCCCCAGACACAGTGTTGCAGTGCAGTCTAATGTCCCTAAGCCCAAGTAGGCTATGCTGTGCCTTGTGGAGAAAATATCTGTGGGAGATAAGCTTTGTTCAGGCATGAGTTACAGAGCTGTTGGCTGTGAGTTCAATGTTAATGAGTCAATAATATATATTAAATAAGGTGTCTTTAAACAGAAACACATATAAAACAAGGTTATGTATTAACAGGTCGACAAAATGTGACCAGAAGCTTACAGGAACCTATTCCTGTATTTCCCTTATGGGTAATGACCCATTATTCACTAATTGAGTGATCATGGTGACTTTCTAAAAGATAACTATAGTGAATAATGAGAATCAACTCTATGTCTCTTTGGATAGACATTTTGTCCAGTCAGTTAATCAGCCAAAAACCCAAGTGCATAAGGTGTCCTGTCCTGCTTAGAAAACGGGTTTATGGACACAAAGATTTAAGTCAAGACTCTGTTTTGTACTCTAAAGAAGAAATAATAATCTGTTCTTCCACAGAGGACTTATATGCCCAATTTATTTTGCAACTAAAGTAATCGAACACAAATCTTTTAAAATACACTTTGAGAAGCAATAAATATGTTAACTGAATATTAAATGGAACCTATAAACACTGCAGCTATGACTTACATAGATCTTGTAGCCATTGTTGAATTTGTTTTCACAATTAAAGTTAAAATTAAGAGCGAGTTTATAGACCATTGATCTTGACAAATGATGCTAGGCCAATATGTTTCCAGCAATGTCCTAGTCATCTCCCAAAAGAAACAGTTCATATTATAAGTTGCTATAAAACAGACTACGGAATACAATAACTAAAACACACACACACTGCACAAATTAAAACCACAATCCTCAAATAAATCTTTGTAAAGGAAGCTCAGCTAGCAAACACTACATATATTAAAGGGTACCATGAAATAACGTAATGATAACTGCATAATAAGAATACTGTAAAGTTTCAATACTGTTACTTAATAACACTAAAATAGTTTATGTGACTTTAACCAAAAATTCTTTAAGTATAATTTATTTTTTATCTTTTAAAATAAGCTAAATTACTCTGAATAAAAGAATATAGATTATATTGCTTGAATAAAATGTATAATGACAGTAATTAGAGGGGAAAAATATAAATCATTAACTTATTAATTTCCCAAAAGTAATGAAGTATCTGTCTAATCAGATTGACATATACAAGAAATTATGAAATAAATATTGTTTCCTATTCAACAAAGTTTTATAACCTCATATAGATGACAGTCTTAATGGGATGTTCCATCCAAAGTTATGCATAATGGGAAACACATTTATCACTAGTTTTAAACTATGGCATGAAATCATTCCAAAAAGACTTAAATACCAGTCAAGCAGGAACTTTATTTAATAGCCTAGTATATGGTTAGAAAAACTATTCCTTTTATTAACATAACCTAACTAATACTATCTATGTCCACTAATAGAGACACTATTTGGAATATGAAAATAATCAACTTCATATGCCGGGATTTCACAAGGTCGGACCTCAGTGCAAATATCTCACGGTGAGGTGGAGGGGAGTAACAACAGTTTCTGAGAATGTACTATGTTCCTGGTACTCAGAACGTGTCACAAACTTAATTTATAGAATACTCATAAAAATCCTGCAGAGATTATGAATAATCATTCAAATCTCTACTTTACAGATTAACTTGCCCTGAGTCAACAGTGTTGCTTTTGGTGGCAGAGTTGTCACTAAAACCCACAGCTGCCTAGCTCAGGATCCATGTGCTTTGTACTCTGCCAGGCCGTTTTACCAGTCAAGTAATAAAGTAGTCAACTAAATTAACAGTTTGAAATTGGAATGAAATACAGGGTTTTCTCTGAGCCTCTGCCTCTCTCCTCTGCAAACCCTATTCTACACCCCCAGAGCAATGGTCTTACCAAAGTAGAGATAGAATCCCCTGTAATGGCTCCTGCACTGCCTGTAGGAAAAAGTTCACAGTCCTTCATGTGGCATTTGAAACCCCATTGCATATCTGGCTACAACCTGTATGCCCAGCCATTCCACCTGTGCTGAGGGGTGAGAGAAGATGAGGGCCCAGTAAGAAAAGAAGGACTGGAATGGTCAGTCTAAAAGCATGCCAGCCTGTCAAGGGGGGCTCCACCCTATGATCAAGAGATGAGGAGATGGGGCTTCCCTGGTGGCGCAGTGGTTGAGAGTCCGCCTACCGATGCAGGGGACATGGGTTCGTGCCCCGGTCCGGGAAGATCCCACATGCCGCGGAGCGGCTGGGCCCGTGAGCCATGGCCGCTGAGCCCGCGCGTCCGGAGGCTGTGCTCCGCAACGGGAGAGGCCACAACAGTGAGAGGCCCCCGTACCGCAAAAAAAAAAAAAAGACGAGGAGATGATGCCAACAGCTGAAGAGCAGGAACGCCGGGTGGACCTTGTCTCAGTGGGCAGCCTGCAGCCTCAGGAAGGAATGACAAAGAGATGCTGGAGCATTCTCAAATTGAATACACCATGCTGGAGGATCCCCATTGGATTCTGAGTTGAGAGGAATTTTGCTTAGCCTTTTTATCTCCACTGAGATGCTCAGTGACCAGAATCCCCAGGAAAGGTCCAGCAAGGTTCTGAGGGTAGAGGAAACAGAGATAATGAGGGTAGAAGCAGGGCTGACATAAGTAGGACAGTCTTAGAGGCAAGGGTAGAGTCTTTTCATATATTCCTGAGATAAGGCAAATGATCCAGCTGGTAACTAGCAAAAGGGGGATGGGAGGTTGAGAAAGATAAAGAACAATGAGGTGAAAGGCTCCTCAACAAATGTATGGGATCTGGAAAGGGCAATTATCTGGCAGTGAGGAGGGTATTACAGGTTAGACTGGAGTCATCTACTGTTCAATCCTATCATCATAAGGCAGAAATGACCATATTGGCACAAGTGAGCAAATCAGCGCAGGTACACTCTTTTCCATGGCAGAGATTTGAGTAAAGCCTTTTCAAGTAATCAAGACCCTCAGAATGGAGATATCCTTTAAAAGAATGGTCTTACGGCAAGAACCTGAACAACAGGGCGATTTAAGCTTCAAAGAAGCAAGAGCAGCACATTCCCACATTCTTTGTATGAAACTCTTGGGCCAGGTTTGTCTCGGAATATAGAACTTAAAATTTTAGAAAGTGTTGTGTATTATGTAACACCCTAAATGGTATTTGAGTCAGCATCCCATAATCAAACATAAGAGTCACACTAAATGACACAGAGACCAAATAGCCTCCTAAGAGTTCAGGTCAGAATTTGGAACCAAATAAAATTTTTTTAAAACTTTCCATTTCCAAAAACATCTTTCTGTTTTCAAGAGGCATAAAGCAGCAGTAACAGCTGCAGGAATAGAACAAAAAACAGAAACAGACGTGGAACATGAACTTCTGCATCCTGATCACCACCCCACACCAGGCACCCTATGTACTCTAACATTTTATGAAGAATGAAGAATGCAGTGAGTTTAGCAGATGACTTTCAGGACCATTGGCAGATTACTCTCTCTCCAGCCTCCCTGTGCAGAGTCTGAGCACCTTTTCATGGTGCATTTTCACGGAGATCCTGCAAACCCATGAGGCTCAGGGGAGGCAGTCCCCAGGATGCACTGAGCCTGCCCCATGGAGGGACCAGAACAGCCATGGGATGTGCACAGAAGACACTGGGACTTCCATTCAGACTGATCTAATGTGTCCTTTTAATTTCTATTTTTGTGAATGTTTAATAATACATGTACTATCAATACCACAGCACATGTACATAATTTGTAAGTAAACATTGGGTGTGCCTGCTCAAAAAGTATCCACTAATAGGATGTCTGATCAAAAGAGCATGCAGAGAACATTTCTAGAGCACCTGGGCAGTGAGATCCTTTAATCTGCTGGAAAAAAAAAAAAAAAGCCTGTAATACTAAGAAAAGAATTTGTTTTTCCCCTTTAGGCAATGACTATTTTCAGAACTGTGTCTCTTCTCTCAGAAAAATGTATCAGGTAACAATGTAATACAAACCAGACAAGCTTAAATAGGCAAGGTGCTTGTTTTGAAAGAAAACATCCAAGTGTGATTTAAACAGGGTTTTCATAAACACTGCTGCCACCTCTGCTAAAGGGTGTTTCTCTTGGGGAATTTTAATTTCAACAAATGATCTCATTTGTCTCAAGTTTACCCTAACATTTACAGACTACACTATACACTGCTTCCTCCGGCCCATTCATATAATTTGCATTTTCAAAAGTAGACACAGATGCCTTTCTCTGGACCCAGGTGATGAGGCAGAGGTAGGGAAAAAAAAAAAAGATTTGCATCTCCTTTGAGAAAGGAGTCACTCATTATTAGAGCAGAAATTCAAGCTTACAACATTAAAATAAACCCATTTAACATAAAGTGGGGTTACAAAAATCTGGTTCACTGAAGGCTTGATTTAGCAGTGGTATCGTGAATAAGAGACAGGAGTTAGAAACCCTCATGAGATTGAAGCGCCATGAAAGGTCAATGTGCCGAATGGACCATAAATATTCTTTAGATGGTGACATTTCCAAAACAAAACAAGTTTCCTCTGTAATTCTTTCAGTTCATTGTAGTGAACATGCAGCACTGTTGCAGATGCAAAATGTACAGGAGATAAGGTTGAATTCGGTCTGATCTATCATAAACTCTGAAAGTTCTTTTAAATGGACTCCCAGGAACAGCTTCCCAAGCCTGACTTGACCTCTTGTATATTCAACAATTCAGTGGCCAAATCAATCAGAGGGCTCTGCTCTCTTGAAGCGGGGATATATATGCATGGAGGGGTCGATGGAGCCATTTCACAGAGGAAGAAGGAACATAGGAGCAGACATCTAAGTGACAAGGAGGAAGAGAAACACTGGCTCTTTGGGGAAGAGGATTCCAGAGGGGAGAGTGGATGCAAAGCCCAAATCCAGAAGCAGGCTCCCTGTATCCTACGAAGAGCAAAGAAGTCAACACAGCCAGATCTGCAGGACCCAGTGGGCAGTAGGAAGAGATGACATCGGAGAAGAGGTTGGCCCGACAAAGACTTTAGATTTTATTTTAAGTAAGCTGGGAAGTCAATGCAGCAGGGAGGGGGAGGGGAGGGGGAGGTCGGTAAGAGGATGGATCTTATTCAGTGTATATTTAAAGGACCATACTGGGTGCTGTGGAGACTCTGTCTCACACAAGAGTCAGAGGAGTGACTGCTTAAAGGATCAAAGGTTCTTTGGTTTACTATTCACTTTTTCGTTTGAGCTTTCGATTATTCAGATTATTCAGATTTCAATAAAGCGTATCCATAAATCCTACACCACATCTTACATTATCCACTGCCTAGTCCATCCATGCAGGAAATGAGAACATGAGAGATTACACTTCCTCTCAAAAATATCTATGCAGGAAACAAGAACCTGAGAAAGTTACACTTCCTCTCAAAAAGGTCCTTTACTTCACTGAGAATCACCCTCACAGAAGAGAGACCAATCCCTAAGCCAGCTGCCTTCCTGATATTCACTAAGGACATTATAATGGCCTGTCAATCTAAATAATGCCATGCAAATTTTTGCAAGTATTTACTGGGACTTTTCTTTTTGTCTGAAAGAAGCCCCATATTTTGTAGGCGAACAGCTGAAGGACAAACTAAAATATATCATCAATAAAAGTTGTTATTCCTTCAACAGACATGGGAGGAGGGGATGGGTGCTTGTATTTTATTCTTACCATACGTCAAGAATTGTTCTGGAAACTAGAATGTGGCTGTGAAGAAAAGACAAAACTCTTCATGGGACACTTAAGAAAAATCATCCCCGCTAAAATTCACACTGTGACATACTTACAGAGAGAGAAGTCCAGCAGCAAAGTCGATAGAATACATGTTCCCCAAGACCACGTCATAGCTGTCAAACATTGTATTAACCCCCTACTGTCGTGAGTGATTATTTCTTTCATACCAGCTCCCCCAACTTTACTTTATTCTTCCCTTTTCCTGAGCAAAGATTACTGGAATAGTCAATTGTTAAACTGCCCTGGTTTCAGGACAGCACACAGCATGGAGGTGGTCCCAGCCTCCCCTGGTTCTTCCTTAAAACCATCCAGCATAAACCCAGAGAGACCTCCTCCAATCCCTTCTACTAAAACACCCCAGGATTCCTCACGGTGTACACTCTCGCTGCTTGGAGGTCTTTATCTAAACGGAATTTATCACTACTCAGGGAAAACAGGTACAAATAAAATAAATAATTATTAAAATATTATTATGTTAGGTGGTGATAAGTGCTATGACAAAAACAAAACTGCTAAAAAAAAAAAAAAATTAACAGTCAACTTTCTAGCCATTTACATCCAAATGATTGCTAATACCAAAGATTTCAGTCCCACAGAAGAAAATCTCTCTACTTGAAACAGTAACAAATCTAAAAAGATCTTCTAATCCTGTTTCTCTCTTAGGTCTCCAAAGTGCCTGGCTGACCAAACTTGAAACTTAGCAGTCTTCTGTAAAGATATATTAGAAATCACTTCAGTCAACAGTCCTGACTAGACTGATCATTTCACCAGGAAATTCAGTGTGTAGCATAAGCTCAAAATGTTAGGGACTATTTTTAAAGTATTAATCAATGCTATTTATTGAAAGTTGTCTTTAGAAAGGGGAGATCTCCCAATGGGCGATTCAGAAAAGTTGTGTTTCCATCAACCCCAGCTTTGCCATCATATTACTGACCCTTCCCAAGCGTAATACCTCTTTTACAGAAATGCTAGATTAAACCTATCTGAAAACTTCAAGCTTTAGAAAATGATACAGTGACATTGTTGAAATTACAAGCAATGCAACAGAGTTTGAAAATTCTCTCTGGTAAAGTCACCAGTTTCTAAATAAAGAGTCATCAGTTTCTAAATAGAGTCATCAATCACCTAAGGTTGTGCTCAATGATAAAGTAATGTTTACTCTCATAAGGACAAGAATGACAGTTTAAATTCATTCATTTATCCAACAAGTATGTCTACAACTTAGTATTTAAAAGAACATAAAATCTGTGTTTTCTTAACATTTGTATAGCTGAGTTTCGTTGATCTCAACTTCACCCACGTATGAAATAACTGCTTCAAGAAAACATACGTTGGACACATTTGTCAAATTTCCAAATCAAGTGGGTAGTTAGTTCAAGAATGATAAATAGTGACCCTTTATTTTGTGATAACTATAGGCAAGCCCTCTACTGAATACTTTTTCTCTAAGAGTTTGCTGAATCCTCACAACCATAATAGAGGTATACAAAATTACTCTGATTAAACATGAGAATAAATCAAGGATTAGAAATATTAAGCAAATCATCAGCTAGTAAGTGGCAGTACCAGGATTTAAACCAGCTTCTCTCTTACCACAAAATCTGTGCTTATACCTTAAGCTACACTGCCATCACTAACTAGGGATCACCAAATCTCTCTTTTGTGTAAATCAGTCAAAATTATAAAATAAGAATTTAAGAAAAAACAAAGAGACATGGTGGATGACATAATTATTGATGCATTCGAGTGAAAAAGAACACAGAAAATTACAAAGGCTAATTAAATAGTGATGGTATTTAAATACCCTATGAAATAAGCAGCAATAATAAACAGAAGCAAGTGGAAAGTAACTATTAAAATATCCAAATGCTATGAAGAAATCATCTGCTGTCACCAATCCACCATCGAAGTATTTAAAGCTTTCTATCATGTCACCCACCATTGCCCCGTCATTTCAGTGCACGCATGTGCAACCCTGATTTATACGGTTTGAAATCTGAGTCACTGAAGGTGAAAGTAAACAGTGTGCTCTAGAGCATAAAAAGCCACGTTCAAAGCAGATGTTGGTTTCAACCCACCAATGAGCTAAAACAATACCAGATTTTTTTTTTTAAACTAATGAGAAAACTTTCTTTTTCCATCTTTGGATTTTAAGGGTTACAACTCCATGAATACTGAAACAGAATTAGATCTTTGACATGAAAAGGAACTAGCACACTGTTCATGTTTTTATGAGTTTTTTTTAAAAAACTGGGGTGCAATGGTAATGAGGGTATGATTTTTCTTCCCTAGGTATTAGCTCAAGGAGTAAAATATACACTTGTCATTCTCCTGAGGCACTCAATTCAGTAGGAGAGAGAACAAAACAATTTCAATACAGGGTGATCTATGAGGTATTAAGAATAAGATGCTAATAGAGCACTTCAGATGGATCCACCCATCATGGTAAGGGCACAGACCAAGGAGATGGTAATTAGAATAGAGATGAGGGGACTAGTTGAGAAGCTGAAATATGTTGTCTATTTGCTTACATGTGTTGGGCGGGTAGGAGTAAGGCAAAGGCAGATGTCAAAGGTTTCTAGACAGGCAGCAGGGAATCCATGGAAACTACCAATGGACACAGGAAAGTAAAAGCAAGAGCCATTTACAGAAAACAAGATGAATTCCACGTTGAGTATCTTCAGTCGGAAGGACTGATAAGTTATCAAATTGTTGATAGACTACATAGCCCAACTGGCTGTCCAAGTTTACAGTTTAAAAACAAGGTTTGGACAGAAATGAAGAGGATAGGAACCCTCCCCCTTTCCCAAGCCAGTGTGTAAAGTAAAAAGAAAACAAGATTAGGGACAGAACCATAGGGATCACATACTTTTAGTGGCAGCACAGAGAAGAGACAACTTGGAATAAGAACTGAGCATTCTCCAGAGAGGCACAGGAGAGCTAGGGAGGAAAAGGGAGCCATCAAGGAAGCTGAGACAGGGAAGAGTTTCAAAGAGGGAGAGACCAACCATTTCAAATATTTCAGAGAAGTCGGCTGAAGAAAGCTAAAGTGCATCCATTGTTCTTGGCTATTGAGAGGGAAGTAGAGCCCTCGGGAACACAGAAGCCAGAATGCAGAGCACTGAGAAGGCAGGAAAGGAAGATATGACAAGAGACACCCTCTCAAGAAGCTTTGCTGTGAAGAGGAGAGAAATTCTCCGTAGTCTTATGCCAGTGACAATGTGATAAATAGTATTATCTCATTAAAATAGGTTAAATTTTCAAAATCAAACTCATATTAAGGCTAAGCAAAAGCTGCAAATATATAAAATTCAGATTTTAATCGTAGACGCCTCAAAAATCTCACCATTTCCTTTTCCCCTCAACGTTAAAGTTTTCATGTTGTATTTTGATGGTAGGCAATCCTGCCTAGTCCGAAGAGACCCTGGATTCCACTTACATCCTTAGGTCACAGGTTAAAAACTTCAGAATTAGAAAAGATTTCAGCCGTTTTACTTTCAGAGACAAGAAAACTATAAACCAGAGACATGAATGAAAAAATTGTGATTTATTTTTCTCCTCCCTGTGGCACCCAGTGCAGCCATCAGCGCTTGGCAGAGGTCTAATTCACATCTGTTAAATGGAACTGAAGGTCAGATGGCTAATTAGGATAGAGACTTGGCTAAAATCCACATCTTTTGCCTCTCCAGGTAATTTTTTTTCAATGACAATTCAAAAGGTCGTGTTTTGCACCTATAGTAAACTTTTAAAACATCATTAATCATTAGGGAAATGCAAATCAAAATTACAGTGAAATACCACCTCACACCCATTAGGATGGCCACTATTAAAAAAATAACAGGGGCTTCCCTGGTGGCTCATTGGTTGAGAGTCTGCCTGCCGATGCAGGGGACATGGGTTCGTGCCCCGGTCCGGGAAGGTCTCACATGCCGCTCGCAAAAAAAAAAAAAAAAAAGAAATGGGTAGGGTGGTAAATTTTGTGTTATGTTGATTTTCTGACAATTCAAAAATTTTAAATAAGTTATAAAATTGATTTTTAAGCCTAGTTGGAGTGAATATATGGATCTATAAAGTGATACCGTTTAAGAGGATGTATTAGGTAAAATAATAAGACAAGTGTGTCTGTAGCAGGGTCCAAATCTCAGGTGATCATGGGTGCCACAGAAGAAAAACAGGAACACAGGCAGATGAGTTGTGGTGGAGGATGAGGCAAGCCAGAGAGCACACAGGACTCCCTGGAGCAAAGGTCCTCCTCACTGTGGCCAAGGGCTGTCCCAGCACTCTGGTTTTCCAAGAGATGCTCCCAGTCCAAATATCTGTGTGAAATTTCCACATTTCCACACACTGTCAATCAAACAAAAGTCACCCAAGAGCCACAATTTTCAAATCAATTTCTACAGTCGTGTTTCTTATGTCAGTATATAAATATCCACATATTGCTTCTAATTTGGATAGGATACTTGCCAAAACTTGACTAGGTGGACATTTTCCATGGCTTCTCACTCTATAAATACTCAGCACTGATTCACATTTAATAACACAATGAAAAGAGCTTTTTTCCCCAGAAAGGATCATTTTTGTACTAAAATTGTTGGGCTATGCTGTCGATTTTGCTCTCTTAGTCCCTTCGTGTTGGAGTCTATAAATAAGTATACAAATCAAATGTATAGTTTCAGGCCACATTTTTTCATTTTATGATTGTGCTCTGAGTGATCTCACCTTGCAGAGCTCATGGCATTTAATACAGCTGAGATACAAAGACCCTCTCTGAGCTACTAAAAGGAAAAATACACAACTCTCAGTCCCCATCGTGAGGTATAAATTCACTTAGATAAATCTGTTTTCAAGGTTATTCCACCGTGTTAGTTCTTTAGAGAGCCCAGTGATTTGCCTTAATGTGTTTTTATATTTAGAGTATATTAAAGAAAATCCATACAAAATCACATGGTTCATAGCCTTCTCTACTAACTCCCTATACATGCTCACCACGTGAAATTTTAAATTACCCCTTGATCACAGGTGAAGAACAGAATGCATCACACAGTTTGCACAAGGGGACAATCAGGTTAATATAAAATATAAATGTACTATAAGCCTAGGAAACTTAGCACAGAATGCATATTATTTCAGTGATGTATTTGTAGAGATACACACACTCGTGAACAGAAATGTGAACCACTAATCTTCATTAATGCCGCCATTAAAAATTAGTTCTCTGATGCTATGTAGCCACCTGGAAAATGATTTATGATATAATTTTAAAAGGAAAACACACAAACTGAAATTGTACCTAATCTATGTTTGCAGCTCTAGAAAATGATGTGTAAGTATGGACTAGGCTAGAAGGAAACGCAGAAAAACTCTTAATGGCTAGTTTTTTCAACACAGAGGATACCTGCTTTCTTTCTGAATTTTTAGTTTGCATTCTCTTTAGTATTGACATCATGCTGTTTGCACAATAAATACACATAAAAATAAAAGCAATGTGTACAATGGTATTTTGTGGATGTGTGTGTCTGTGTGTGCTTTCCCCCAACATAAAGGAAAAGTTCAACCCCAAATTATCTTGGATGACAGCTAGGTTTCTGATGACCAGCTCAGATCAACTGATGGCAGCTGCCTGAAGAGCTGTTATTGCAAAGGATTCTGAGGCTCAGTGGAAAACATGATGTCATCAACATGAATACCTGCCATGGGCTTCAGAAGGGGAACAAATGCTCTATGCCAGCTATTTGCCATCTCTGTCTCGGCACTAATATCAGAAACGTGGATCCTGTGGAAGGACCAAGGGTATTCTACGGCTTTCCTTAGAACAATCAACTCAAGAGGCCTTAGCAACTCAAAACATGACATAGCTAATTAGTTCTTATCTAACAGCCAATGTAGAAAAGTCCATGTATACAGTTTTAGAATTTAATATTCTAAAAATAAATTCTTAAAAATGAACGCAGTCACTTCTTTGACATGGTACAGACACGTGCTAGGGAATCAGGACAGACATCTACTTAATCTGTCTTATTATTAGGTTGCTGTAATTCCTACTTATCTGCAATAAAATGTTTTCATGTTATTGCCTCTGTGCGGAACAGAAGTCTCCAAAGAGAGAAGAGCCTGAATAAGCATTTATCTACAAAACCCAGGGTGTGAGTAGCATCTAAGTTTGGGGTTAATATTTTATTTAATAAATGTCTGCTTCCCTATAAGGTTGTAATTCTGATAACCATTCTCTTCTACGGTAAAGGAGAAAATGGCACTGTTCTGTCCTTAGAGTTAATCAACAAGAAATACAGAGAACCAGCTCAAGCCACCGTGGCAGCGTTGACACCGCTGGGCGAGTTCCCTGACCATAAAGCGTTCTCGATTCAGACACCTGAAGCTTTGCAAAGCCTCATCGGCTGCTTTCATTCGTTTTCTATAAATACACAAAACAATTCAAACTTCAGAAAAGATAGAAAAAGCCTAAAAATAATCCATAGTTGAAAAGAGTCAGAATGAAAAAAGAGGAAGCTCTAATTTCCAGCAGGTGTATTGACACCAGTGGGCAGAATCTTGACCATGTGAGAATACGGCAGGCTGGTGTGTCATTTACAGAAAGCTAAAGGCATCAAGTGAAATCACACGTGTATTAGGCATGATCGGAAAGTTAAAGTAAGCTCTGGGCTCACCAAACCAGCCAGGATAATTGGAAAGTAAACACAGAAGAGCTCTTATTAGGGGTAAAGTTCAGTTGACATGGGTTGTATGCCAGGTGGAAGGCTCACCAACCCAGAGTGAACACATGGCCTGGGAGAAGCCATCATTTCCAGAATGTTCAGTTTTACCAGGTCTAATGTTCATGCCTGAATGCAGGAGACTGCTGCAGCCCCAGAGCAAGGAGAAAAATGGGTGTAGCAAATATTTAGGACGAAGGTCTAGGGAGTTTTGGTTCAAGGCTGTTACATAATCTGTTCTCCCCACAGATCAAACACTGGCTCTTTCAGATCTCAGATCAAGCATCGCTTCCTTAGCAAGCCTGACCCTAACCCTAACCCAGAACCTGACCCTCTAGTATGAAGCTGCATTTCTGCACCATAATCTCTTGTCACACCTGACATTTACCGTGGCCTTGATGATCAAAATTATCTCATCAGTTTGTTTACTTGGTCTCCCCAATCCACCTCCCACCCCCCACAATAATTAAGTCCTCTGAGGAGATGGGGCTGTGTTTGCCTGGTCCACATCTGCAACTTCAGCACAATACCTGGCCTTAGTAGCAGAAGGAAGGAAGGAAGGGAGGGAGGAAGGGAGGGAGGAAGGAACAAACGAACTCAGACGGCAAGTCCTCTACTACTATCATGACTAAATATTTCCCAGAACTCCAAGCCTGCCTAGAGACCAGTATATTCCATCAACCTGAAAAGTCTCACAATGCGTAAGCTCTTTACTACATGTTTAATCATTAATTAAATAACACTGGGCAATATATTTATTGCTCTGTGATAGGATGTGTGAGCAGTTTCATGCATCATATACAGAGCATTAAATCAGTCCTGACACCGCCTCATTAGAGACCTGGGTGTCACCATGCTGAGGGTGGAGCATGTTTTACCTGCCTGCCCTTCCCCTCTGGTTTTCCCCATTCATTTCATAATGGAATGATTCACTCCTCTTATCAACTTTATAAAATCACAGTCTGCAGGTTGACGATGAAACCCACCATTCATCTCTGAAACCCTCAACCAAGAACTGAAAGATCCTAGAACTGGGCATGACCGCAAAAGCCTACAAACCCAGGCCCTTTCCTCTCTTCCCATCAATGTTTGGATTTCAGTCATCTAAGATGCTCCTCAATCCTGAGGCTCCTGGAGATAGCCAGGGTCCCCTAGCAGGTCAGGACCAAGTAAAGACAACAGGTGAGGCTTCCAAGATGCATTCATGAGGAACTAATTTATGTGCACCTGATCACCTCTGAACTGATCCAAATGTCTGAATCAAATGAGGAAAACTGCTATAAATGAATTAAAATTCATCAGTCACATACACACACACACACACACACACACACACACACACACACACACACACACACACACGCATACAGCAAGCACCAAGCCTTTCCTTGCCTGAGAAAGGCTTTTAAGGAGGGATAAATTAGGAGCTTGGGATTAACATTTACACACCACTATATATAAAACAAATAACCAACAAGGACCTACTGTATAACACAGAGAACTGTACTCAATATTTTGTAATAACCTATTAAGGAAAAGAATTGATACATGTATATGTATAACCGAATCACTTTGCTGTACACCTGAGACTAACACAACATTGTAAATCAACTATATTTCAATTTATAAAATAAAATTTAGTTCAAAACAGAACTTTTAATTTTTTTTTAAAGTTTAAAGAGAGGTTTTTAAAATATAGATTATTGGCTATTTCCTACACTCACGTGAAATATGCTTTATTTGAAGAATATATTTCTAAAACTCTCAGTGGTGCATTAACGTGACATTTGCCCAGATCACAGAACTTTTTGTCTCAAAATACCCAAAGGGATTACTCACTCTCAGAATGTAGTCAGCACAATTAGTGTTTAGAAAGCATTCCATTATAGTAGCATCTCTCAAATGAAAAGGTAGAGAACACTATTATCAATATTAAAACCATCTAATCTCTTGAAAAGGTTACATCGATTCTTCCCCCACCACTCTGATTCCATCAATGCCAGTGTCAGATCCATGAAGTGGCCGCTATCATGTAACAGCTTAAATTCATAATTCCCAAATGAACTTTCCTAATTTTCTACACTCTCTCAACCCATGCACTTTGCAACTCATTTACTAGAACATCAGCTAGGAAAAGGCTTGGAGTGATCAAACGTATCCAAACAAATCTTCCCACTGAGCTAAAATACTGCAAATGAGTTTTTAAATACGAAGCAATAGGGAGGTTCTATTAAGATGGGCAAACAGGACACCTTCTAGGTCATTTCAGCTAAAATAAGCCTCCCCACCATCAATGTTATAAAAACAACAGCAACAGCAGCAGCTACTGTAACTACTCCATACATGAGGCATTAGGGGTAACAGACATCACGCACCAACCACTTTAAGTGCATCTGTCGTTTAATCCTCATAACCCTGTAAGGTAGGTACTATTAGGAGCCTCATTCACTGACGGGTAAACTAAGGCACAGAAAGTTTAAGTAACTTGCCCAGCAGCACACAGTCAATATGTAGCAGAGCCAAGGTTCAGGCCCAACAGCCCAACTCCACGTTCTTGATCTTTATGCAACCTTGTCCCCCAGTCTCTGTCACTTCATCTCCTGCTTCACGGTATCTAGTCCTAAAACATGCAGCATTGCAAAGGGTCCTTCAGCAAAGTTCCAGGAGGCCACACGCTATGAAAGGAACAGAGATAAACAGTGAAGATCTCTCCTGGCGACCTCCACAAGCCTTTGAGGGTCACTTCCTCTCCATCCTTCCAGACTCAGATCGCATTTTCCCTCACATCAGCCTAAAACAGACATCACCTGCTTTTAAAAAATCCTCTCTGTTCCCAAGAGGGTGCCACTAATAATCTTTTCACAAAGATGGATCTTGACTCTCCAAGGAGATAAGCTTTTTGAAAGTAGGAACCACTTCTAGTTTCTCTATTGCCCCGTATAAACAGGAAATCATAGCTAATCGTTCCTTTTTTCTTTCTTTCTTTTTTTTGCAATCAGAAATGTAGGCATGTGAACCCAATAAAGACACTGATTAGCTGTCACCTTCCAAAGACAGCCTTCCAAGGTATTCTTTCATCCATATATATTTAGGCAACACTGTCAGGTTTCCCCCAGGAGTGGCTGGGCTTTCATCAAATTATACTGTAATCACCAAGAAAGTGCTAAATCCAGCCCAATCAATAGAACGTGTACATGACCAATATCCAGTTTCTGCTCTCAAGACTTACTTAAAAATGCAAAAGTGAAAAACACCTTAAAAGTGAAAGTAAAAATCTAAAATTAAAAAAAAAAAAGGAAGGATGATGTCTCATCTCTAAACAGAATGGCCTCAAGGTGGGTAAAAAGGACCGAATTGGATAAATTTTATTGCTCCCTAAAATGTGTCTCCAGTTAGTTTTTGAAATACTCTCATTTAGTACCAGCTCCTATTCATGCTTCCTGCCCTACTCCTTCTTACTCTTATTCTGGTTGGAAGAAAATATAGAACGAAGCATCAGCAGTGCCGAGGGGCCTGATCTCTGGGGACAAACTCCCATAACACTGTGGGCACTCACTTCCCCAAACCTCTGCAGGCTTACTCTTTACCAAGTAGCCAGACTCCCTCTTTTCCTTGAATATCAGGAATGTATAAAGTACTTATTACATACAAGGCACTCCGCAGGGATTATTATTAATAGTCACAGCACCTCAAGGTAAGGATTTTCATCTCCATTTTACAAATAAATGAACCCAAGCTTTGGAGATGATGAAGTCCTACAAATGGCAGAGTTGACATTTGAGCCCAGGTTTGTCTGAATTCCAAACCCTGGCTCTTCCCAGTACCTGGGTCATGGTGAGCTAAGGGAGCCACAGAGTGGGGTTCCATAGCCAGCCTACTGGGGTGGAGGTTTCTGAAGTGGTCCCACCCCATGCCTACCTCATCCGAGGTGGCCTCCAGGAAGGCTCATGGAGTAGATAGAATCTTGGAAACTTTTCTCTCCTTAATCATATCAACTAGCAGGCACTGTAGTGCCACTGTATTATTTCCAGACCTCTAACAGAGAAGATGTTTGGCTGGTAAAATCTGATAATAAATACCGGAGACTTTTTAAAAGCTTTAAAATGTTAAAGAAATTCAAAGTATTTTTAATATTCTCATGTCCAAGGATGACTTCTTTTTAAATGACATCTTAGGGCTTCCCTGGTGGTGTAGTGGTTAAGAATCTGCCTGCCAATGCAGGGGACACGGGTTCAAGCCCTGGCCTGGGAAGATCCCACATGCCGCAGAGCAACTAAGCCCGTGAGCCACAACTATTGAGCCTGCGCTCTGAGCCCACGTGCTGCAACTACCAAAGCCCATGAGCCTAGAGACTGTGCTCCGCAACGAGAGAAGCCACTGCATGCAATGAGAAGCCCACGAGCCACAACGAAGAGGAGCCCCCGCTCACCGCAACTACAGAAAGCCGGCGTGCAGCAACGAAGACTCAACGCAGCCAAAAATAAATAAAATAAATGACAGCTTAAATACAACCAAAAAAGGCCTGTTATCTCACCATCCAATTAACCCTGGCAATATTTTTTCAAGGTATGCCTTTAGGAAATTGTAATTGTGCAGAGAAGCTCGCAATGAAAAGTGACTCAGCTTAGACTAGGCCATTTCCAAAAAGTAACCACTGGTAAGTTCATAATGCTCATTTCCAGAACAACAACAACAACTATATATATATATATATATATACACACACACACACACACACACACACATTCATATACTAGCGCATAGTAACAGCATAAATACGTGTGTATGTAAAGGGGTTTTGCTCTATGCTATTTCATACCATGCTTTATCACATAATGTTAAAAGCAACAATAAAACCAATGTTTTATAAATTCTAAGTCAGTTAGCTCTGACTCATAGCCACTACCAAAAAAAACAAAATTTCAAGGCAGGGGCTGGTTTTCCAACTGGCTAGATTCGGAATGTTATTACAAACCAAAAAAACTACCAAAATCACACGGACAAGACATCCAGAACTGGTCAGCAAAATTTGCATTAAAAAAATAGTTTAACCGGGCTTCCCTGGTGGCGCAGTGGTTGAGAGTCCGCCTGCCAATGCAGGGGACACAGGTTCGTGCCCCGGTCCGGGAAGATCCCACATGCCGCGGAGCGGCTGGGCCCGTGAGCCACGGCCACTGAGCCTGCGCGTCTAGAGCCTGTGCTCCACACGGGAGAGGCCCCAACAGCGAGAGGCCCGTGTACCACAAAAAAAAAAAAAAAAAAACAGTTTAACCAAAGCACCAACTTATCTTTCATTATATATGAATGTCTGTAATGTTTCTTATTGGAATGAATGCAGATGACGCTAATAATCATTCTGTGCAAAAGCACAGGACATCAATTGGCAGGGTGCTAGGGAGTTTACCTTACACCCTCTCCATTCCCACTTCCACCACATCAGCTTCAGCATCTGCTGTCACATCCTACGAGGCCACAGTCTCTACGTCCACTAGAGGAGGGTTCTCAGGAGGTATGGCATAAGCAGAATGTCCAGCACAAGTAACTCCAGTTTCTCCAAGACCACATCAAACAGAACATCAACCTCATCCGTATACTGTGGACCCTTAAAAGATCTCATTTGATAAATGGGCCTAATGCTCAGAAATAAATGAGTAACAAAAAAAGCACCTAGATTTGATCAATTCCACCACAGGAATTTTACTTGGATTTTGAAATGTCAACATCTGCATGTTACATCAATTTAAGCTTACATCAATTTAAAAACACAAAAACACTGTGAGGTAGCTCTCCTGTGAACACTAGGGGATTACGCATGGTGTTTAGATGGAAGGGACCACCTGCTTTGCTCCGCAAATCTATTACAACAATTACGTGTTTTATGCATCACTTGGGTCAGATAAAGGAGAGAGACCTTTCCAGAATATCCAGCTTCATGTATTCACAATCTTTGGGCATGAAACTGCTCTAAAGCAATATATTTATCAAGACCACGCCAAATCCATGTCCAGAAGAGGGTCTAGCAGGATTCCAGGGCTTCGCCGATGTGAAAGGTGAAAGGTTTCAACTATGCCTTCACCCTGGGAAGGCGCAGAGCAGCTGCTTCCAACCCCAGGCTGCAGGGAAATTCCTGGAATCTTATTTGGAACAGGTCTTGTAGATTCTCTGGTCTTGTGGTTAAACAGCTTCACTGGGAAGCAAGGCAGAGTGGAATGGTTGAAATAGCACTGGCTGGAATGGAAGAGTAGGAAAAAAACTAAAATTCCATCCAATTGGGTAACCCTGAACAAGTTATCGGGCTTCTCTGAGTCTCACTGTTTTCTTCTATTAAAAGGGGATGACTCCTACCTAGGAGGGTCCCTGACAGGATTAGAGTAAATAAGATAATGCTCCCACCTAACAGAAGCTCAGCAATGGCAGGCAGCTAGCACACTAAACGAAGGAAATCACAGCTGAGCCTGTATGACCTGTAAACTAGGAAAAGCCAAAAACTCCTTCCATTAAAGGAAAAAAACATTATCAATGAAATGGCACATATTGGCGATTGAACCCCAAAACTAAGCAATAAATGAGTGATTTAGGATCTTGAGCACATGGTGACAAAGCTAGAAATGACACAAGACTGGAAGTTGGAAAGAAAGTAGTTAATAAAGCAACTGAATATTAATCTGTTATTATGACCAGGGCCACGCCTCTGTGTTTAAACTTTTGTGTGTGTGTGTTTTTAAAACATTTAAAACATTTAAGAACAATTCCTCATGTACCTCTTCAGCTCTGCTATGTCTTCTTTTTCAAATATTAACACAGGAAACTTCCTGAAACCCTTCTTTCTCATTCTTGGCTAAAGCTAAGTATCTCTGTGCCAGCTCACCTGAGATTAAAGAAAGTGAAAGAAATGTCAGAGAAATTCTACCTGTTTCGACAGGCCTAAAATGCTGAAGGCAACTTGTGCCAAGGATTCCTAACAAGACCCAAAACACTAAACTATGTAGAAAGTGCATGACAAATAGAAGAGGAGATAAGGAAAATGGGGGTAAAGTGTCTGAGAAGATGGAGATAGTGAATTACGGAGCCTGGTCCAGCAACAGACAAGAAACTACAGGACAAAAAGTAACAGATACAGGGCTTCCCTGGTGGCGCAGTGGTTGAGAGTCAGCCTGCCGATGCAGGGGACACGGGTTCATGCCCCGGTCCAGGAAGATCCCACATGCTGCGGAGCGGCTGCGCCCGTGAGCCATGGCCGCTGAGCCTGTGTGTCCGGAGCCCGTGCTCCGCAACGGGAGAGGCCACAACAGTGAGAGGCCCGTGTACCACAGAAAATAATAATAAATAAATAAATAAATAAATAAATAAATAAATAAATAAAAAGTAACAGATACATTTTACCTTGACAGATTGGACAGATTTTGTTACCAACATATGAGGGTAAAGAAGCTTCCAGCATCTCTGGGCCCCAGGTGGTTCATGAAGGGCCATCAGGAGGTGAAAGAGCTGACCCTAAAGGCATTTCCAAACTACAAACCTAGAAAGCTAAGCTAATTTTATATATTTATATATAATCTTTCACATTAGGCAAGACTATCATAACAATAATGTTAGCTATTGTTCAGGTAATGCAATGTTCTTTTCTGACATACTACCTAAGTTCTCAGACTAACCCTCAACATCTTTCATAATGCTAAAACTAGTCCTCCTCACAACCAAAAAGTATTACACAATCATTATATTTGTTTGTTTCTAGTTTGGTTTGGGTTTTGCAGGGGAGGAGTGGTTGTTTTGTTTGTTTTTTGTGGGGTTTTTGGGTTTTGCTTCTTGGATCTGAACATGATCACAGTCACACAGATAAAAGTTGATATGGAATTTAAGGGAAAAAAAAAAAGTTCATGAAGAACCTAGGGGTAAGATGGGAATAAAGACACAGACCTACTAGAGAATGGACTTGAGGATATGGGGAGGGGGAAGGGTAAGCTGTGACAAAGCGAGAGAGTGGCATGGACATATATACACTACCAAACATAAGGTAGATAGCTAGTGGGAAGCAGCCGCATAGCACAGGGAGGTCAGCTGGGTGCTTTGTGACCGCCTGGAAGGGTGGGATAGGGAGGGTGGGAGGGAGGGAGACGCAAGAGGGAAGAGATATGGGAACATATGTATATGTATAGCTGATTCACTTTGTTATAGAGCAGAAAGTAACACACCATTGTAAAGCAATTATACTCCAATAAAGATGTAAAAAAAAAAAAAAAGTTGAATACTTTCTTTTGGGTTTTCCTGATCAGTTCACAGCTCTCATGAACATTCTCTTTTATTAGCTGACTTTTAATGGACAAAACAGGCTATTCTAAACTTTCAGTTCCTCAAAAGCATCCATCCGTTTCTCAAAACAACCTCTCTGATCCTTCCAAATATTCTTCCTGGATGAGGTGCCTGCCCATCCTTCTTGCTAAGCACTGGCAGCCCTGCCCCTGGAGGCGTCCTTCACTACTTAACTCCTACCACCCACTGTGCCTGTTTCCTTAACTAACAGCACACTTTATTGTACTCACCCGTCAAGCTGTCTGACTTCCCCTCTAGGCTCTAAGGAGACAGAGCTCTCTGCTTTATTCACAAGGAAAACTCTAGCACATAGCATGCATAATACACAATTAATAGCTTTTGGATACAAGAACAAATATTTATGTATTTCAGGTACTTTCTAACACATGTTTTAAACAAGCCATCAGCTTAACTCTGAGCACCTAAGAAAACCTGTATCTTCTATACAAATGAATCTTTTAACATCTGTATCGGTAGCAGCTACAAAACAGCCCTGGCCAATCTACATGTTATGTACTATCTACCTATATGTATGCATATGTGTATGCATGCATGCATGCATGTATGTGTATATGTGTATCTGTGTGTATGTATGTGTATGTACACATATGGCCAATCTACATGGTATGATTCATTTACCATAAACATGATACACAAATGATAAATGAGTGTTTTTAATAATACAACATAACAAATTAAGAGGAAAGACGGTAAGGCATTTTAACTTGTGACAATAAGATGGGCTCAAAATCTGAAGACCAGCTTTCCGCAAGCCCCTTGTCACTCTCCCGCCTGGCCTGCTTTCCACACTGAGGGCCTCCTTCCACGGGCCAGAGCTCAGGCTGTCAAACTCGCAAAGGCCAGAGTGGAGGATTCATCTCCACCCTCTGAAGAAAGTGTAGAAGTAAACCTTTTTCATCTTTTCACGTCAAAGGAGTTGGAGTGCGTTGCTATCCTGCCTACTCAGGAGAAATGCCCCCGTTTCCTCCGCAACCTGCTTCTCACTTACCACACTGCTTGGGAGACAGCATTTTTCAACGGCTGATAGTACTCCCCACTGAATTATTCAGTTCTCCGATCCGCTGCATTATTCTATCAGTCTACCCAAAGCTCTACCTTGGAGTCATCCACACATTTCAAACTCACAACATCCACGAAACTCACGATTATTCTCTAGAAGACCGTCTTCTCTAGGCCTGACTTGTGTTACTGGCACCAACCTGGGGGCCCAAGACACAAACCTCAGCCCCAAGCAATCTCTCTCTCTCGCCACCCACATCCACCTGGTCACCTCTGTGACCTCCCAGATCTCTCTCAGATCCTTCCACACCTCTGCTTCCCTACTGCCTTACACTAAGCCCTATAACCTCAGTCCCGAACTACGGTAACATCTTAACTCCTCTCTTGACAACTCACTGCCAGAATTAGGGCATCTAACTCTGTTCACCTGTAACATCGCAGAGCAAGTTTCCCGTTCCTAGTCTGTAGGGATCACATCTGGCTGATCACCACTGCATTTCCTCCGAGTGCCTAACATAAATGCTTAGCACAACCAAGTGAGCAAAAATGACCACATGAATGAATGAACGCACGAGTGAGACAGCCAGTACTCTCAGAATTGCATTCTACTGCTTGCCATAACTCAAATTAATGTTTGTCTAAGTATTTGTCTCTGGAGAAGAAGTAAATGAGGTAGGAGACAGATGGGCCCCTGGGCCGGGCAGCTGATGTTTGTTAAGTGGAGTAAAACTGAAGCTTTGTTCTCACCCAGACACTCCAAGGACAAAGCTAGTGGCAGAAGCTGAGCTCTGCTGAAAGTAAAGAGATGAGATGACCACTCCTGAGGTCAAGGGAAACTTCCCTGTCTACTCACGCACAGGAAGCCTCCTTGGGGTTCAAAAACGGAGGAGCACCACCCCATAGTGAGTGTGGACATGCACCCACAGGCCTCTGCAGTGAAATCCACCTTAGCAAAACGATGTGCACGTTGGGGCTTCCCTGGTGGCGCAGTGGTTAAGAATCCGTCTGCCAATGCAGGGGACACGGGTTCGAGCCCTGGTCCGGGAAGATCCCACATACAGTGAAGCAACTAAGTCCGTGGGCCACAACTACTGAGCCTGCACTCTAGAGCCCACGAGTCACAACTACTGAGCCCAAGTGCCACAACTACTGAAGCCCGCCCGCCTAGAGCCGGTGCTCCACAACAAGAGAAGCCACCTCAATGAGAAGCCCGTGTACCGCAACGAAGAGTAGCCCCCAGTCGCCGCAACTAGAGAAAAGCCCATGCGCAGCAACGAAGACCCAACACAGCCAAAAATAAAATAAATTTATATATTACAAAATTAAAAAAAAGATGTGCACACATGTTGGGGAGGGTCCTAGAACAAGTCAGATGTGGGAAAGGAAACAAAATAATTGCCCAAAGGTAAACAAAGACCTGAAAGAACTGTCCTATATAAGGGATTTAAATCACCTCTTTACTGCTCTCCTCCTCATTAGAGAGGACGCCCATACCCTTTCTCTCTGGGTGTATATTTGTGCCTTGCTTCTAACTTAAATAAATAAACTGTTTCTCTGCGTGCTCTCCCATACATTATGCTGTGTCCCTAATAATAAACTTTGCACCTGTTTTTACAGTTTATGCCTCCTTGAAACATTCTTGCTTTCAATGGGGGTAAGAGCCAGGCCACTTTGCTTCTAGGTGGTCTGGTGGCTAGGATTCCTGGTTTTCATCCAGGCTACCCAGGTCCAGGTCCTGGGCAGGAAACTAAGATCTCTCTTCAGGACAGCTCACTGCTGTCTCTCCGAGATCATAAAGAATTAGTAATCTGAGGCTCACACCCAAAAGCAAACCATCATTCTACACAGACACATGTACTCATATCTACAGCTATATATTCTTTACATGCTGCCTAGCAAGATGGAGCTATTCCATGATAAAACGTACAGAATTGTGGAGAATGATTTTTTTCAGAAAGAAAAGAAAACTGAAAATGCAAAGTACAGTTCTTCTAGATACCTTCCAGGACATGATGAACAAACACAGCATCATCTTCAAGTCCTCTGTGGCCTGGGGAGGGGGGCTGGCCTTTAGAAGAGAGGTCCCTGTGCTAATATCCTGATCAAACCCTAGTATTCCGAAACAAGGCCACCTTCCACAATCATCCCCTGAGGAAATCCATGTAAGCCCATCACCATGCTGGGGAAAGAGGTGCTCCATGTTATGTAATCATATATACACAATCATATCCACTTACTTACGAAATTCTCAAAATTTGCACTTGGAGTGAATGACAGTAACATTCTTCCTCTCTCATCTGGCAATCTGTCCCTAAAGAAAAACTTGCTAACCCCAAGTGTTCAGCAAATTCCATGGGCCATTCCAAGCAGTTCTAGGCCTGCTTTCCAGACCTCTCCCACAAGGCCAACACAAAACAACAACAGTGATGGAAACTCTCCCAGACCTTCCCAGAGAGGGAAGATGGGCGCTGGAACCACACTGCTTGTGCCTGAATCCTGGCTGAACTGCTTTCCAATCATGTGACCTGGGACAACACCTTTGTCTCTCTGTGCCTTAGTTTTCTCACATTTAAATGGAGTGATCTTCATGTCCATCTCAAAAGTGGACAGGACCTCAGGAAAAGGCAACAATTAACAGAAAGGCAGATTAGAAATATCCCAAGGGGAAAAAAACAGGTAAACAACAAGGTCCTACTGTATAGCACAGGGAGCTATACTCAATATCCTGTAATAAACCATAATGGAAAAGAATATGAAAAAGGATATGTATATATATGTACAACTGAATCACTCTGCTATACATCAGAAACTAACACAGCTTTGTAAATCAATAAAAAAAAAGGAAGAGCCTAAGTAAATAAATAAATAAATTATTGGAGTGATACCAGCTCTCTCTCTGGGGTTGTAATGATGATTAAAAGAGTTAATATTTCTTAATCACAATGCCTAGCACCATCTAAGTGCTCCATAAATGTCAGTGATAGTAAGGTAAGTTATACTACAATAATAATATATTAGCCTTAGTACCAATCTTACTCCTCTCCTTTCATCTTCCCAAGGGATTCTATGCCCTACCAGTTCTCTTAAACACTACAAGCAACGGTTCTCAAACTTTATAGCATACACCGGAATCATCTGGAAGGCTTCTTAAAATACAGATTGCTGTGCCAGAGACACAGAGCTTCTGATTCAGAGGGCCTGGGATGGGGCCTGAGAACACACATTTTTAACAAGTTAATCTCAGGTGCATGGGTGCTGCTTGGTTTGGAAAGACATGTGGAAAAATACTAAGGGGCCTCCCTGCATCAGTGGAGGACAGTGTGTGGGTCCAAACCCCCAAGGCTTTCTATGGCCCTCCACATCCCTAGACTGCCCTTCCCGGACTCTTCCATCTCAGTATCCCCACCCACAATTCCCAACTCAGCTCAAGCATCAAGACCTCTGTGCTGACACCAACACTGTACTATCATCAATGAAATCAGCTCCAAGAGACCAGGAGCTCCCTGGCAATCAGAACCTGGCCTTACTCAGTGCATGGGACATAGAAAACCCTTGATAAACGGTGCCATAGAATGAAAGCTGGGACAGCCAACAGTCGAAGGCATCCCTGGAGAACCAACCAAACTGGAAGGTCTTAGACATCATCAGGGGCCTTCCTCTCAGAACTGTTCACTGGACATGAAGTGCCCTGAGACCCCAATGAGCCCAGGATCTCCTCCGCCCCAGTCGGCAGCTTTTCTGCTCAGTGGACCATTGGTCCTTTGCCTCCAACCACAACTGTCGCTCCCACTCTTTGAAGGTAACGGAGCTTCATTTTCTGGACTCTCACTGGCATGGGCCCCAACGAGTGCTACAAGCTGCTGGGAAATGCTGAGTGTTCTCAGAGAGAAGGTTACAATCAGGAAGCATTTTTTTTTTTTTTTTAGGAAGCATTTTTATGTAAGCGTTTCTGGTAAATGACCCAAAAAGATCTCTGCAGAAAGAGATAGCAATCTTCAGCAAATGCCTACAATTTCTTTTTCCATTCTAAATAGGCATTCACTTTCATAGCTAATTTTGTATTATTTTTCTTAACAAGGATCCCCATATTGTTTACCTTTCAGGTCTCACAAAATCTGGATCTGCCCGTTTCACACCTCATGCATACACTGCTCCTTGGCCCTTCGGCTCTTCTGTGAATTTCTCTAAATCATTACACACCCTGCCCCTTCATTAAAGCATCTTAACCAAGTCAAGCACACTTTTATAAACTCCTGCTAGGCAGGATTTCAAATGCTTTTAGAAAGAAGTTCAAGGTGTCTTGTCGATTTCTCTGTCAAATGAAGATAGAGGGAAAAACAAATGTGCCAAGCACGATCCAGGCAGAATATCTACCTGATCCTCCCAACAGAGGCAAAAAACCTTTCTTTAACAAAAAACACTTTCTTCAACACCTAAAGATAATTTCAATATGAAACCCCTCAATTTTGGTGTGTAATTACCAACAGTTATAAGGAAGGTTTTAAGAGAGCAAGTGTTCTCCACGTCAGGAAATATTATTTAAAATTCTAAGTACTATTTTCATTCTCATCCTACACAGTATAATAATTTTAATTTGAAAATCACTTGTGTGGTTTACATGCACTTAAAGAAACCATCAGTTGAGCTGTTATGGATCATTTACTCAAAAGACTAAACTGCAATTTTAGGATTTCTTCCTAAATAAGCACATTGACATACTTACGACTTCTAGAGATAGATTTAAGGAAAACTATATATATCTTTTAAAATAAATATTCATGATTATAGAGTTATACACACACACAAAGTCTTTTCTAGGTGACAAAGGTGGCCTCTATTCACCCGTAAGCTATAAAAGGAAATTAAGATGAAATACGTTAAAGCACATGAATAAGAAAATTAGCTGATACTTCAGCATATGAATAATATGAATATTAGTTGATACTTCAATGTGTAATACACAAGGAATACATATAAAGTTTTACTAATTTGCCCAACTTGGCTATATTAGGTCCTTAAAAATATGTTAAGGAAGATACATAATAAATTTTATATTTTTTAAAATAGCTGTCCATCTTCTTGTCCCAGATTGGTTTCAGTTTAACAAGGAGAATGAAAACAAACAATGTTCGTTTTATTCATGGTGGTTACTTTAACTCTCAGGATGTGGATTGTTTTGTGAACATAAATTTGAAGTATTATTTCCATTAAATCTGCAGATTTACACTATCTGTCTCACAGTAACTTGGAATAGTGAAAAAGCATGGGTTCTGCACTCAGAAATATCCACACTCAACTCCCAGGTCCACCAGTTACTGTGAACAAATTCCTGGATTCTTCCCTGCCTCAGTTTCTCATCTGTACAGAGGAAGTAACACCTACTTTGTATATTTTATGCAAGTTTTTAAGTAAAGTGACCAGCATGGTGCTTGGCACAGAGTTGGTTCTTACCAAACTTAGTTTAAGGATGGTTTTGGATAATCCTTGTCACTCTGGATGAGAGACCAGGCTAATGATAAATATTCTCCAAAGATTTTCATTTTCCCTACATTTAAAATGCTTATTACCAGAGATCAAAAAGGTACCGTAAAGACAAAAGCACCATGTGCCACTGCTCTCTTTCTAAACACCCCCCTGTGAGAAACGATTGCCCTAAAATTCCCTTTTGTACCCACACCTGTGCTACCACACAGCACACCAGCCTGGCCCTCATAGAGATCCCCCCCTTAACAGGCGTGCAACAAATAGTTAAATTGAAATGCTGCTGACCCAAGCAAAAACTGAATGCTAATGGAAATCGCAATCCATAGACCTGTTTGTGATTCGGTGTGTCGATGAAACAGGTTTTCTAGAGTCCCCAGGTTCACCGGGAGGCTGTTTGGTAACTTTAAGTTCCCGATGCCGATGGAACTTCTAGAACAGACTCAGGTAAGCACCTAGACACGGGTGAAACCTTCACACAGCGCGCATAAGTTCATTCAGACATTCTAATCCACTTCAAGGAAACCCAGCCATATTTAAAAGCCATCAACGCACCATTTGCTTAACAAATGGGCAGTGCACTGGGGAACTCATTGCGGAAGCAATTGCCTCTCAAGGTCGCCACAACCATCACGAGATATATATATATACTTTTTAATGTGACAAGACACTCTGGAACCTACACAATTATCAGAAGGCTTTCAACTCTCGTTGGGGGGTGAGCAAATGTCCGCGCAAGGAACCGAAGCGGACTCTCCGGGTCTCCACGAAGGGAGCGCATCCAATCCCCACCAAGTGAGGGACTGACCTCTGCACAAAGAGTCCCGGAGGTGGCAGTGACAAACTCCGCTGCGACCCAAGGAGACCTAATGAAGGTCCTTTAAAATGCAAAGAAATCCTAGGGCAGGCTGCCCTCCCCCGGTGCGCCCTCCAGCACTCCGGTCCTCGACATACCTTTCTGACTGAACCGGCAGCTCCGGAGTTAGCAGCTCCACTGAATTCCCTTCCCGGTCGCTCAGGTTCCCCAAGTCCCCCGTTCTGTTGGCAGCGGACACCCCTTCACCCCACAAAGGAGAGAGCCACCGGCGACCCGGTGCTCCGCCCGCGCTCGCGGCCAGGTGAACCCCGCACCGCCCTCACCTGTCCGAGGCCGCGTCCCAGGGGATGCAGAGAGGCCGGCGCACGCCGCTCACCTGCGCGGGCCCCGCCACCGCCGCTGCCGTAGCCGCTTGCACGCGCCAGGAGCCGCCGAGACGCAGCAAGAGCGGGCGCATCTCCTGAGGCAGCCAGACTTCCTCGGCCCCGCCTCTTACCGGCCACGCCTCCAGCTACCCCGAGAGCCTGCCCAGCCTCCAGGCGGAGGACGCGGCCGCGCGTCACCTTGAGGCCCCCTCCCACCCGACCCGGCGCTGACGCCGCAGCGGGAAGCTCCGGCGGCTGCTGAGAGAAGGGGCCGCCGCAGGATTCCGGGTAATGGCTGGGTGAAGAGAAAGAGTTTACCCGCAATTCCTTCGTCTGGGTTGAGTCACAGGAAAAGGAAGATGTGTCCAAAAAGTCTGGCAGTGACTAAAAGAGTTGAGTTTCTTCACGATTTAGTTCAGAGTAAGAACAAAGTGTGGATAAGTGTGGTTGGCACTCAAGAGGACAAGTGCGGCTGGCAAAGTTGTAATTGCTTAATCACTTGTCTTCGCTATTGCGCAGAGGCGCGCACCTTGTTCCCTTCGCTCCCTAAAGGATCAATGGGAAGGGAACAGCCTCCGTTTTTACCACCCTGACCCTGGCAAGAGGTACCAGAGGCAGGCAAGCCATGAAACCTGTGCCACGTGCGCGCGATTGTGGGTGAAACCCCGTTTCTGAGCCTAAGTTCCTCATTTCTAAAGATTAGGTTACATTCGTGCCCAGCGAGCTGCCGGAACACTCAAAGAGTCTCTTAAAGAGAGACTAAGTGCGATGACTGGCACTAAGGCATTCAGTAAACATTTGCTTTTGTTCCTTTCCCTTGAATTTTTTTTTTCTTCCTTCCTTTTTCTTCTCTTCCCGCTATAATCTTGCACTTTATTTACTGCTTATCTCTGCCCGGTCACTTTTTTTTCTCATCTGTTAATGAGCCTGCATCTACTGGGCACCGAGTCTGTGCCCTGCAAGGCGTTGAGCGCTTTAAAAGGAGATGTTCTGGTAAGATCCCTGCCCTCTGGGAGGTCAGGAACTCACAAGACACCACCACCAGCCCCACGAAACAGCTTTGAAATTAGATACAAGAGAGTTAAAAGAAACCCGCTGAGTGTTGGACAGACCTGCCAGGCCGTTCTGTAGGTAATTGTGTTAAACCAGCTACTTCACTTGATGTCTGAATTTCAACTCTCCTCTCCCCCAAAAAACAAAAACAAAAACAAAACAAAAACAAAAACACCTGGGATTAAAATAATAAGCTGTTGCACAGATTCTGAGAAATAATTAATTTACATAAATTAGTAGTAGAATCAGAGAAACCGGAGGTAGATGGCAAATCTGGGCTTTTTTCCACTGTGCTCTCCCTGCTGCTACATCCCCTACCTGAGAGAGCAGAGGTAACAGGGAAAATAAAGCAGCAAAAAAAGAGGAGGAGCATTGGGTAGGAGAAATATCAACCACACCTTTAAAGCCGACTAAGGATACAACTGAATTAAAATAGTAAATGAACCCACACAAAAAAGCTTTTTGCTTCTAACTCCTGCCGCAGTGGAGTTCCTGTTCTGTGGGTCCTGCAGCCTAACCGCAGGTTGCAAATGACCAACAGCATTTTTCGGTCATTAAATGCTGCAGAAAGTGAAACGTTGAAAGATCACAGAAATCTAAGCTCATACCTCCTCTCCTCCCTCTCATGACAATACCTTCTTCTGTCCATCTTCCTTGTTTGTTTGTTTTTTTAATTGCCCAGACATGTTACCTGCTTCTTTGTAATATGTTCCACCCAGGGAACAATATTGTTGCTTTATCCAGTTTAACTTCACTGTACAACCACAAGCAGCACTTAGAACAGCAGCTAGACTCATATAGGTGGCTGATAAATTTTCAATGCACTGTTGTTACATTTAAAAAGGGTTTGAACCAAGTCTTATGGGCACTGTCAATGACGTCATAATTGTTACTTTATTTAAAAAAAGAATCTCCTGCATTTATAATAGGTGGTCTTCGCTGTCTCGCCTTCTTAATTCACATGAGCAACGAGATATTTGGCCTCTGAAGAAACAACCCTATTGTCAATATGATAATTGAGCATATGCTTGGTTGCATGGCAATCTAATAATTTCAATGTTTAAAATTTGAAATGGCAGATGTGTCTTCTAGGGGTCCGATGTGCTTTTTTGCTGTCACGCTAATGTACCTGTCGTGCCTTCAGAAGCACTGCCATAGAGGTATATTAGCAACTGTGGTGCCTGTTTAAATGAGTCAGAGCAATTAGAACAGGACAAGTTACAATGTTTGTAGTCACCTGAAATCTCTGCTCAGGGGATTAAAGGAGTCTTCTGTAGAAGAGAGAAAACCTGTCTGTAAGTGCAGAGGAGCAAGAACTCCAGCTCCTTTCTGGTCCTAGGAAATCAGGACAGACCTCCTTGTGTCATCCTAGCAGAGCTGGCCAAGCAGTCAGACCAGTCCAGCTCGAATTGAAGGACTCAAGGCTAATCTTGGGAGTACCACTCCCTTGAATGTCCAAGAAAAAGGTTTCTGAGTTCTGCTAACGAAGGTATTAAGGGCTTGGCACCTCGCATATCTCATCTTCATTAGTGCTTCTTATCATTTTTGGGCCAATAAAAGCTAAAGTAGAAAATCAATTGAGATAGAAACATAAATCTAGAACTATTAGGAGGTGAAACCAATGCTATGGTTAAGGCAAAATTTAGTTCATGAGTCATGTGGCAAATGTTTAGTCTGCGCTGTAAGGAAGAAGCATGTGTACTTTGTTACGTGTCATTGAGAAAACGGCATTTCTTTTATTGTCAGTGCAAATAGGCTTTGTCATTGTATCTACTTGGTTAGGAATTTTTTTCCCATCTTTTAATTGTCATGGCAGATTATAGAAAGCATATTCCCTTTTTATAGTGGCAGCTGTGGAGAGACCAAATTTAGTGACTCACACCAGACCCCAGCTCTGCCACTTAACTAGATGTGTGTTTTCCTGCAGGTGGTTAGTAGGGTTTCAGTTTCTTGAACAAAGGAGTGACCCCAACAGAAAAGGAGTGTTACTTTCTAATTACTCAGAAAGAAGACTTATTATAAAACCTTTCTTTGGAAACCAAGTATTTAATTGTCTTATTAATAATAATCCTATGTAGCAAATTATTTAAAATACCTAAGCATATATTTAATACAAGCTGATTAGCTAGAAATATGCACAGGTACTAAGTTGCTAAAAGTTACACTTTTATGGATATTATGCTTTCTACAAGTGAGAATTTCTATGACCAGGATGAACATATGCTAATAGTTGCTTTTAAAAAGTTAAAATTATTAGAGACATGGAGGGTAAATCTTAAAAGCTTTAATCCCCTGTTCATCTGATGGGTTAAGCAGACCCAAATTTACCGCTTTCAGGTGAAGCTTGACCTGGCTCAAGGGTTCTCGCTTATCACCAACACGTCTGGTGATGTGAATTCCATCCATCTAGCTAAGTGCTTAGACCTTCTTCCAAAGTAAACCAGATCAGGAATGCATTTCACACTGTACATCATTGCTGTGGCTCCCTGTGGAATCACTTTTCTAGAATGTGCTCTACTGTGTTTCTACTGGTGATAGTGAAGAGCATCTTAGGATCAGCCCTGAGAAGTGGGTTGTTGAATTTACACTGAAAATGTTAGTCAGGGTCATTGTTTTTAAAATTACAGTGATCAAGCTAGAAGTTGTCCATCATCTCAGGAATGCTAATCTAGACTTTCCCACAGCAGTCAGTCTGTTTGCATCCTCTGGGTTCCATAAGTAACTCAAGTGAATTTGTTTTCCTCTCTAATTTGACTGTGAGAATGCTCAGGGTGACCTATCTCTGTCAAATGTTCAGAAATGCTTTTTCATATGTTGTATAATAGAGTTATATTTTTCTAACTTACTGTCCTCAGTCTGAGATGAAACGAAAGGAATTTTCAAGGCCAGGGTATTAAGATAATAATTGATTTTTCCATGCAATAAGATGTACGTCCATCGACACATTTGTCTGCGTAACATCTACTGAGCAGCGACACCCAGGGCCACACACTAGGATGTTTACAGGGGCCAGGCTGGTGAGATCAATGTGTGACTGTGGCTACATTCAAGAAAATAGAGACTGTCAAAACCTGCAGAGCACATGCCCACCTAAAGGCATTCAGATTCTATTCTTGTTAACTTCTCTGCTGGCCAAAGCATGCAGGTGGCCAGATGCCAGGTAGCCATTTGTGTCCCCTGATCAACAATGTGTCCGAGCTCTAAGATAAACACTGTGGATATAAGATAAATAAAATATGATAGCTTCTGCCCTCCAGGGATTCACATTTTGCTGTGGGAAAAGATATGTAAACAAATAAGCAGGACAGATTTTCATGGGGAAAAGTCTCTGACAGCAGCACCTGCAGGGCCCAGGGAGTAAAGTACAGCGTCAGGTGCAGGAGACCAGGTAGAAAATATATAAGAGAATTAGCAGGAGCGGTGACTCCACGCGGCCCCAAGGGCTGAGAAAGGAGATCCTGATGGGTGAAGCCTAGCTCACAGTACTGGGACGAACCCATACTCAACAGGCAAGAGAAGATCAGTTCAGGGAATGAAGCCAGACCTGCTCAGCAATATTTCCATAATTGTTCACTCAAGTAATCAGAAAATTTAAATATAGATACATAGAGAGAAATAATAACAACACTTTTGGTTGAAGACATTAACAAGTTTTGGACTTGAAGCCTCCAGTCTGTCTTTGTGACCTCCTGGGACATATAATTTGAATTAAGTTTTAATTCAGCCTCCAATTACTGGCTGTTATGATGACCTACAAAGAAAGTACAGAATCACTAATGAATGGATTGAAGAGTACTTAGGAAACACATGGGGCTTTATTACATGCATAATAACACTATTTTCAAGCTGGCTTGGTACACAATTACCTGCTTTACTGATGTTTTAGGTACATCTATAGAATGACTATTGTTGCCACTTCCTGAAAAAATCTGGGCCCAAAATAGAGAATAAAACAGTAAGAAATTTGATCTCAAAACTAATTTCTTAGTTTCCAGTATACAGGCGTTAATGGGAAATACCTAACTATACTAAAAAATTATACATTCTATAAAGGACTTATTCTTTTGAAAAATAGCTTTGCTTAGTTTGAACTTATACTTTGAACTTACTATTAGGTTGATTTTAAAATGAAGAACGGGAAGGATAAAACCCTATCTGGTTCAACACAAAATATATTTTAGATCATTTAAAAGGAAGAGAGTTTGGGGCTTCCCTGGTGGGGCAGTGGTTGAGAGTCCCCCTGCCGATGCAGGGGACGCGGGTTCGTGCCGCGGTCTGGGAGGATCCCACATGTCGCGGAGCGGCTGGGTCCGTGAGCCATGGCCGCTGAGCCTGCGCGTCCGGAGCCTGTGCTCCGCAACGGAAGAGGCCACAACAGTGAGAGGCCCACGTACCGCAAAAAAAAAAAAAAAAAAAAAAAAAAAAAAAAAGCAAGTGATCAATGAACAGTGTGGGGAAGCAAGCTGGAATTTAAATTGGCAAGGAAAAACTACTATAAACCATGGACAAGAAAACCAGAAAATGTGAGGATAAATAAGATAGACAATAAGTCAAATGGGCCCGATATGATCAAAGTTCATAATATGTGTAGCTGTAATGTAAGTCAGACAAGAAAATAGATTTTTCTTCTTCACGATCACACCTCTGTCTAGGTGTAGCTGTCACTGCAGCTTTTTGAAATACAGCAATACTCTGCTTCATGAAGAGATTAATAGGCTACCATTGTGCCTTATCTGACTATTCTTCTCTGAGAATAAGAAAACTCATTATTAACTTATCCCTACCCATCCAACTCAAGTAGGTACATATGCTCAATGTTACTAAGAAGAGTGTAATGGTAAAAAGAATTCTTTGGGGCTTCCCTGGTGGCACGGTGGTTGGGAGTCCGCTTGCCGATGCAGGGGACGCGGGTTCGTGCCCCGGTCTGGGAGGATCCCACATGCCGTGGAGCGGCTAGGCCCGTGAGCTATGGCCGCTGAGCCTGCGCGTCCGGAGCCTGTGCTCCGCAACGGGAGAGGCCCCAACAGTGAGAGGCCCGCCTACCGCAAAAAATTAAAGAGTTCTTTGCAAGAATTAATGTTTTTTGTTAACATGCAGTATCTTTGTAACATGAGCCCAAGATGGAAGTTAGAATTATCTGTGTACAAAAAAGCATCTTTTTGTTCCATCGATGTATTTTTCTCATTTTCTCACACAACATTCTGCTCATGGTTTCCTATACAGACCCCTTGATTCCCCATCTCTCCTATAACCTGACTGATTCTTTCCCTCTGAGTCTTAAACTCCTTGTGGCCAAATTCTATCCCCCTCAAAGCTCACATAAAATATTATCTCCTCTGTAAAGAATCCCCTCATTTCTCAACCCAAAACAATCCCTCTCTCCCGAGAACTCACATAGCAATATCCTTATCAATCTTATAATGCTTCAATCAGGAACAATTGCCTCAGGGCTTCCCTGGTGGCGCAGTGGTTAAGAATCCGCCTGCTCATGCAGGGGACACAGCTTTGAGACCTGGTCCGGGAAGATCCCACGTGCCGCAGAGCAACTAAGCCCATGCGCCACACTACTGAAGTCCACACACCTAGAGCCCGTGTTCCGCAACAAGAGAAGCCACTGCAATGAGAAGCCTGCACACCGCAACGAATAGCCCCTGCTCGCCACAACTAGAGAAAGCCCGCGCACAGCAACAAAGACCCAACAGCCAAAAATAAATAAATAAATAAAATAAATTTATATTAAAAAAAAAGAAAAACAATTGCCTCTATCTTTATAAAATACTTATTTTGGGTACCTGTCTTATCTTTCAAACATTCATTTGTTTCACAGATATTTCTGGAATATCTACTTTGTGTGAGGATAATCTATAGAATATAAGTTTTTATTTCCAATTCGTATATATACCCAATGTATTAGTTATCTATCGATGTGTAACAAATTACCCCAAAACTCAGTGGCTGAAAGCAAAAGACATTTATTGTTGCAGAGTTTCTATAGGACAGGAATACTGATGTGGCTTAGATAGGTGTTTCTGGTTCAGGATCTCTCATGAGGCTGCAGTCAGGCTGTCTGCCAGGGATGCAGTCCCCTCAAGGCTGAAATGGGGCTGGAGAATTTCCTTCAAAACTCACTCACATGGCTGCAGGCAGACCATAATCCCTCGCCGTATGAGCTACTCCCTGGTAGCTGTGTGTCCCCCTGTCATGGCAATTGGTAATCAAAGAGAGAAAGAAACAGACCAAGATGGAAACCATCATCGTTTCATAACCTAGTCTTGGAAATGACATCTCATCACTTCTGCCATGCTCTCTACATTAGATACAAAAGTTCATCACATATACAGGGGAAAGGGATTACACAAGGGCATGAACACCAGGAAGCCAAGTTTATAAATTCAGAGGCTGCCTATCACGCCTAATTAGCACAACAAATATGCAGTAAGTGTCTGATGAATAATCTATCTAGGGTTTGTTGAGATTCTTCAACTTGAAAGTTATAGTTGTCATCAAATTTGGATATGATGAAATTTTTTCAGTCATTATTTCTTAAAACATCTTTATGACCCTATTTCTTTTTTTTTGGAACATCCGTTCCATTCATGTGAGGCCACTTAATATTCTCCCACAGCTCACAAATGATCTGTTCATTTCTTTCTTCTTTAGGCTTCTATTCTCTGTATGTTTCATTTTGGATAGTTTCCATTTCTATACGGTCAGGCTAATTAATTTTTCCTGCAATTGTCTTATCTGCTGTAAATTCTATCCAATGTATTTTTCATCACAGATATTTTACATTTCATCTTGAGAATTTGTATTTTCATCTTTTGTATGCCTTTTTTGTTTCTTATTATCATGCTTTCTGCTACTTTGTGGAATGTAGAGCATATATTAATACTATTGTTTTATCCTACTTATCTACTAATCCTTATTTTCTGTTTCATTTCTGGGTTTTTTCCTATTGATTAATTTTCCTATCTGTTATGGGTTTTTTTTCCCTGGCTTCTCTGCATGCCTAATAAATCTTGATTCAATGTCATGCAGTATGAATTTTATGTTGTTGAGTGCTGAATTTTTAAAATATTATTCCTTTGAATATCTGGGGACTTTTTTCTGAAATGAAGATGAGTTACTTAGAAATATGTTTATTCCCTTGAGAGTTTTTTTTCAAGCTTTGTTGGATGGATCCAGAACAGTCTCTAGAGTTATCCTCTCTGAGGATTCTAGCCCAGGTGTTAGGACAACTTTCCTTACTGTCTTAGGAGAACTTGACTATTCCTGGCCGTGTATTAGCTGCAAGCGTTGCTCCACCTATGCCTTCTGGTGGTTCTTTCCTGTTCTTGGCAGTTTCCTTATGCACATGAGCTAATCAGTGTTTGGCCAAATGCTTGAAGGGAATCCTTTGTAGATCCCTGTGTCTCTCCTGTCTTTCTCTTTTTCTCTTTCCCTATAGATCTTTCCTCTGTAAATTCCTCCCGTAAATGATGGCCACCTTGGCCTTCCTAATCTCTCCTTAAATCAGAGAAGCTCCAGGGCTCTGCTTGATCTCCCGTCCCTGGGCTGTGACCTGGAAACTCTCCAGACAGTAAGCGGGGACAATAATAGGGCTTACCTCATTTATATCCTTTTCCTCAGGGATCATGGTACTGTGCTGTTTGTTGTCCAATGCCTGAAAAACGTTGTTTCATATATTTTGGTGGCTCTTTTTTTTCCAGGTATAGGAGAACAAATCTAGTTTCCTTTATTCCATCGTGGCCAGAAGCTGAAGTCCAGTCCTATAGAAACTTGATTTGATCTCAAACATATAACCTCTCAGTGACCTGTATGATATTTATTCTATACAAGAGAAGAAACTTGACTAAACATTTTTTTATGGAAAATTTTATTCAAGACAAATTGAGGATTATAACCTGAGAACAGCCTCCAAGAAAGCTCTGAGAATAATTCCAGAAACTGGACTAAAATTTTAAAAATCTGACACTAGGAGTCAGAATATCTGAGTTGATAACTCTTCACCAAATTATAGTGTCATTTTTTTGATCAGTCAAATGCTTGAAGAAATTGGACCAGATCAAAGTTCTTAGTACTTTCACCCCAAAGTTTACTGTGTTACTATTATTATTTTCAATTTGGTTACAATGAATATCTTACTGATTGCTCTGATAAGCGGGTCCAGCTCTCTTGTAAATGTCTGATGAACAATCTGTGTAGGGTTTGTTGAGCTTCTTAAACCTGAGAGTCCATCAGCACCCAGTCAGAGAGCAGATAGCCATGACATCAGTGTTGATCCACTGAGTTGATCCAATTTCAGCCAAAAGCAAGGAAGCAACATCTTAGCCTATACAGTCTCATTATGGGAAATAGTCTCTCTTTAAATGTAAGCCTTTATGAGTCTAGGGCTCAAATCTTATCAATCTTTGCCTCAGTTACTAAATAGTATCTTTACTTTTAACTAGGGTTCTTTTTTTTTTTTCAGACTTCACTCAAGGCTTGCCACTCTGAATACTGGCCAATCTTTTCAATGTCAATCGGGCACATTTCCAGGTCCCAGTGACACCTACCAAAACTTCTAGGTCAGGACCCTGCTTCTTATCCTCTTTGAAATATACCAAGAACATGCTGATTTTTTCTCAAGACACTTGGACAAGATCTCATTGCATTCTAGATTAATGTAACCTAAAGTAATTTGACCACCAAGTGTGAAGTCACTGAGCGACTTTGCCTTTCAAGGTAACTGGCAGATAATCAAAGATATGACTCACAATCCAAAGCACTCATGCATCTTTCATTTGTAAGCCAAACAAAGGTGGAAATATATCATCAAAAGTTTTCTATAGAAGTGGCAGGTTCCTATTACTGTACTCAAATGAGTAACTCCAGTACATTCAAGCTGTCTTTGGCTAACAGTGTTCCTTTCCTTCCCAAATCCAGTCCAGTGGCTCCTGTTACACAACTGGACTTCACCACTTCTAAAGCCATTTGCAACTTAATATCAGTCACGCACATTTTCATTTCAAATTAGCTCTTTGTCCTGATTTATCCGTATATTTCCATGGAACTATTACTCAAGTTGATCATTCCTTTTTCTGTTTACCCAATGTTTCCTATAATCTGAATGACAAAATTTCAAATTTGAGTCTCTAGAACCTTGTATTCTAACTTAGTTGTTTTTTTGACCCACTGTGGTCATAAACAATAGACTTATGCAATATACATAAGCAATAGAGAACAAAAACAATAATAAGCAAATAACAAATAGAAAATACTGGTATAAAATATAATCTTAAGTTCAGCTACTTATCAGCTAGTGACTTTGAGCAAATTAATTTCCCTTATGTGTGTTGGAATTACTATCTACATCAGACTAGTGTAAAGGTAATAAATATTTTGAATATATCAGAGCCAAAGCAGATTCTCAATAAATTGAATATTTGGATATGATAATGATGATGAAGATGATAAAGCTCATTCTGTGTAATTCTTTTTTTTCCTCAAATTCGTTTTTTTTCAACATTTTATTATGAAAATTTTCAAACATACAACATACCTGTAAGACTTACCATGAAAACCTGTGTATCTGCCACCTAGATTCCACTACACATTTTGTTACACATCTATACAACTGTATCTCTCTGCCCATAGACCAATCTGTTTAGTTTTGGACACATTTCAAAATAAACTGCAGACATTCTTACACATTCCCCGCCATGTGTACTTTTAACTAGAGTTCTTTTTACTTTGACTAGAATTTTTTCTTTTGATATAAATCTTATATACATTCAAGTGTATAAGTATTGAGTACATTTCCTGAGGTTTTTTTTTTTTTTTTTTTTTTTTTTTTGCTGTACGTGAGCCTCTCACTGTTGTGGCCTTTCCCGCTCCGGAGCACAGGCTCCGGGCGCGCAGGCTCAGCGGCCATGGCTCATGGGCCCAGCTGCTCCGCGGCATGTGGGATCCTCGCGGACCGAGGCACGAACCCGTGTCCCCTGCATCGGCAGGCGAACTCTCAACCACTGCGCCACCAGGGAAGCCCATTTCCTGAGTTTTGATTAATAACTACTTCTCTGCAACCAAGATATAGGACATCTCCTTCACCCTCCAAAATTACTTCATGTCCCTCCCCAGTCAGTACTTCCCTCTCCACACACACACATGCATACACAAACACATATGCTTACACATACACACACACACACACAAACACACACAGACAGGCTGCCTTGGCTCTACCGTTTTGTTCATCACCAATTAGTTTTGCCTATTGTCTAGATACAGCAGTCCCCAACCTTGTTGGCACCAGGGACTGGTTTCGTGGAAGACAATTTTTCCACCGACGGGGGTGAGGGGGGATGGCGGTAATGCGGTAATGCGAGCAATGGGGAGTGATGGTGAGCGGCAGATGAAGCTTCGCTTACTCTCCCGCAGCTCACCTCCTGCTGTGTGGCTTGGTTCCTAACAGGCTGCGGACCAGTACCAGTCAGCGGCCCGGGGGTTGGGGACCCCCGGTCTACAACATCAAATAAATGAGATGATACATTTGTACTCTTTTGTGTAAAGGTCTTTTTTCACTTATAGTTTATGAGATTTCATCCACCCTGCCATGTGTTTCAGTAGTTAATCCTTTTGTTGCTGAGTAATATTCTGTTGTACAAATACGTCACACGTTTATCCATTCTATCAGTGGATATCTGACTGTCTCCAGATTGAGGCTTTTCTGAGAAAAGTTTCCATGAACTTGTTTGAAGAAGCCTTTCAGGGGACATATATGTTTCTTTATTAGGTTCTTAGTTCATAGGGATTAGATGTTGTTCCTTTCTATTTTATTCCCCAAATACCTACCGTAATGCTGAACAGAGAAGCGTACACACACACACACACACACACACACACACACTTAATTGCAAGACTAAAAGAAGAAAAGAAAAGATGACTAGTTCTTTTGCTCCTCTATCCAAGGAAGGTCTTTTGTGAGCTAACAAGTATATAAACGTCAGATTTTTAATTTCTATAATTTTGTGAAAAATTTCAGTCTTAATCCTATAATGAATGGGTAAGCATACCCCCCCCCCGTTTTATTGAATATGATGATCCAGTATCATTGCTTAGTTAATAAATTTTATAAAAACACAGTTGACCTAATTGACAAGGATCCAAGAAGTCAACTAGCTGAAGCCATTAAAGTCAGACACCTGGCGCAAAATTTTAGGAACCTCAGGTTCAGAATGCTGGTCTCAGGTGCAATGCTAATGACACCCAGGCCCTCCTAAACTCAAAGTCGCATCATGCTTTTTTATATTTTTCTTTAAAGTGCTCTGATGGGCTGTTTGAAGCAGAAAGCTGCCCTGATGCCATCCAGCTGGGACATGGAGTTGGTGCAGGATTTCAGAAAGAGTTCTGAGTCTGGAGGGTGGGAGTCTAAGTTTTAAAAGCAAGTCTGATATGCTTTTAACATGCCACTTTGGGAAAGCCCCTCAGCAACTCCCAGCAGCTTCAGTTTTCCAGTAGTAAATGAGGGCAGGGGGCTGAATGATCATTAAACTATGATGGTGATTAATGAAGGCAATTTTAGAATGTTATCACAAATGAACTAACTATACTCCATCCTGTCTTCTCTTTTCAATTGCCTTGGGATTTTTGATTACAACTTTATCTCAGTTCTCCAGTAATTGTAATGTAAGAGTTACTTTTATTGAGTGATACTGTGTGCTCGACCCAGGTTGCCATGCAAATTGCTCTCCCGGTCCCATGATCATGTAGGCAATACATGCAGGAGTTTGAACCTAGTCCAGTCTGAACCTAAAATCTTTGCTCTTAAGCATTACCTTTGGGTAATGCTTCACATAGGCCTTTGGGGACAGCATGACTGTTTGGATAGTTAGCAGGTATGCATTAAGGATTACTATTGCTAACGGTAAACTACCTCCGCTACAGCCTTCTCAGCATCCTTTAAATGGCAATGATTGCTTCTGGCTCTGTAGCCGCAAAGTAGCTACATTTCCTCCTAAGTAAAGACTGGCTGGGTTCTGGCTCTTAATGGATAAGGCCACAGCTGCCTCCCACAGGAAAATACTGCTGACCTTACATTGGAACTTTCATCCTTCTTTACAGCTCTATGAAGACCTTCAGTAGGCAGCCCAATGTCTGTTGAATTTCGTCTCAGTTTGCAAGATTTCTTCCTCGCATTTTTGAAATGCAGTGTCAATTTTATCTGATGAACATTTACTACACATCTTAAATCAGGATAGGCATTGGGAATGCAAAGATGAGTAAAATAATATGCACATTCTTATTAAAGGATAATTTTCCCCAAATGGTAAAATTGTGACTCCTATACAGATGCCAAGTGAACATGTGTTCAGAGATTTTATTTAAACCCTTATTAATGAGAGGAACCTGCTAAAATGTTACCACCAGTTCAAAGAGGAAAATAAAACAAAATAATTTATATGGGTGTTGGTTTGCAAACTGGACCCCATACACGGAGGGCAGGGAGCGATGGAAGAATGAGGCAGACTACACCAGATCGCTAGCAGTTTTAATAAGCAAGAGAAGTTACACCGGAGGCTTGTCTTGGGAGGCTACAGAACCAGTATAGTATCTCCTTACCTGCCTGCCAGAATATTTAAAGTTTATATAGAGACCTTAATGGGACTCAGATAGTCTCAGCAACACCTTATTCTCTCAAGGCTACATCCTTGAAAATGTTTCCCACTGTGGGAAAGGTGGACAGAGCGTACACTCCAAAAACAGGGAAGGTATGAGGAGCCTCTCTTTGCCCAGGTCCAGCTCGAGGGTCAACTTGCAGTCACATCCACTCAATGACCTCCTCCAACAATGGAGTAAAAGAATATTGAAATGAATTTGCCAATGGATGCAAAACCACCTTTTCCAAAGGTAGAGAGGAGAGTGGTCCCTCCGCAAGACAGAATTAATTTGCATAACTATACAGAAGGATTATTTTGCATTGCTATGAATTATCTAAAAATAATCAAGTTATAAAGTAGTTTAAGGGCAATGAGAGGCTAAAATCAGATCTTCTGGAAGGATTTGCTCTAGGCAATGCATAATTTTCCATGGAAACACACCTTTTTCTCTGCACCTTAATGAAAAAAGATAGTAACATTTATTGAGTACCTGTGAAATGCTCCCAGGAACTTTGGAAGAGATTAGTTAGCAGTACCTAATTTGATTAAAGCACAGCTTAGAGAAACGTTTAGAGCCCCTGCTAGTAAGTTGGAAAGGTGAGATTTATTTATACTATATCTGATGATTCTAAAGACTACTTTTTAATTTATAGACTACTGCCTCACAAGGAAATCAAGGTGTAATGGATGGGACAGTTGCATAAACAGTAATTATATGCTGTGTGTTACATTGGATATGTGTTTGCACAAGCAGGGGGCACAAAAAAAATCCAGTGTTACCTTTTCCCTTGTGTAGCTCTTTATGTCCCATAGATTTGGGAACTTACATTTTTCTAAAGACTTTCTTTATTTTAATTCAAATTACTTGTTAGTTTCACCTGACTTTCCAACTTTTTTTTTTTGGAAGCCAACAATGTGATTTACAGCAAAAAAGGCCAAGATTTAAGAACATCATATGCTTAGATAAGTTTACCTATTTCATTTATTTACCCATCATCCTTGTCAGCTATAAATTTTCTTTTTAGATACTTGTTTCAACAAGGTACAAACATCCTTTTTCAGAATAATTTTTGAGCTTTTCTAATAACCTTTCTGTTTTAGGGTAATTTTAGATTAACAGAAAAATTGCAAAGATAGTACAGAGTTCCTGAACACCCTTCATCCTGGTTCCCTCATTGGCAATGTCATAAAACACCATGATACATTTGTCACAGTTAAAGAACTGACATTGGTATTTACTATCAGCTAAACACCAGAGTTTAAATTTCAACAATTTTTCCATTAATGGGCTGTTTCCGTTCCAGGATCTAGTCCAGGGTACCACACTACATTTAGCTGTCACCTCTCCCAGTCTCCTCTGATCTGTGACAGTTTCCTGGTTTTGACCTTGACAGCCTTGAGGAGTACTGGCCAGGTGTACTTAGAATGTCCTCCAATCTGGGTTGGTCTTTTTTTTTTTTTTTTCTTTTGATTAGACTGGGGTCTAGCTGTTTTTGTTTGTTTTTTGTTTTTGGTGTTGTTTGTTTGTTTCTGGCACAAGTATCACCTAGGTGAAGTACCTTTATTGTCACATCTTATCAGGAGGTGTACAGTGTAGGGTGCATGATATCCAAATGACATCACTGGTGTTGTTAACCTTTATCGTACTGTAATTTCTCAGAACTTTTAAGAATAATTTTGGATCTTGTTTGAGGACTTCATCACTAGTATGAAAAGCACGAAGTTTAGGAGGTGGATATGGTTCTCTGCTACACGAGTCAACGACCTGACATGCTCTACTGTCAATATCCTTCTCCAAACGGTAAAGGACAAGAAAAATCACCAGCCCTATTAAGTGGTGCTGGGTTTATCCTTGCACAACCCAGAGCAGGAGGAACACAGGCTTCCAGTCATCTGCAAAGAAGCTCTGCTAAGTCACGCCTCATCCCTCCTATGGCAAGCCCTGTAAAGTGTGAGGGCATTTCTTACGCAAAGGCACAGCCCCATCACAATGACATAAAAGGCCTAGGTAAGTTTCAAAATTAAGGAGACCCAGCTGTGTCTCAGAGACTCAGCCTCCCCCAGTCCTTCTGGACTCATCCTGTGGTTTTTGATAGGTTTTATAGAAGTTTCTGTTGCCCTCTTTTCAAGAATAAAAGGATCACATCTCAGACAGACCCTCCTCCATGAATTCATATGGCAAAGGTATTTTCTAAAATACACGTACAATGGACTAAAAATAACCTCTTTCTTTTTAAGTCTTATCTTTTTTTCTTATATGGCTATACATAGGCAGTTTTCTTTATAGAGATGCCAGATTTTAAGGAAATAAATCTCTGCATGCATGGGTCTTTTCATATAAAACAGAGCTCTTTTATTTTTAGGTGAGTTTGAGAGGGGATAAGGAACAAAGAGAAGTAAACATATATTTTTATTTGCTTATTTTATGGGTGGGTTAAAATAGGCTATGCCTACTTCCACTTAGGACAAGTGCTAAAGGAGAGTGAATGCCCCATATTAAAGGAATACACTTGAATTAATAAAGTTTGGCATTAGCCTGCTGTCTCCTACTTCCACTTCTCACAGGCTGAAGCCCAGGGGAGGGAGAGGAACAAGGATTTGCAAATGACAAGGATTTGTTGTCAGGGATTACAATTTAACTATGGAACACAAATCTCAGTGGTATCTATAGATGGGCTTTTGTTGTGTTTGCTGTTTTAATTGGAGAGTAGGAAGACTTGTACACATAGAACCATTTAACTAAATCTTAAAAAAAAAAATGTTTAGTGAGCCTACTAACTGGTTGAATTCCATTTCAGTTAGAGAGACTAACTGAGAAGGAATTGTCAAAGCACTCTTTCTCAGGACATTGTAAACTTTGAAATCAATTTTGTTCAACTGTATTAAATGTGTCATTATTAGAAATGGATACTACACTAGTATTTGTTGTAACTCTTACTTGAAAAAAATTGAGGTATGGTTGACCTGTAATACATACTATTAAGTATACCTATTAAGGTGTACAATTTAATAAGTTTTGATTTATTTATACATCCATAAAACCATCACCACAATCAAGGCAGTGAACATATCAATCACCCGCAAAAGTTTCCATGTGCCCCTTTGCAATCCCTTCCTTGCTTTCTATAACTATAGATTAATTTACATTTCTTAGAGTTTATGTAAATGGAGTCATACAGAATTTTTATCTGGCTTCTTTCACTCAGTATTATTACTGCAAGATTCATCCAGGTTGAAGTGTATACCAATGGGTAATTTATTATGGCTGAGTTGTTTCCATGGTATGGATACACTATACTTTGTTTATCTAATTATTTGGTGATGGACATTTGAGTTCTCTCCATCTTACAGCAATTACAAATAAAGCTGCTATGAATATTTGTGTCCAAATATCTGAAAGAATGTAGGCTTTCTTTTCTCTTGAGCAAATAACTAGGAGTAGAATGAATGGCTCGTATGGTACCTGTATATTTAATTTTTAAAGTAATTGCCAATTATTTTCCAAAGTGGATGTACCTTTTTACATTCCCAATGGCAGTATATGAGCACTCCAATTTCTCCAACTACTTGCCAGCTCTTGGTATGGTTTTAAATTTTAGCCATTCCAGTAGGTATGCAGTGGCTTTAATTTGCATAGTCTTAATGATTTGTGATGTTTAGCATGTTTGCATGTACTAATTGGCCATTCATATATCTACCATAATAAAGTGTTTGAGAAATTTTTTGCCCGCTTACAAAATTGTGTTGTTTGTTATTGTTGGGTTTTAAGAATTCTTTATGTACATGTATTCTGGATTCAAGTGCTTTATCAGATCTAGGCTTTACAAATATCCTCCCAGTCTGTGGCTTGTATTTTTATTCACCTAACAGAGCAGACATTTCAAAACTTTGATGAAGTCAATTAAAAAATCATTTACTTATAATCATACTTTGATGTTGTATCTAAAAAAAAGTATTTGCCTAATCCTAGGTCACAAAGACTTTCTCCTATATTTTCTTCTCGAGGTTTCATAGTTTTAGGTTTTACATTTAGATCCATGATGAATTTTGTCTCAGGTTTTTAGTATGTGTTATGGACCAAAATTATTTTTTTGTTTTTAATTTCACATACGTATATCCAATTTTTTCAGACTTTCCTTTCTCCACTGAATTGCTTTTGCAGCTTTGTCAAAAACCAATGCTGATCAACTATACTCCAATAAAAATTAAAAATTAAATAAAATAAATTAAAATAGGAAAAAATCAGTGGTGCATATATGTGTCCATATATCTATTTCTGGACTCTGTTCTGTTCCATTGATCTATTGATCAGCTTGTTTATCTTAATCTATTTGTTTATCTTGACACTAATACGGCAGTCTTGATTTCTGCAGCTTATAATGAGTTTTAAAGTCCCGTGGTGTTAGTGCTGCAAATTAGTTTTTCTTTTCCAAAGCTGTTTTAGATGTCTAGGTTCTTTGCATTTGCATATGAGTTTTAGAAGCAGCTTGTCCTTTTTCACAAAGAAGTTTGTGGAAATTTTGATTGGAATTGTGTTAATCTATAGAGCAATTGGGGGAGAGCAATAGCTTAGAAGTATTGAGTCTTCCAACACATAAATAAGAAAATATATCTCCATTTTTTTAGGCCTCCTTTAATTTCTCTCAACAAGGTTTTGTGGTTTTCTTTCCCGGACCGGGGCCCAAACCCGTGTCCCCTGCATCAGCAGGCGGGCTTTCAACCACTGCGCCAGCAGGGAAGCCCCCTAAATAGTTCATTTTTAAATAATTGTAGATGCTATTGTTTTACAAATTTCAATTTTTGATTGTTTGTTGTCAGTATATATATACATATATATATATACACACATTTTATATA
>NW_020175435.1:1623585-1693705 GCF_003031525.2 Neophocaena asiaeorientalis asiaeorientalis | reverse complement strand
ATATATACACACATATAGAGTCAATTAAATTTTCCACATAGATGATCATACCATCCAGGAATAAAAACTGTTTGTTTTCTGTTTTCCTTTTAAATTGGCTAGATTTTATTTCTCTTCTGGTTTTGCTGCACTGGAAAGAGCCCCCTGTTCACTGTTGAATATAAGTGATAAGAGCAGTCATCTTTGCGTTTTCCCAGTCTTAGGGGAACAGCATTTAGTATTTCACCATTAAGTGTGATGTTAACTATAGAGTATCAGGTTGAAGATGTTCACTTTTGTTCCTGGTTTGCTGAAGTTTTCTTAAGCCAAGAATGGATTTTGAATTTTGTCAGATGCTTTTTCTGCATTTGTTGAGATTGTTCTGTTTTTTCTTTTTAAATTGGTTAACATGGCTATGTTAACCAACCAGTGCATTCCTGGGTAAACCCTCTTGGTCATGGTAGATTATCCTTTTTATATATTGTTAGATTCAATTTGCTAAACCTTGTTTAGAATTTTTGCATCACTGAGCATGAAGGATATTAATCGATTACCTTCCTTTCTTGTAATGCCTTTGTCTGGTTCTACTATCAGGGTAATGCTGACTTCATAGAATGAGTTGGGAAGTATTAGTTTTCTTTTGCTGCATACAAAATAAGTGCATGTTTCCTGGCTTAAAACAATACAGTTTATTAGCTCAGCATCCCATTGTGGGCTGGCTGCATACTCTGCTCAGCATATCATGAGCCTGGAAGCAAGATATGGCTGGACTGGATCTTACCCAGAGGCTTGGGGGGAAACGTCCACTTCCAAGCCATTCTTGTTCATAGGATTCAGTTCCTTGCAGTTGTAGGACTGATGTCTCTGCTTCCTTGCTAGCTGTCAGGCCACTCTCATCTCCTAGAGTCTCCTCATATTCCTTGCCACACGCCCCGCTCTGTCTTCAAGCCAGCAACAGTGCATCAGATCCAATTTCTGTTTCAAGTCTTTCTCATTTCCTCCTCTGTGACTTGCCTGAGAAAAAGCTCTACTTCTAAAGACCTGCCCAGATAATCTCCCCACCTTAAAGTCAACTAATCTGGGATGTTAATTGCATTCTGTCACAGTAATACCTGGATTATTTTTTGGTTAAATGACTGAGAGAAGGTGTGTGTACACCAGGGACTGGAAATTTATAGGGCCACCTTGAAATTCTGCCTACTATAGACAGTTTGTGTTTATTTGTGCATTATTTCTTCCTTAAATATTTGCTAGAATGTACCAGTAAAGCCACTTGGGCTTGGAGTTTCCTTTGAAGAAAGGTTTTTAACTAAAATTTCAATTTTTCAAATAGTCAAATGATATATTTCTTCTTGCATGAGGTTTATTAGTTTGTGTCTTTCAAGAAATTTGTCTAGTTAATCTATATTGTTGGATTTATTGGCATAGTTATTTATAAATTTTCCTTGATATGCACTAACGTCTGTAGAATCAGTTGTGATAAAATCTGACCCATTTGTCTCTTCTCTCTCTTTTTCACATCAAGTCTGACTGGTTTATCAATATTATATGCTCTTGATCTTCTCAAATAATTTCAGTTTCATTTATTTTCTCTATTTTCTATTTCACTGAGTTCTATTTTTATCTTTAGTATTTTTTTCCTACTTACTTTGAGTTTAATGTGGTCCCCCTTTTTTCCTAGATTCTTAAAGAAGAAACATAGGTCACTGACTTAAGAAAGTTGTTCTGTTTAACAGAATTGTTTAGTACTATAAATATCACCCTAATGATATTTTATGGTATTCAACAAATTCTACTATGCTGTGCTTTCATTTTCTTTTACCATTTAAAATGTTTCCTAATTATCCTTTTAATTGCTTCTTTGACACATGGATTACTTAGATGTGTGTTACTTAGTTTCCATATTTTAGGGGTTTTCAAGAGATCTTTCTGTGTCTGAATTCTAAATTTACCATAGAACATGCTTTGCATGATTTGAATCTTTTTTAATTAATTGAAACTTGTTTTCTGGCCCAAATTATATCTTTATAAATGTTCCATGTGTGGTTGAAAAGAATGTGTATTCTGATGTTTTGAAGTGGATTGTTCTACATGTGTAAAATAAGTCAAGTTTGTTGATAATTTTGTTCAACTTTTTTACATCCTTGTTGATTTTGTGCCTGCTTATTCTATCAATTATTGAGGAAGGCATATAAAAATCTCTGATTATATTTTTAATTTGTCTCTTTCTCTGCAATTTCAGTAGATTTTTACCTCGTGAATTTTATTTTATTTATGGATTTATTATTTGGTTGCACCGCATGGCTTGCAGGATCTTAGTTCCCTGAACCCGGGCCCTCGGCAGTGAAAGGGCAGAGTCCTAACCACTGGAACGCCAGGGAATTCTCTGAATTTTAAAGCTTAGTTAGATACATAAACATTTCATATTTTTTGTCCTCTTGATTGACATTTTTATCATTACAAAGTTACCTTATTTATTGCTACTAATATTCTTTGAAATTTACTTTGTGGGATATTAATATACCCACTCACTTTTTTTTAGTGCATGTGTAGTTTATCTTTTCCATTATTTTATTTCTAAACTATTTGCATCCTTTATAAAGTTAACTTCTCTTAGACAGCATATAGGTGGATCTTGCTTTTTTATCCAATCTAACATTTTGCTTTTTAATTGGAACGTTTGAGCTATTTACATTTACTGTGATTATAGATATAATTAGACTTAAATCTATTATCTTGCTATTGGTTTTCTATTTGTCCCATCTGTTCATTGTTCCCTTTCTCTCTTTTTCTGCCTTCTTTGGGATTAATTGAATATATTGTGATTCTATTTTGTCTCCTTTTGAGTCATTAGCTGTACTATTTGTTTTGTTATTTCAGTCATCGCTTTAGGGTTTGTCTTGAACCTATCAACCACAGTCTACCTTCAAGTGATGTCACACCACTTTATATGTAGTGTAAAACCTATAATAACACACTTCCATTTCTGGCCTCCTGCCTTTTGTGCTATTTTTATACATTTTACTTAATAATAAAACTGAACAAAGGAAAAGGTAAGAAGGAAGAAGGGAGGGAGCCAGGGAAGGAGGGAGGAAGGAAGAAGGGAGGGGGAAAGGAGAGTGAGAGGGAAGGAGGGAGGGAGGGAGGGAAGGGAAAAGGAAAAAAGGAAGAACAGGGTGGGGAGAGAGAAAAAAAACAGAACTGTAATCACTTATCTATAATTACAAAACCCAAGAAGCTCTTCAAGCCAGAAGATTTTCACAATACATTTTATAGCACTATCTGACCTAATCTGAGTTGATTTGGTGGCAAAACCTGACCTGACGTGACATGAGGATAATTATGGCCTTTATCACTGTTAGTGCAATTATTCATACATCTTGCCACAGAAAGTTGTGTGGAAAGAGTTAACATGGCGGGCCTGAGACTGCTCTCCTTAGAAAGGCCTGCATGCAAGGTTCCCGCTTTCCTGGGAACTTGGATTCAGGGGGTTGCTTCCATTCCATCACATATGAGTGACTCACTGTGCTAAACCATTCATAGAAACCATGTGGTGTATGCCAAAAACCTGTCTTTTTCTTCCAGGAGTCTTGAATTTTGGTATGTACTAGGCTGAGGGTGTTTATGTGTCGAGTCCCCAGTAAAAACTCTAGTCACTGAATCTCTAATGAGCTTCTGTGGCAGACAACATTTCACATGTGTTGTCACAATTTGTAGCTGGAGAAATTAAGCACATCCTGTGTGTCTCTTCTGGGAGAAGATTCTTGGAGGCTTATGCCTGGTTTCCTCTGGACTTTGCCTCTTGAACCTTTTATCATTGCTGATTGATTGTGCTTTGTGCCCTTTTGTTGTAATAAATCATAGCCATGAGCACAACCATATGCTGAGTTCTGTGAATCTTAATAGCAAATAGCTAGTCCTAGAGGTGTTCTTGGGAACACCTGACATGAAAGTGAATCTGATTGATTATGGGGTGCTTCTCTAGAATTTGCTGGGATTGTTATGTAGCATATGCTATCTTGTCTGTATAATTTATCTAAAATCCCCAAATTCCAAATTCTGAATTCCAGTGTATGTGACCTGTGATTTTGGATAAAATGATTGTATAACCATGTCCACAAACACATATACAATAAAATATAAATAGTTTGCATATATAGTTGAGATAACCTACTGGTCCTTTCCAGGTAGAATAAACCATGATACCTTAAGCCGGGATGATGATGATAAAAGTGCTAGTGATGTAATAATAATAATAATAATAATAGCAACAACAACAGCTAATAGTTTTTAAGCTTTCATGCCCAAAGTCAGACACTGTTTACAACCTCCACAATAACTCAGCAAAGTACATATTATTATGATTCCTTGTTTTTTCTGTTGCAAATAAACTAAGGCTCAAAGAGGTTATAAAATGTGACCAACACCAAAAATTCACAAGGTTTGGAGACTGGATTTCAACCCAGGTTCGTCTGGCTGGGTGTCTGAGCCCTAATCGCAATGCCACAGGAAGCGACTAGGCACTCTGCAGAGTTCATTTCTTTATTTCCTTTCATTAGCTCTGTCTCCATCTCTCACAGACTCCCTTCTGGGATTTCCACTAGCCTGTGCCTCGAGCTCACTGACAGCATTACACACAGATCAATTGCTTTCCTCGGTGCTGCTCGTTGGCAGCAGAAAATGTGCTTTTGTGTTCCCTCACTGGGCTTTGTTACTTCACCAGGTAATCACCACCATATGTCACATACCCTTTCACACAAGTGACCTTATACTGTATTAAATAATTCCCTGAGTGCAGATAAAGGCAAAGTTGATCGAGCCCACTTAGAGGGAAAGAAATCAAGTCACATAACAGAGGAGAAAAGTAAGGGAATTAGAATGGAATCTAGAACTCAGGTCTTAAACAAGGCTAGGACTTGGCTGGCCAGAGGGATGGGTTTAAAATTGAGCTGCCTTCTGAATGCTGTGTACTTAATGTCCTGGGCTCATAGCTCTTTGGGAAGGTCATCTGTAGCTGGTGTGAAAAACATAACCATGGACTTATGGTGAAAGGCTCACAGAAGAGGAGACACTGAATTAAGAATCAAGAGATGTAGGTCCCGTCAGTGAAATTCTACTTCCTTTTGGTGTGACATGGGGCATGTCACGTAGCTTTACCACTGACAACAAAATAATGTTCTTCCAATTGACCTCTCAAGTCTCCTCCCACTCAAAAACTCTCTGATCATCCAAAATAAACTTTCTGGGAACTTTCTGGGTCAAAATAGGTCTCATAAGAGGCATCTGAAGGAAGAAAGGCTATTTTGTCAGTTGGATATTCTTCTTAAAGGACTATTATTAAAGTCAATATCTGGGGCAGGATTCCTAAGGGCCTCTCTATCCCCATGCTCTGAGGCTTGTGTTTTCTTCAAATGTCCTCCAATCTTTATGAGGTTTCAGAGGGTCTGAGAGAACAGTGTCAGAGTCTTAATGTTCTAGGAGACTGCAAGTTTGGTCTTGATTGCATCACTTAGAAAACAACAGACAGGAAAAAAATCTGATTTCATTTTCTTTGGGGAATAAATTATTTTGTCCTTAGTAAGGACATTTTGATAAATATTTCAATATTTAAAACCGCATAAGGCTTTTTGTTTAATGGCTGCACCGGGGATTATCACCAAAGACACAGGAGGCAATAAATTACAGCTAAGAAAGCACTAGACTTGGAGAAAATGAGAGGGTTTGGATGCTCACAACATGGCTTATGAACTATGTGACATGAGGTGGTGACTTACCACCCTGAGTGACCCCATGCTCAGGTGAAGTCAGGGTGGAAGGGCCAGCTTTGCCCATCTTGCCGAGTTGTTGAGATGGATGAAGTGGGGTGTTCCATGGGACCTAAGTGTGGGTGCAGCCCACAGAGTGGGTCCCAAGAGGTTCAATTCTAATGTCTAAGTGCTACTTGGAAAGACCTTGAGGACAGGAATTATCACTGTGCTCATTTTTCTGCCTACAAGGTTACCTGTTTCAGTTTGGACACTGTGATGGTTAGTTTAATGCTTCAATTTGACTGGCCATGGGATGCCCAGGTATCTGATTACACACTATTTCTGGGTATGTCTGTGAGGGTGTTTCCAGAAAAGATAAGCATTTGAATTGGTGAACTGAGTAAAGCAGATCACCCTCCCCAACATAGGAGAGCATCATTCAATCCTCTGAGATTCCGAATGGAACAAAAAGAGGAAGTTTGAATTCATTCATTGCCTGACTGTTGAGCTGGGATGTTGATCTTCTCTTGCCCTCAGAACTCCTGCTTCTCAGGCCTTCAGGCCCAAACTGGAATCTATACCGTCAGCTCTCAGGTCTTCAAATTATACCACTGGCTTTCCTGGATCTCCAGCTTGTAGATTTAAGCCTCCATAATCACATAAGCCAATTCCTTATAATAACTCATATATATATATATATATATATGTACATAAATTATATCTATCTATCTATCTATCTATCTATTCCTCTATGAGTTCTCTTTCTCTGGAGAACCCTGACTAATGCAGATGCTAAGCAGGAAGAAAAAGTCCAGAATAATCGATAGTCAGCCAAGTAATGATTCAAGGAATTATTAATAATGCTGATGTTAATAACAGCAACAGCAAGTTAAATGCATTGAATGCTTACAACATGCATCCTGGCTCTTAGTCCTTTGGATACATTAATGTTTTAAACTTATTACAGTAACATAGGAGGTAGGTTACTACCTCTGCTAGTGTCTGCATTGAACAGAGGAGGATATTGAAGTCCAAAGGGGTTGAACCCACAGCAGTAAGTGATAGAGCTACATTTCCAACTGAGGTCTGATTTTAGAGGCCATTTTGACAAACAAAGCAAGGAGCTAGACCCATAGCAAGAACACGTATGGGAAGGAATCATACTCAGAAATAAGTAGGTAAAAACTTGATATTTAAAAATTTGAGAATTGAGAGAGTCTATCGTCTTACAAATTATCCTGATGTGAGGAAGCTAAATTCCAGGGCAAAGAGAATTTAGACAAAAAGGAGAATTGTACGGAGAACAAAATAGCAACCCTTCTCTTGGTCTTTCTGGTTAAGAGTTATTACCTTCTTGTTAAGGAGGGAATAAATATCTGTATCAGAACTTCACCATGGGGGGGACCTTCAAGATGGCGGGGAAGTAAGACGTGGAGATCACCTTCCTCCCCACAGGTACATCAAAAATACATCTACATGTGGAACAACTCCTACAGAACACCCACTGATGCTGGCAGAAGACCTCAGACTTCCCAAAAGGTGGGAAACAGATGCTCTTAGGCAACCTACATGCAGAGGCAGGACAAGATCCAAAGCTGAACACCAGGAGCTGTGTGAACAAAGAAGAGAAAGTGAAATTTCTCCCAGCAGCCTCGGGAGCAGCACAATCAACACAATCAACTCCACAATCAGCTGGATGTACCTGCATCTGTGGAATACCTGAATGGACAATGAATCATCCCAAAATTGAGGCGGTGGACTTTCGGAGCAGCTGTAGACTTTAGCACTTGTTATCATTGGTGGATTTGTTTATTGGTTTGGTTGCTCTCTTCTTTCTTTTTTTATTACTTTTTTATTTTTTAAATTTTAATAATATATATATATATTTTCTTTTAATAACTATTTTATTTATTTTATTCTTTCTTTTTTTTTTCTCTCCCTTTTCTTCTGATCCTTGTGGCTGATAGGGTCTTGGTGCTCTGGCTGGCTGTCAGGCCTGAGCTTCTAACGTGGGAGAGCTGAGTTCAGGACATTGGTCCACACCAATGGAAATTGGTCCAGGACCAAATGGTGATATATCAAATGGCAAAAGGTATCCCAGAGATCTCCATCTCAACGCTAAGATCCAGCTCCACTCAATGACCAGCAAGCTACAGTGCTGGATACCCCATGCCAAGCACCTAGCAAGACAGGAACACAATCCTACCCATTGGCAGAGAGGCTGCCTAAAATCATAATAAGTTCACAGACACCCCAAAGCACACCACGGGACGCAGTCCTGTGCACCAGAAAGACAAGCTCCAGCCTCATCCACCAGAACACAGGCACCAGTCCCGTCCACCAGGAAGCCTACACAACCCACTGAAACAACCTTACCCAATGGGGGCAGACACCAAGAATAATGTGAACTACGAACGTGCAGGCTGGGAAAAGGAGACCTCAAATGCAGTAAGTTAAGCAAAATGAGAAGACAGAGAAATACACAGCAGTTGAAGGACAAAGTAAAAACCCACCAGACCAAACAAATGAAGAGGAAATAGGCAGTCTACATGAAAAAGAATTCAGAGTAATAATAGTAAGATGATGCAAAATCTTGGAAATAGAATGGAGAAGATACAAGAAATGTTTAACAAGGACCTAGAAGAACTAACGAACAGGCAAACAATGATGAACCACAAAATAAATGAAATTAAAAATTCTCTACAAGGAAACAATAGCAGAATAACTGAGGCAGAAGAACGGATAAGTGACCTGGAAGATAAAAGAGTGGAAATAACTACCACAGAGCAGAATAAAGCAAAAGGAAGGAAAAGAATTGAGGACAGTCTCAGAGACCTCTGGGACAACATTAAATGCACCAACATTCGAATTATAGGGGTCCCAGAAGAAGAAGAGAAAAAGAAAGGGACTGAGAAAATATTTGAAGAGTTATACTTGAAAACTTTGCTAATATGGGAAAAGAAATAGTTAATGAAGTCCAGGAAGCACAGAGTCCCATTCAGTATAAATCCAGGGAGAAACACACCAAGACACACATTAATCAAACTATCAAAAATTAAATACAAAGAAAAAATATTAAAAGCAGCATGGATATAGCAACAAAAATCATACAAGGGAATTCCTATAAGGTTAACAGCTCATCTTGCAGCAGAAACTCTGCAAGCCAGAAGGGAGTGGCAGGACATATTTTAAGTGATGAAATGGAAAAACTTACAAACAAGATTACTCTACCCACCAAGGATCTCATTGAGATTAGACGGAGAAATTAAAACCTTCACAGACAAGCAAAAGCTAAGAGAATTCAGCACCACCAAACCAACTTTACAACATATGCTAAAGGAACTTCTCTAGACAGCAAACACAAGAGAAGGAAAAGACCTACAGTAACAAACCAAAATCAAGTAAGAAAATGGTAATAGGGAAATAAATATCGACAATTACCTTAAATGTAAATGGATTAAATGCTCCAACCAAAAGACATAGGAACCCTCTTGCATTGTTGGTGGGAATGTAAATTGATACAGCCACTATGGAGAACAGTATGGAGGTTCCTTCAAAAACTAAAAATAGAACTACCATATGACCCAGCAATCCCACTTCTGGGCATATACCCTGAGAAAACCATAATTCAAAAAGAGTTATGTACAACAATGTTCATTGCAACACTATTTACAATAGCCAGGACATGGAAGCAACCTAAATGTCCACTGACAGATGATTGGATAAAGAAGATGTAGCACCTATATACAATGGAATATTACTCAGCCATAAAAAGAAATGAAATTGAGTTATGAGGTGGTTGGACCTAGAGTCTGTCATACAGAGTGAAGTAAGTCAGAAAGAGAAAAACAAATACCATATGCTAACACATATATATGGAATCTAAAAGAAAAAAGGGTCCTGAAGAACCTAGGGGCAAGACAGTAATAAAGCTGCAGACGTAGAGAATGGACTTGAGGACATGGGGAGGGGGAAGGGTAAGGTGGGACAAAGTGAGAGAGTGGCATGCATATATGTACACTACCAAATGTAAAATAGATAGCTAGTGGGAAGTAGCTGCATAGCACAGGGAGATTAGCTCGGTGCTTTGTGTCCAGCTAGAGGGGTGGGATAGGGAGGTTGTGAAGGTGATGCAAGAGGGAGGAGATATGGGGGTATATGTATACATATAGCTGATTCACTTTATTATACAGCAGAAACTAACACATGATTGTAAAGCAATTATACTCTAATAAAGATGTTAAAAAAACCCCAAAACTTCACCTGTGCAGGCACACTTTATTTTGTGCTTCACTTTATTGTGCTTTGCAGATAATGCATTTTTTGCAAATTCAAGTTTTGTAGCCACCGTGGGTCAAGCAAGTCTATTGGTGCCATTTTCTGGACAGCTTGTGCTCACTTCCTGTCCTTGTCTCACATTTTGGTAATTCTCACAATATTTCATACCGTTTCAGTATTTTTTTATATGTTATGATGATCTGTGATCAGTGATCTTTGATGTTACTATTGCAAAAAGATCACAACTAGCTGAAGTCTCAGTTGATAGTTAGCATTTTTTAGCAATAAAATTAAGGTATATATGCTTTTTTTAGACATAATGCTATCACACGCTCAATTGACTACTTTTACATGCACTGGGAAACAAAAAAAATATGACTCATTTTATTGCAATATTCATTTTATTGCAATGATTTGGAATGGAACCCGCAGTATCTCTGAGGCGTGCCTGTAAAGCCACTTTATGCTAGTCAATCTATAGTGAAGTATGTATGGTACCTAGTTCAGATGTGGGTTCGGTCATCCCTAATGAATCCTTTAGCTATCTTTGCACACAGCTCCTCTTCAAGATCTCCTCCAGGTTATGTGTAGATCCGGAGTTGGCATACTTTTATTGTAAAGGGCAAAATAGTAAATATGTTCAGCTTTGCAGGCCATGCAGTCTCTCTCACAACCACTCAACTCTTCCAGTGCAATGTGAAATCAACCACAGACAATATGTAAATGAATGGCTATGGCTGTGTTCCAATAAAACTTTATCTACAAAAGATAAGCAGCAGATTGTTTGCCAACCCTTGGTATATGATGGGTATTTGTACTAGGTAAGGTGACCAACTCATCCCATTTTGCTCAGGACTGTTTCAGGTTTAGCAATGAAATTCCTATGTTCCATGAAACCCCTCATTCTGAGACAAAGCAGGAAGGTTGGTTAACATGGACTATTAGGTGGGTTCTATTTGTAATTTATAATTAAGTCGAGACGTAGAATACAGCAAATGTGATAAGAATCACTCTTTTTTCCCTAAAAAATGTTTTGGCTAAGCTTATATCTGTCAGCATAAATTTATAAATTACAAGTGCATTCTGTAACCCCCCACATATTATGTACATATGAGGACAGGCACCAGATCACAATTTTCCTTTCTTCCACTTCTGTACAGGGATTTCCCACTTCCTCTCATAGTTAGTCCCATCTTCAGACAAAGCTACAATCTGAGTGTTGGCAAGGTGTCTGAACATCTCAGGAGATAAAAGTGAAGTTATAATAGATTTGTCATTCTTGAACTAATTATAATATTATTGTTCCATGTTAGAGCAAGCCCCAGGGAGTCTGCTGAACTTTGGGGGATAAACAAGAGAGCATCTTCAGCGACTGAGGGAATACAGAGAAAAAGCAACCCCAGAGCACTAATGGACTGTCTCCAGCTATGCTAGTGGGTGTGCCTATTTCTTCTTTAATAGAGATGTCCAGGAGTTTTAGTTGTGCTTAGTGAGAGGAACAGGGAAAAATACATCTAGTCTATCTTCCCCAAAGTGGGAATACCCCTTTCCACTGTTTTTATAATTGAAAAATAACTCCTGGTCTAGAGAATAGAAGCCTAATTTGAATCAAAATGTCATGACTCACTGCTTAATTCCCAGACTGGGTTTCCCTTGAGGACAGGTTTTGGAAAAAAAGAGTAAGAAGTACACATATTGGATCTTTTAGGCAACTTTCCTGAAGGTATTTATCAGGGTTATTTTTCCCTTAGGAAAGTGAGATACTCAGACTTTTTGAGGATCACTGGATACTAGCTATATGTTACACCAATTCTTGGGAACTCCATAGAACATGGTTTTCCACTGGTCAGAATATCGTCTTACAGGGGTCAATGGAGGTTTGATCCACAAATGCCTCTCATAGTTCTAGTCGGTCACAAACCCTTTTTGTCATCAATTATCTGGTTCATGAGCATAGAGTTGCTACATATATCCTCTATCCTGGATAAACATGCTTTCTATATTTAATATAAGGTCTATTAAGGTAGGAAGAGCCAAGTTGAGGCTCCTGAAGCTCTCTAGCTACAAAAATAATAATGCAAATGTATTACAATTTCTGTGGAGAAATTCCTACTATAAAAATTCTTGAAAGATACAGGGGTACAGATTTCTGTTTTATTTTTACTTAACTCTCAAACTTGGCCAGAGTCAGTTGGTCTTGGACTGGTCTTAGAGAATGAAAATTAACCTAAGCTTAGCAGGTGGTGACATCAATCGCATCTACTATTTGGAAGTACTCTTTTTCCAAGAGCAAATCAATAAAAGTCCTCCTATTGAGCCACTGGAATACAGTTTATTTTACCTAGAAAATTAACCTAAGCTTAGCAGGTGGTGACATCAATCACATCTACTATTTGGAAGTACTCTTTTTCCAAGAGCAAATCAATAAAAGTCCTCCTATTGAGCCACTGGAATACAGTTTATTTTACCTAGAAAATTAACCTAAGCTTAGCAGGTGGTGACATCAATCACATCTACTATTTGGAAGTACTCTTTTTCCAAGAGCAAATCAATAAAAGTCCTCCTATTGAGCCACTGGAATACAGTTTATTTTACCTAGCTAGATACCTTGCATTGTGTCATCACCATCTTAGCTCAGAATTATTTCAACTGTTTGGCACTTGCCACAATTTAATATACAGAGACATGACTCGCTTACCTTCTTATAAGATATCACATAGGTCAAATATATTGGTGACATGAGCTCCTAGAATCCGAAGAGAAGCAGGTTCTTTGGCCTTAATAAAACTCATGTATATCATGGAGTAGGAGATTAATTCTGTGAAAATATAACAGCCTTCTATTTCATGGTCAGAGATAGGTCGGAATATTTTTTTTCCAAAGTAAAGGACACATTATTTCACCTTGAACTGTGTACTATTAAGAACATATACTTTATTTGGATGGATATTTAAAGCTAATAATTGAATAATCAGAAAGATTTCTGTAGTTGATTGAAACCCCATGTCCTAAACCCCAGGACCTATGAATGTGACCTTATTTGGAAAAAGGGTCTTTGTAGATGTAATTAAGTCAAGGATCTTGAGATGAGATCATCCTGGATTTAGGGCATGCCCTAAATCTGAGGACAGTGTCCTTATGAGAAAAGGGAAAGATATAAGCAGACACAGAGGGGAAAGCAGCGTGAAGACAGAAGCAGATATTGGAGTGATATATCTACAAACCAAGGAATGCCCAGGATTGCTGCGACCACCAGAAGCTAGAGAAAAGCATGGAGTGGATTCTCCCTCAGAGCCTCCAGGAGGAACCAACCCTGCTGACACTTTGATTTTTGACTCTGGCCTCCAGAAATGGGAGGGAATAAATTCCTATTGTCAAGCAACCAAGGTTGTGGTAACTTGTTACAACAGCTGTAGGAAACTAATACAATGTCCCAATCTGAATTGGGCCCAGAACAAAAGAAGTTTCCCTAGACAGTCCAGATTGTAGTTTAATCAGATCCAGTGGATGGTACTTAAAAGTTTGGAAGTAGATCAAGGTATTATATGAGACTATGACAATCTCCAGTAGGGGAATCTCAGACCACTGGGGTTTTGTAGAGTTATTCTTCAGCAAGAAGCTATTCTCCTTTACAGAAAGAGCTTTTGTTTTGTTATCGAGCCTTGATAAAAATTTATCTGGTTATACAAAACCAGCTGACCATAGGCCCTGAGTTACTCATTAGGATCTGTGTGTTTATTCCACTTAGCAAAACAGCGTCATGTAGAATTACACAAAGGTTAGGTCTCAGCAGGCCCTGAAGGCACAGTTAAGTTGTATCAGGATATGACTCACATCTCTCATATACCTACTTTTGCCATACCATATTAAGCCAAATTCTCAATTGGTCAATGTTTAGGCCAAAAGAGTAAGTGACTTCTTCAATTTGCAGAAGCTGCTAAACACTCCCATCCAAAGCTGTGTCATAGAGATGAAAACAAATCCTGATTCAGCACAGCCTAAAGTGACAGGAGAAAGCACACATTCTCCTGAGACACAGAAAAAGGAGCCCATGATTTTGTTTTTGCTTGTAAACTGGATTACAGTGAGGGTGCCAGCACAATGCTGAAAAAAATTCAACCAACAGCACAGAAAAATATAGAACATCAGAGAGTATAAGTGAAGAATGTCATGAGAGAAAAAGATCAAAGGGAGGAAGGAAAGGATAAAGAAGGCTTGAGAAGAATGTGAGAGGTCCCAATGGGAGAAAAAATAAAAATGACATTCTATGTACCTCAACATAATACAGACCATATATGACAAGCCCACAGCTAACATCATACTCAGTGATGAAAAACTGAAATCTTTTCCTCTAAGATAGAAACAAGACAAGGATGCCCCCTTTCACCACCTTTATTTGACATAGTATTGAACACAGTATTAGAAGTCCTAGCCAGAGCAATTAGGCAAGAAAAAGAAATAAGAGGCATCCAAATCAGAAAGGCAGAAGTAAAACTGTCATTATTTGCAGATGACATCACAAATAGAAAACTCTAAAGACTCTACCAAAAGACTATTAGAACTAATAAACAAATTCAGTAAATGTGGAGGATACAAAATCAATATGCAAAAATCTGTTGCATTTCTATACAATAACAGCCAACTATCAGAAAGAGAAATTAAGAAAATGATCTCATTTATAATTGCAGCTCAGTTAACTCATTCCAGGTGGCTTTCTTGGGGGAATGCCTGATAATTTTTCTGAAGGAATTCCTGGAGTAGAAGGGGGCATGGTAGAAATGATAGGAGTGTCTAGGCTTAATAAAAATCTTAGTGATGCTGAAGTTCTTAAAGCTATGCCAGCTCCAGAAGTTATGAAGACCTTCCAGGATATGGCCCAGAACCTTACAGAGAAATTGAAATAACAAAATAATCCAATGATTACCATAATGTATAACATTGGTATTCCCACCAGATCTCCTTAGTTCCTTTAATTCTACGGTTTGGAGTCAGGGCTTTAAGGAGATTTTGCTCTCAATAACCAGCACCTGTAGCTCTTTTTTCAACAGACTGTCCTTGGTAGGTTCTGGGAATTTCCTTGCCTCTAAGCCAATGACTGATGAATTTGGGAGTTGGAAAGCTCTATGACCCTTGCCTTGGGTCAAGCCAGTGCTGAGGTGCAAAGTGCACCCCAGAGATCTCCTTTGGGATAAACTGAACTGATTCTCTGTAACACTTTGCCTGAAACCATGTCCTTATTTGGCTTCCTCCCCTTCCTTTTCCTGCTTTCATCACTTTTCCACAAGTTTTCCCTTGGGATTACTTCATAAATCTCCTGTACTATGCTGACTTAGAGTCATATTTTGGGGTGGTTGACCTAAGACACTTATCAATATGTTCAGTAAATGGCCAGTTAAATTTGGAAGTCAAGCCTAATGCCCTTAATCAAATAAAGCTATTGCTGAAAGAAAAACAACCCTGATCACTTAAATTAAGTTCAGAATAATACAAACAGCAAATATTTGGCCTTCTAATCAAGTAAGTTGGGAGACTTTGAAGATGATCCTTACAGCCTGCCCCAAAGCTGCAGGAACATTTTAAAACTGATTTGCCATTGGGCTTTTCAAGTATGCTTTCTTAATAAGAATTATAAAATTTATACAATTATGATATGTGAAAAATATTTAAAACACCAATGAATGCAGATGGTAATTCACAAATTTTTTTCTTTACTAATGATTTTGTTTGTTTCTTTAAATTGGTTGCTGTATGAGTTTTCTAGGGCTATCATAACAAAGTACCACCGAGTGGGTGGATTAACAATAGAAATTTATTTTTTTCATAGTTCTGGAGGCTGGAAGTCCAAGGCCAAGCTATCAACAGGTTTGACTTTTTCTAAGGCTCCTCTCCTTGGCTTGCAGGTAGCTGTCTTCTCACTGTGCCGGCAAGTCCTTGGTGTTTCTTTGTGTGTTCAAATTTCCTCTTCTTATAAGGACATCAGTCATATTGTATTAGGCCCACCCTAACTGCTTCATTTTAGCTTACTCACTCTTTAAAAGGCCTTATCTCCAAATACATTCACATTCTGAGGTATTGGGGGTTAGGACTTCAACATAAGAATGAGGGGCACAATTTAGTCCATAACCATTGCCTATGGCATAAGAATTAGAGTGTGAAATATTTCTTGTTCTACTTTGAATAGAAAATGGTTTAATCAGAGAGAGGCATCTATTATTCATTATTTACATAGGTAAAGCCAACGTTTGGCTTAAGGCTATGGAGTTATTTTGATTTGTTATTAAACATTATTTTGTTAAAAATCTTTATTTTGATAATAAACAGTAGGGGCCCCTTGTGTAGGATTTGAGTGGGGATTTAAATTACCTGGTGGGAATACAGCCATCTTTTTATTATTTTATATTACATAAGCCTCCATGAAGAAAGCAGGAATAGGCTGGCTGATAATTAAAATCTTACCATGTGGTAAAGGGTATCACTTTATAGTTATACAGTAGGGTTGATTTACTATCAAGTAATATCATCTCTGTTTCTATCCAAAATATAACTGAAGCATTTTTAAAAAAAGAACAAGAAAGTTAGTGAGAAACAGTTGAAAGACTGCTGTAACTCTACACATGCAGGACCACCAGGCGCTAAAATACTCACGTATGACATTTTGGGTCGCCCCAATGATTAAGCACCCCGCAGTTACCTAAGTGTGGCAGAAAGCAAAGAAGACGTGGAGTAGTGGGCTGTGGTGTGGTAAGCCATCAATATTACCTACAGTCCAGACCTGTTGCAAAGAAAATGACTAGAGCCATTACCCAGAATTTCCTTCCTCATTGTTCCACATAAATGTTTTAACTAACTTCCTTATTTTTCTGTTTCCACCAACATTGCGTATGCATTTGTAATGTCAACTGAAAAAAAACCGCACAACCTAAGAGTTGAGAATTATGTTCTATTTGGTGGAGAAAAGTGAGGACTTAAGTCTGTGTCAGTCTGAAGAGGTAAGGGAGGAGCCAGGATATATAGGACTTTTTGCAACAAAAACCAAGTAGTCAGATCACCAAAAGGTTACTGTTAATTAAAGAAAACCAGACATCTCAAGTCAATGAATTTAGCACTTTTCTGTGCATGGGAAGATACAATAGTCTGGGCTCATTGAAATCATTCCTTTGATATGCACCTCAGCCATATGGGGCCAGTATCCTGTGTTTTTCCCATCCTGAGTCTCTTCAGGGTGCACCATTAAGGAGTGGCTACAGTGGCTGATGGCTTGATGGCAGGCATCCTGTTTCTATCCTGAGTTCCTTCAGGGTGCACCGTCAGGCCACTGTAATGCGATGGCTTGATGACTGCAACATCTTTTGTTTACTGATGTGGCAGGCAACATTTTTTCACTCACAGTAATTATTTTGTGGTTTTTCAATGTATCAGAATAAAATTGCTACAAAACCAAAAAACGAAAACAGGAATAGATGTTAGCCACAGGTCTTGGGAGCTTGATTAAAAAGGAGAGGTTTTACTGCCATGGTCTGGGGAGTAGAATATTTTTCGTTGTAAAAGGGTGAGTTGTTTTTAAGTTAGGCAGAAGCCTTTTGCCTTTGTGCATTTTGTTTTGCTTTTGTTTTTGAAGTGCAGGTCTGGGAAATGGTAAGGCGGGATGTGGTGGATACGTTTCTCTTGTTTTGGCTACTCATGATTGTAAGAACCTTACATTTTGAGGGAATTTCACACTGGGTGTCCTGGTAGGAAACCAAGTATGTCTCAGCTCTGCCTGCCAAAGCAGAAGGGTCAAGTACATTTGAAAGTCATGGCAGTGAGGGAGTGGGCAGGTGATCGAGCTTTAGCCAATAAGATACATGCCACCAGGCTTTTGAATCTTGGCAGCACAGTTGCGGGTTTCAGAGTTTTGAGTTGACAGTACCTGTGGAAGGATAACACTTGTACTGTCAGTTTGCGTGTCCAAGTGGCAGCCGTGCCAGTGGCAGTGGTCTAACCTAACTTCATCCTATGGTTTGAACTTGCATGTATTTTTTTTTTTTTTTTTTTTTTTTTTTTTTGCGGTATGCGGGCCTCTCACTGTTGTGGCCTCTCCCGCTGTGGAGCACAGGCTCCGGACGCACAGGCTCAGCGGCCGTGGCTCACAGGCCCAGCCGCTCCGCGGCATGTGGGATCTTCTCGGACCGGGGCACAAACCCGTGTCCCCTGCATCGGCAGGCGGACTCTCAACCACTGCGCCACCAGGGAAGCCCCCTGCATGTATTTTTTGAACTCAGTGTTACTTGGTTTAGCCCTTTTCTGAGCCTGGCTATCTGGTCTTCCTATGAATTTTGATAGTTGCTCCAAATCCTTCCAAATACATTGCTTTTTGCATGAGTTAGCTAAATTCTTCTGCTATGGTTTCTAGCAATATATTTGACTAATAAACTCTCTTTTAACATTCATTCTCTCATCTTTCCCTCCTATTATACCAAGTAGGAATAATTGGCTAATTCTCCCATCCAGGCCTAGAAATCTTTCTTTTCTACCTTTTCTGGAATTTTCTCACTTTGAGTGTCCTCCCTCCCATACACGTTAGCAAGTGTTGATGCTAACCAACACCTCCTGTTGGTGCTTTCCTCTGCCCTTTGGTATAGGGCAGTCTTTTGGCCCACCCTCTGTGTCTTTGACCTCATTCCTCTGTCTTTATCACTTCCTCATCCTTCCTGTTTACACCCATCTCAGGGCTTCTTCTTCCTTATTCACAAACTCCCTTGTTTATTAAATTGTATATCATCTAAAGCACCTGTTCCAAATGTGATGTCTTTGGCTAACTGCAGCCCTTCTCCAAGGCTCAGCCCAAGACTGGCTGTTCCTCTGTCTCAAAACTCCATCCGAAACCATTCTGTCTCATCAAGATATCTCTTTATCTCTGGACCCAACCTCTCTCTTGTGTATTTCAACATAGTTACCATCCTTTCTACAAATATTGATTGTATCATTGTTACCCTAATCCATTTGTACTGAAGTCTCAGAAGCACCTTTGGTACATTCCTAATGCCCACCAAGCTTCACCTTCAACATTTCTCATCTCTATTCCTTCCTTTTCATTTCTCTATCACTTCCTTCTTTCAGACCATCTTCATTTGACATTAGGATAATTTCTAAAACAATTATCTTTCTTTTAATGACCTTTGCTCTAGTTTTTCTTGCACACAGACAATAAAGATTAACGATCAAAAATACAATGAACACAATATGAATATTTAATAATTAGGTACTCATTTACCTTAAGATAAACATTATCCTTTTTCAAATTATCATCATGTTATTCCAGCATGAATTACTTTGTGAGAAGCTGATCGCTAAGCACCAAGTGTGAATTGATTCTCTCTCTGATACTATTGGGCATAGTTGAGGGATTTTTTGGAAGTCAAAATTTTGTTCTATAGAGAACTTTGTCTTATTCAGAGTCAATGGCTAAGACATGCCCCCATAGCTATGCAGCTGGAGTTTAGGATTGGAAAGGACCTTAAAGATTATTTAGGTCAATTGCCTCAATAAGTAAGAAAACTGAAACATAAAAATGGTAAAGTCATTTGTCAAAAGCAGAGCTACGGGAGGAGGCAGGGAGGGACGCGAGTTTAGCGGGCGGCCCAGATTCCTTTCTGCACCATCCATACTACCAGGACCAGGTGGAGCAGACATCTCCTCACCGTCCTGGAAATCTGGCAGGACCCGGCTTCCCAGCGCCGCCTCACCGGCTGGCGAATCACCAAGGCGTCTGCAGCAGGAGGACCAGCAGTTGAGGACGTCATCTCCGCCGGCCATCCCCGACCCCTTCCCCGAGCTCTGCGGCCCCGGGAGCCCCCCCACCCCTCACCCCTGCGCTCACGCCGGGCTCCTTACCTCCTGGCCCGGCTGCTGCAAAGCAGGATGTTAAAGTCTTTAGCGAAGAGGGGACGAGCAAAGTGGTGGAGATTCTGGCGGACACGACAGCCAGGGACCTGTGCCAGTTGCTGGTTTACAGAAGTCACTGTGTGGACGACAACAGCTGGACTCTGGTGGAGCACCACCCGCACCTGGGATCAGAAAGGTGCTTGGAAGACCATGAGCTTGTGGTCCAGGTAGAGAGCAGCATGGCAAGTGAAAGTAAAGTTTTATTCAGGAAGAATTATGCAAAATACGAATTTAAAAAAAATACCACGAATTTCTTCTCAGAACAGATGGTTACCTGGTGCCAGCAGTCAAATGGCAGTCAGACCCAGCTTTTGCAGAATTTTTTAAACTCCAGTAGTTGTCCTGAGATTCAAGGGTTTTTGCACGTGAAGGAGCTGGGAAGGAAGTCGTGGAAGAAGCTGTACGTGTGTTTGCGGCGATCTGGCCTCTATTGCTCCACAAAGGGAGCAGCTTCAAAGGAGCCCAGACACTTGCAGCTGCTGGCCGACTTGGAGGGCAGCCGCATCTTCTCCCTGATGGGCGGCAGGAAGCAGTACGGTGCCCCCACAGACTACGGCTTCTGCATAAAGCCAAACAGAGTCAGGAACGAGGCCAAGGAGCTGCAGTTGCTCTGTGCCGAGGACGAGCAGAGCGGACGTGCTGGATGACGGCCTTCAGGCTCCTCAAGTATGGAATGCTCCTTTACCAGAACTACAGAATCCCTCATCAGAGGAAGGCCGTGCTGTCCCCCTTCTCAACTCCAGTGCACAGTGTCTCTGATAACTCCCTTGTGACCATGGATGTTTCTGGGCAAACGGGAAGAGTGATCGAGAATCCGGCTGAGGCTCAGAGTGCAGCCCTGGAAGAAGGCCACGCCTGGAGGAAGCGAAGCAGGCGGATGAATATCCTCGAGAGCCAAAGCCCCCTCCACCCTTCCAGCCTAAGTACAGTGATTCACAGGACGCAGCACTGGTTTCACGGCAGGATCTCCAGGGAGGAGTCACGCCGGATCGTTAAGCAGCAGGGGCTCGTGGGTGGGCTTTTTCTCCTCCGTGGCAGCCAGAGTAATCCAAAGGCATTTGTTGGGCTTCCCTGGTGGCGCAGTGGTTGAGAGTCCGCTTGCCGACATAGGGGACACAGGTTCGTGCCCCGGTCCAGGAAGATCCCACATGCTGCGGAGTGGCTGGGCCCGTGAGCCATGGCCGCTGAGCCTGCGCGTCTGGAGCCTGTGCTCTGCAACGGGAGAGGCCACAGCAGTGAGAGGCCCGCGTACCTCAAAAAACAAACAAACAAAAAAACACAAAGGCATTTGTCCTCACATTGTGTCATCATCAGAAAATTAAAAATGTCCAGATTTTACCTTGCGAGGATGACGGGCAGACTTTCTTCAGGCTTGACGACGGGAACACCAAATTCTCTGACCTGATCCAGCTTGTTGACTTTTACCAGCTGCACAAAGGGGTCCTGCCTTGCAGACTGAAGCACCACTGCATCGGCATAGCCTTATGACCTCAGGTCTACCCTGGCTGCAGGCTGGAGGACGCTGACACTGGAGTGAAGAGGTCTGTGCATCATTCAGAACACACGTCTGTCTGCACCTTGGGGCTCGAAGCAAGATGGGTGTGTTCGGCGCTGACCGACCACGATCGACTGGTTTGTTGGACTTGACGATGATTTGCTGCTGCAGGTCCAGCAGGGCCGCGCCCCTCTCTCTGGCCTCATGGGGAGGTTGGAAGACAGCAGACTCGAGAATAAACTGGAATGATGTTCTTGGCTGGGCCATGGAGGAACACAAGCTGGAGAGAAGTGATTGGAAATGAACTCTCGCCCTGGAATAACCTTGACAATTAAAACTGATATGTTAAAAAAAAAAAAAAAAGCAGAGCTAAAATTTAACTCCCTGCCAGTTGCCTCCCATTCCTTTATTTATTTTTATTGTCTAAATTGTGTTGTAAAAACACATAACATAAAACTACTTTTTTGTCTGTTTCTCTTTTTTCTGTTTTTTGTTTCTATTTGTTTATTTTTAATTGAATGAAAGATTCTTTAGGTTCTATAGTGCTTTACAATTTTCAAAAGTCTCACACACATGATTTCATATAGTCCCATAATAATCTTTCTTTTTCCCCCCTACCCCTATATTGCCCCTTCCCCCTTCCCTCTCCCTGGTAACCACTAGTTTGTTCTCTATGTCTGTGAGTCTGCTTTTTTTTTGTTTTATTCACTAGTTGGTTGTATTTTTTAGATTCCACATATAAGTGATATCATACAGTATTTGTCTTTCTCTACCTGACTTATTATACCTAGTATAATGCCCTCCAAGTCCACGCATGTTGCCAAAAATGGTAAAATTTCATTCTTTTTATGGGTGAGTAGTATTCCATTGTATATGTATATACATATATATGTGATATGTACATACATATATATGTGATACATATATGTGATATATATATGTATATATATCACATCATCTTTATCCATTCATCAGTTGATGGACACTTAGGTTGCTTCCTTACCCTGGCAATTATAAATAATGCTGCTATAAACATTGTGGTGTATGTATCTTTCCAAATTAGTGGTTTTGTTTCTTTCAGATATATACACAGGAGTGGAATTCCTGGGTCATATGGTATTCTATTTTTAGATTTTTGAGAAAACTCCATACTGTTTTCCACAGTGACTGTACCAATTTACATTCTCACCAACAGTGTACGAGGATTCTCTTTTCTCCACATCCTACCAACATTTGTTATTTGTGTTTTATTTTAAGATAGCCATTCTGACTGGTGGGAGGTAATATCTCATTGTGGTTTTGATTTGCATTTCCCTGATGAGTAGCGATATTGAACATCTTTTCACATGCCTGTTGTCCATCTGCATTTCCTTTTTTGGGAAAACATCCATTCAATTCTTCTGCCCACTTTTTATCAGGTTGTTTGGGTTTTTTTTTGATGTTGAGTTGTATGAGCCATTTATATATGTTGGATATTAACCCCTTAACCATCAAATCATTTGCAAAGATTTTCTCCCATTCAGTAAGTTGTTTCCTTTGCTGTGCAAAAGCTTTTAAGTTTAATTTGTTCCCATTTGTTTAGTTTTGCTTTTATTTCCTTTACTTGGATCCAGAGAGATATTGCTGTGATTTATGTCAAAGAGTGTTCTGCCTATGTTTACCTCTAGTTTTATAGTACCTAGTCTTACATTTAGGTATTTAATCAATTTTTAGCTTATTTTTGCATATGGTGTTAAAGAATGTTCTAGTTTCATTCTTTTACATGTGATTGTCCAGTTTTCCTGGCACCATTTATTGAGAAGACTGTCTTTTCCCCATTGTATGTTCTTGCTTCCTTTGTCATAGATTAATTGAGCATAAATATGTGGGTTTATTTCTGGGCTCTCTATTCTGTTCCATTGATCTATGTGTCTGTTTTTTTTTTTTTTGCCAATACCATATTGTTTTGATTACTGTAGCTTTGTAGTATACACTGAAGTCAGGGAACGAGTGATTCTTCCAGCTTTGTTCTTCTTTCTCAAGGTTGTTTTGGCTATTTGGGGTCTTTTGGGTTTCTATACAAATTTTTAAATTATTTGTTCTAGTCCTTTGAAAAGTGTCATTGGTATTTTGATAAGGATTACATTAATCTGTAGATTGCCTTGGGTAGTATAGTCATTTTGACAAATGTTTCTTCCAATCCACGAACACGGTATATCTTTCCATGTTTGTGTAGTCTTCAATTTCTTTCATCAGTGTCTTATAGCTTTCCAAGTACAGGTCTTTTGCCTCCTTAGGTAGGTTTATTCCTAGGCATTTTATTCTTTTTGATGCAATGGTAAATGGGATTGTTTCCTTAATTTCTCTTTCTGCTAGTGTTGTTAATGTATAGAAATGCAACAGATTTCTGTGTATTAATTTTGTATCCTGCAACTTTAGTGCATTCATTGATGAGCTCTAGTAGTTTTCTGGTGGCATCTTTAGGATTCTCTATGTATAGTATCATGTCATCTGCAAACAGTGACTGTTTTACTTCTTCCTTTCCAGTTTGGGTTTATTTTATTTGTTTTTCTTCTCTGATTGCTGTGGCTAGGATTTCCAAAACTGTTGAATAAAAGTGGTGAGAGTGGACATCCCTGTCTTGTTCCTGATCTTAGAGAAAATGCTTTCAGCTTTTCACCATTGATTATGATGTTATCTGTGGGTTTGTCATGTATGGCCTTTATTACATTGAGGTATGTTCCTTCTGTGCCCACTTTCTGGAGAGTTTTTATCATAAATGAATATTGAACTTTATCAAAACTTTTTATGCATCTATTGAGATGCTCATATCGTTTTTATTCTTCAATTTGTTGATGTGGTGTATTGAATTGGTTTATTTGTGGATATTGAAAAATCCTTGCATCCCTGGGATAAATTCTACTTGATCATGGTGTATGATCTTTTTAATGTATTGTTGCATTCAATTTGCTAGTATTTTGTTGAGGATTTTTGCAACTATTTTCATCAGTGATATTGGCCTGTAATTTCTTTTTTTGTAGTATCTTGGTCTGATTTTGTTATCCAGTGATGCTTATCTCATAGAATACGTTCAGAAATGTTCCTTCCTCTGCAATTTTTTGGATTATATTCAGAAGGATAGGTGTTAACTCTTCTCTAAATGTTTGGTAGAATTCACCTGTGAAGCCATCTGGTCCTGGACTTTTGTTTTTTGGGAGTTTTTTAAATTACTGATTCAGTTTCGCTACTGGTTATTGGCCTGTTCACATTTTCTGTTTCTTCCCAGTTCAGTTTTGGGAGATTATACTTTTCTAAGAATTTACCTGTTTCTTCTAGGTTGTCCATTTTATTGGCATATAGTTGTTCATAGTAGTCTCTTATCCTCCTTTGTATTTCTGTGGTATTGGTGGGGACTTCTTTTTAATTTTGATTTTATTGATTTGGGCCCTCTCCCTTTTTTTTTTTTCTTGATGCATCTGCTAGAGGTTTATCAATTTTCTTTATCTTTTCAAGGAACCAGCTTTTAGTTTTATTGATATTTTCTATTGTTTTTCAGGTCTCTATTTCATTTATTTCTACTCTGATCTTCATGATTTCTTTCCTTGTACTAACGTAGGGTTTTGTTTGTTCTTCTTTCTCTAGTTTCTTTAGGTATAAGATTAGGTTGTTTAAGTTGAAAAACAGCCAGGAGAATAATACTTCCCTGGTTGTTTTAAGAATTGAAAAAGCATATAAAATATCTTCTCAAGCTATTTTACTATAAAGTGATGTTGATCACAAGACCAAATTAATTCAGAAAAAAATCAACTAAAATGAGTTTGTCATTTGTCTGTAAGCATAGCTGTATGGAAGAAATAGAGGCCAGAATAAAATCAGAAAAAAAGAGAGGGAAGGATTCATTTACTCAGCTGTATAAATTTATTTCAAGTAAACTTCTAGGACAGTGCTTTTCAAACTTTAGAATGCATCACCTGAAGGGATTGTTAAAACACAGATATTTATCACCCTCCTCTCCACCTTTCTGATTCTATAGTTTGGTGTTGGTGCCAGGATTTTTCATTTCAAAGAAGATGAGAGTAATGTTGAGACTGATGAGCATAGTACCACAATTTGGGAACCACTCCCATGACAGTGATTCTCAATGTTGATTGTACCTTGGGATCACCTGGGGAGCCTTAAAAGATACTGGTGCCTGGACCCCACCCTCAGAGCTTCCGATTTCATGATCTGAATATCAGGAGTTTTAAAAGTTTCCCAGGTGATTTTAATGTGCAAAAGTTAAAAATAACTTCCCCAGGGAATATCAGTTCTGATATATATTTTAGAAAAGAGGCATTCAATTATTCATACAATAAATATCAATTGAATATTCACTATAACCCCAGCCCTATGCTAGGTGCTTGGGATACAGACATAAATAAGGCAGGGAGAAATACTGCCACCATGATACCTAATGGAACGACCAGCTATCAATGAACGTACGCACAGACAGTTGCTAAGGACTGTATGTGGAGGGCAATGAGGTTTAAGTGAGAAAAGGCTTAAGGACCAGAACTTAGTTTTGAAGAATGAGCATGTTCTATGGGCAGAGAACAGGGGTAAGAACATTTCAAGGAGATTCCTGGTTTGGGAATGGACACTGTGTTCACAGGTGTACTCAGGTAGCCAGAGCCTGGCATAAGTGGTGGGTAAGGAAGTAGGGGAAGTGGTCTAGAATCAGGTTTACATGCTCAGACTTCATTCTATGGGCCTTGGAGAGGTATCTGAAGATTCTAGGAAGAAAGTTATACAAATAGATTTGATCACCAGCTACATCAAGAGGTTGGAAGATCTACCTGAGAAATATATTTCAGATAGAATAATCTCTAGTTTGAGATTATATCTAGAATATTCTCCAGATAGACATAATCAAGACACCAGAACATCCTAGAAAAATAGAATAATCAAGGCACCGCTTTCTTCTCTTTAGCTAACGTCCAAACTTCTGATTTGACTTTTGAAGGAAAAGAAGGATGCTTTTGTTTCCCTTCCAAGTCTACCGGTTTTGGACTTTGAAAATATGGGTAGAAAAACAGTTAATGGGGAGAAAGAAGACACCAGAAAACAGGAAAAGAGAGGGAAATGGGACAGAAATGATACTGATGTTTGAACCAGCACAGAAGTGGTTGATTAAAATTAATGCTGTGAAAACAAGTTTCCCATCTGTTCCTGGTCCTCCTTTGAAACCCGTACCCCAGGACGGCCAAAGGCCATATCCAGTGGCCTGCACTGCCACCTTCAGGCAGAAGTGCTGAAACAGTGACAGTGACTCCGCCTGAATTTTATCCTTGGCTTTGGACATAACCAGAATATGCCTCGTATCCCATCTGCTTGACCTCAAGGTGGGCCATCATATTATTTCTTAGTTCTTTATATGTCCATCTAGCTTTGAAATGACTATTTTTCATGAATCTTAAAAGGTACTTCTTTCCCCTACATTTTTACATTTCTGAAATCAGAATGTGTCTTGGAATTGTCAGTTTAATTGGCAGATTTATTTTCCTTTGTGATACATGAAGGTGCATCTTACAATTGATGTCATCTTATACTTGGAGAAATATGGCAATATTTAGTTTGCATATATCAGAGTTGAGGCCGGGTGGAAAAGATGTGGTTTTCTGAGTGTGAAAGATCTGCTGTCACCTTGAATCTCTAATATTTCCTCTTTCTTAAGTTCTGTATCTCTACTATTTACTAGTTATTGGATTTTTGGCAAGTTAATTATCTCTCTGAGTCTCGATTTCTTCATCCTTAATATTATGTATCTTATATGGTTTTGTGAGAATTAAATGAAATAGTATATACAGTCCTTGAATGGTTTCTACCTAGTACATTAAAGTACTCAATAAATAACTATTATCATTTCCAAATTAAATTCTCAAAAACCAATAACTGCTTCTGCTACTATTGAAAAGTATCCAGACAAAAACACTGTTCATTCTCAGAATGTGCTGTTGAATCCCAAATGCAATCTGTGCGGTTTAATCCTTGGAATTTATGAGAACTACTGCCGAGCAGCTTGCTTTATGTTGATAACAAAAGGCATGAGAGTGCAGATGGAGTCTATGGGGGCATTCATTTTAAATGCACCAATTTGGATGTTTAAAGTCTTAAGCTGAACTTGGCTATCTTTGCCCACTATAATTCAAAACCTCTTGCCACCAAACTGTGTTTTTCCCTGTGCCCTTAAAAGTAACCCACCTGATTTCTGCTTTATCCTGATAAACCTGGAAGTGCAGAGCCCAGCCTTTTAAGTAAAACTGCTTTTCCAGCATTTAAGGCAGCCGAACATAAATGAAATAGAAATTGACAATGATAGCAGGTAATGCTATCACTGTCTGCTGGATGCTGTTTGTAGCTTTCCCTAGCAATCACAGGATAAAGTAAAGCTCTGCATTGGAAGGCAGCTTCTCTAATTGCTGCCACGGGACACAAGCAGCCTGGTCTTGAAGCCTCCGTTAGCTCTGCAGGAGGGCAGCTCTGCGGAGCACCCCGATGGGGACAGGGCTTATAAAGATGTCTTGGAACAGGCTCTCATGTTTGCCAAGTGGCTGCCCCTTGAGCTGTCTAATATCTCTTCTTTCTTAAATGATATGAAATTGTACAGTTCAGGCTCTTAGCACAAGTCCCAAGGAGAGAGAAGCAGCAATAGAAAGGGGAAGAAATCAAAGCTTTTCATGGTGGCTGTCCCACGCTTTCTCTTCCTGGTACATCATTGCATTCCCGCAGCTTGTGTTTGGAGGAGGAACTGAAGGGGGAAAGATGGGGATCGTCAAATTCTCCCCCTGCCCAGTCCTGCATCTCTATGTCGACCTGCGTCTATTCCTGGCCATTGTGCAATTTTATATCCACAACTTTTTAATGTAGGTATTAAGCTCATTTTATACATTGGAGTCTCAGATAGATTAAGAATCTTGCTAGTATGTAATAAAGTCATGGTTTTAATCCAGCTTGATGGGACATCAACACCTGTGTATGTGTGTGTGTGCTTTTTTCCTTAATTGAACAGTCCTGTCTTACACTTTCCCACTCCAAACAGAAACCACACCTGCATCCATATCCACCCTCCCCTGTAGGCATTTTTGCAGATAAAATACATGTTTATACTATTAAATTAATTATGTTAACATCTGCTAATTTATTTATGCTCTGGAACGGCCTGGTGAGATAAAACCATTGGGCCCATTTATAAATGACCCCAAAGGAGTGAAGAAACTTGTTCAAGGTTAGAGAGATCATACATAGGGAAGCTCATATCCTAGCCCAGATTTTACAGTGACAAGTCCCACATGTCACTAATAAGGCACAACATTCTAATTTTCATGCATAAAAGGAACACACAAACATATAATTTCTAGGAATACCATATTTTGGTGGCCAAAAAGGCTAATATTTTAAGGTTCCTTAAAGGTTTATAATAAGCAAGGATGAATTGGTGAGTGGAGAGAGATGGTGATAATTATTTAATAAACTTTGAAATTCATTTTCACCCAATTTGTGTTCCGATTTAGCAATTTATTTACACCTCTCTGAATGTTTTCCTTCATCTGGATTAAAAATTATGAAAATTTTAATTAAGTACTCCATGAAATTTTGATGGGGCATCTAACAGTTCCCTGAGGTCTTGTGGGACTCTCTTTTCCCACCTGCTATGATAATGAAATCATAGAAACAGCTGGAAAATGTGTTTAATATACTGCCCTGGTCAAGGCTGCTGGGGCATCAGGAGGAGAAAATTTATCATGGCGTTTTTTTTTTTGTTTTGTTTTTTTGTTTTTTTTTTTTTTTTTTTTTTTTTTTTTTTTTTTTTTTTTTTTTTTTTTTTTTTTTTTTTTATCATGGCGTTTTTTTGTAGATGTTTATGACAGGGGTAAATCACTATGTTCTTATACTCTCTGAAATACCGATGTGGGCAGTAAAAAATGACATTACCTAATGGCCTCCTACTACCATGTTCTTCAAGGAGAGGCCAAGAGTGTCATGGGAAGAGCTGGAAGAAGGATGGGCAGTCAGAGACCTAGCATTGAATTCCAGTGTGTCCTCTAACTGGGATCGTGAGGTCTGGTACTTTCTCTTCTTGTTGGTAAAGCCAGTCCAATGGTCTTGACATTGTAGAACAGTTGTGAATATGAAATGAGATAATATTTGGGACAAGCTAGAGCATTTATTCTTCAGAACAACCCCACTTACCATCCCCATTATACGGAAGAGGATAGAAGAGGCTCGGGGAGAATAAAGTCTCTGCTAAAGGCCACATGACTCTAAGTACTGGAACAAAAATTAGAGCCTGGACATGGTGGCTTAATGCCCATGCCATTTCCATGCTCCGTGCTAGTTGAAATGCCCCATCCACCCTTTGATATTCTTTGCTCTCTTGGAAAATTCTGATTCCTAATGAGGTCTTCGGAGCAGATTGTCCATCGAGACGTGATGGGTGACCCATGCTGCTTACCCGGCCAAATGCAGTACCCACTGCAACTGAGTACATTGGCATTTGCATTTATGTTTCAGCCTCTCCCGAGTATGGCAAGTGTAAATGACAGCCGCAACCTCAACATCTCTGGCAAAGCTTATAATATCTAGTGGTTGAACCAAAAAACTGAAGACAAGTCCTAGGGGACCCATACTGAGCTCTTCCCTGTATGTTTCCCATGACAGAACTGACGCCGGCTCTTGAAGCATCCACAGTCATCCCACTGGCACTTAACAGGCAGAAATGTGTTACAGACGATGGCAGGAGATAGCTGTTCCATTTGGTTTGAGAAACATTTATCTTTTGTTTGCATTAGATTACATAAATATTCTTAAGTATGAACTAATATTAAGGCAAATTATGCAAATCCTTTGTGGCAGAAGGCAGTGTAATATTACGTAAATAAATATATTTACGTAATGAATTCTATTGTCTAGCATCATATCATCTATTGATCCAGTTATGCACACGTATTTTATATATGGTTGTCTAGTATCATAATCTAATAGACACGTATGCACACAGAGACAGACACAGACACACACACACATAGGTGCCGATGAGGCTTGTTATCTGTTTGACTTATAACAGAACTAGAAACCAAAACAAAATTGTCCTTCCTCTTTCATGAACTGTGTGACTTCCTGGAAATGAGCCTCAGAGGTTTCTGCAGCATAGATAAGCAAAGCAGCAGATCCTGTAAATAAAGGGACTGCTGGAAATTGGGGTCCCCTGAGCAGCATGGACATGGGGCCTGAGTGAGAGTCTGGGCTCCCTGACACTAAGATCCTAAGGGGATGCTGAGGGAGACCATGGGCCCTAAGGGTCCCTGAGGCTGGGACTTCTCAGGGGCACAGGGGCTTACTCCAGGCGTCTCAGTGGGAGGTGGACAATGCCGCTGCTTCCACTCTACTAGCCTGTGGGGCAGGGTGGCGAGAAACTGCATCATCTCCCATCCATCCTAGAGCCCTTGCCACATGGGGACTTGAAAGGGGGTACCTGAGTCACAGATTGCTGACACAGAAACATTGCAAACCATCTTAGGAGCAGCCAGGGGGAGGAAGACAAGAAAAAATAAAGAATGCAAGTTGAAAATATATATCAGATAAAGTCACAACTTAAAGACAAAAATCAAAGATAGATACAAAATTTAAATTTAAATTTAAATGCTTATATATTGGGAAGCTACTGGAACTTGAGCTTCAGCCCCTAACTTGAACGTAAGCCCCTCTCTTGCATGGGCTGCTTCTAACTCCCTAGGAAAGACCCCACCATTGGGCCCATAGGGTCATAAAGCAAAGTTTTTTTTTAAACAACAACAGTTAAGTCCACTGTCTCTTCTCCCCTACAGCAAGCAGCCCACCCATTTGCCCAGGAGGGACTGAAGCTGAATCCAGCCTCTGTACCCTGACACCGAATTAAATCTCAGAGACAGAGTTTTGGGTGAAGTAGAAAAGAATAGCCTTATTGCTTCGCCAGGCAAAGGGGCCACAGCAGGCTAATGCCCTCAAAACTGTGTGTCCTGACCTGGAGGGGGTAGTGAGGACTTTTATAGTAATGGTTCAAAGAGGGCGTGATCAGCTTGTGGACATGCTTCTGATTGGTTGGTGGTGAGGTAAGTGGGAGTGAGCATCACCAACCTTCTGGTTCCAACCAGTCTGGGGTCTATGTGCTTGTGGGCAGCGCACAGTTAACTTCTCCCACCTGGCGGGGGATTCAGTATCTGCAAAACAGCTCAAAGATATTGTTATGTGTATCCCTTGAGGGGGAACCAGGACCCTGCCCAAGGCTGCACTATTGTTTCTTTTGACTGTTGCTCCCTTGTCTCCGCATCCCCTCCCTTCCCTTATTAGCAACTGTTTGAACCTTCCCCATTGGAACTCAGGGAAGGTCATGGAGGCTGAATGAAGCTTATTTCCCCCTAATCAAGAAATGGGGGACACAGAAAGGCTTTTGTACCCAGGAGTCCAACAGGGTCCTGCCTGATATCAGGACTGAAAGAGCTACAGGGACCTGGACATTTCAGTGCTAAAATCAGCAAAGTTCCTGGCAAACTGGGACGAGTTGGTCACTATATTTTTCACTCTTCCTTTTCTTTCTACATCTTTCTTATCAGATGGCACTGGGAAAAAAAAACAAAACACAATGGTTTATGGGATCTGGCAGAGGGGAGTTTGAATAAGTTTAAGTTTATTTAGTTTAGGCTTAGTGGGATGTATGTCTGTGATTTGTAATTATTTTGTGTTAAGTTATTGGTAATCGGCCCAATGTAGGTAGGACCAGCCTCCAGGAAGCTAACACTGCCTACCACACTGACCCTCTCAGCATTTTCTCACTAGACATGGGACCACGGCTTGTACCACACTCTAATCACATCCCACTGTGCCCGGCAACAAAGAACAAGGGGAGTGGAGGAGAAACAAGGTTTGGAATATACGGAGCCAGAACTCGATGTGTGGAAACTTCTTCAAATCATCAAACATCAGTATACAATTGATGGTGGAAGACGGGATTTTCATTGAAATATCAAATATAGTCAAAATGATAGTTCTCTCTTCTCAAGCATTGACAGGAGAATACAGTGTATATGATTACAAAGGCACCGTATTTTTTTTAATCATTGCTAGAATTGAATGAAATGCGTTTTTTCAGATTTTCTGTTTGAAATCACAGCCATGCAGTGGTCCTATAGTGAGGATACTTGTGTCTGAATTCATGTGGTTTACATATCTCAGCTATCAGTAATAAAACAATTTTTGATCGACTCTACTAACAGGAAGACTAACTTTCCTTTTTATTCTCTCTGTAAAAAATATTATACAATGGCAATAATATTGAGAGGTGATCAGAAAATGTGAAGAAAATATGTAAGAAAATAAAAACACTATAGAGCAATGTTAAGCAGTCAGTTACTATTGTCACCTTTCTGGATTTGGGGAATGTTTGGGGAATTTGTCAACATATTAAAATTTTTATTCTGTTGTGATTTCTTTTCAGGTTTTGAACAAATATTCAACTTTGTATCTAATTTCATGTTTATGTTTGCATTTTTTCTTAAAAAGTCTTTTAACAGTTAAAATTATATGAAATTTATTCTTCAAACCTGGATCTTACCCTGACAAAAATGTATAAAAACCCTTCAAGAACATATAGGAGGAACTTCCCTGGTGGCGCAGTGGTTAAGAATCCAACTGCCAATGCAGGGGACATGGGTTCAAGCCCTGGTCCAGGAAGATCCCACATGCTGTGGAGCAGCTAAGCCCACGTGCCACAACTACCGAAGTCCACGCGCCTAGAGCCCATGCTCTGCAACAAGAGAAGCCACCACAATAAGAAGCCTCCACACTGCAACGAAGAGTAGCCCCTGCTCACTGCAACTAGAGAAAGCCCATGAGCAGCAACAGAGACTCAGCACAGCCAAAAATAAATTTAAAAAATAAAAGAAAGAACATACAGGAGTCTGTGTACATTTAAGGTGCTAGAATCCTTTTTGGGCAATATAGAATCCTAAAAGTGTTAAAAGAAAAGATAAGCAAATTTCCCTCTATAAATATTAAGTAAAAACATTTATATGTAAAAGATGATTTCAACAAAGTCAATAGAAAAATAATAGATTTGGAAAAATATGTTTGCAACCCAGATAGCAGAGAGAGTGTTAATATCCCATCTATACAAACAGATGTCGAAATTGATAAGAAGGGAATACACAGACTAGTAGGAAAAAAATGTCAGAGGATATAAAGAAACTGTGCTTTTTTTAAGCACATGTATTAGGCCAGAAAACACATTTCAGCAATTAATACAGCTTTAATATCATACAGCCCCCAATGTCTGATAACAATATATTAGAAAATGATGACAGAATAACCAAAAGAACCTATGTACCTGGAAACACGAAACACACATCTAAATGTTACTGAGTCCAAGCTTGGTCTGCTCACTGCACCACAGACCAATAAATCGGGGGGCGAGTTGTTGAGGCAAGGAATAGCAACTTTATTCAGAAAGCCAGACTTCTAAGAAGATGGCAGACTAGAGTCCTAGAGTATCATCTTATCAGGGTCTGGATGCCAGTTTCTTTTATAGAACAGAGAGGGGGAGGAGGTGAGGAAGTAAAGTAAAAAGGTCATAAGTCTTACAAAATAACTTCTGGTTTGGCCAGCCTCAGGGAGGGGATGCGTTAATTCTTCTTTCCTGCAGCCATTCACAGGTGGACAGGGTCAGGATGTTTCCCTGTGAGCTGAACAACGGCACTTTGATTTAACATTCAGGCAGAGGGGCAAGGTTCCCCAAGGCAGACCATTTTGTATGCTTATAGCTACAGACAGCATCCTTTTAGTGATTATATAACAAAAGCAATGAAAAGCAAAGGTTAAAGTAAAAGAAAGGGATCCAACATGGAGTCCAATTTTGTTTTTCCCTGTTACATAAATAGCTCATGGGTCAAAGATTTTATCATGGAAATTAAGCAATTATTTAGAAATGGGCAATAATGAAAATACCTCATATTAAAAGTTGTGGGACTGTACATAAAGGTAGAATCTTTATTGGAAAAGTAAGACAGAATGAATGAGCTAAGTGTCTACCTCAAGGAAAATTTTAAAGGATAACTTACCCAAAGAGATCAGAAGGCAGGAAAAAAATATGAGTACAAATTAATAAAATAGAACACAAAGATAATTGTTCAAAATTCAAAGGTGCTTTATTACTTTACATTGATTAATAAAATGGAAAATTCTGATGCAACTGAGCAACAAAAGAAAGAAAAGGTACTATTAAACAGTATTAGGAACTAGGGAGGGGTCACAATTAGATACAATGCAGATAATAGTAAGAGCACACTATGAATTAATTTATAATAATTAAAAACTGAGATAAATGTATTACTTTTTAGAAATTATCTATTTCTTGTTATATTTATCCAATTTTCTAGTTATATATAAAATTTACAAAAAATGTGATTCAAGAAGAAGTAGAAACCAGAATTGATGTTTAACCATTAAAATTTTTAAAATTCAGTAAATAAAACTTTATCCCCCAAATAATAAAAGTCGATCTGCTGGGTCAGATGTTTCAGCAGGTAATTTCTGCAAAAATCAAGAAATAAATTATCCCCATTCTATACATAATATTTCAGAGAGTAGAGAAAAGAAGGAAGGCTCCTGAACTCATTTTCTGAAGGTAGTAATAACTTTGACACCAAGCTATAAAGAGCAGCGGTAAATCTGTTTGCCAATATGGTAGTCTCAGGTTATGTCTAGAAACCAAATACCTTAATTAAAAAGACATTATACACCAATAGAGCATCCAGCTTACATGCAGTACTGAAGTTACCTTAGCTCAGGATTGGCAAACACGTTTCTTTCTTTTGCCAACTCTGATCTGTTTATTGTCGGCTGCCTGGTGTGTAGTGATGAGAACAGATCTCACTTGGGAAGAACACAGTTACTGAGGTTTGTAGCAGGTTTGTATCAGGTTGGAACCCTTCCACAGATATGTGCCATATTTCTCCTGGTTTCTCACCTTGAACATTTTCCTATGGTATGCTAAATGTCCTGAGAACTGAAAATACAAATGCAAAATCTCATCTTAAAAACTGTCTATTTAGTAATGAGTGAGAAAAGAGGTATCTATTCATAAATAATTGAATGCATACCACATGGCAGGAACTTACATAGGTATTAAAAATTCAGATATGAAGAAAGCAAGAAAAATGTCCTCGTTTGTATAGTTTAATCCTGGGAGTGAGGAGTGGGGAAAGACTCAAAAAATAAACACCAAAACTAAATACACTATATTGTGTATTAGAAGATGTTAAGTGCAAATGGAAAAAAATTAAAACAGCAGATAGGGATTCTGTATGTGTGGGTGGGGAGAGGATTGAAACTAACCAGGATAAAAAACTAGGGGTCAGAATACTCAAAATACTCCATTTAGAAACGGAATAGTTATACACCTGAACCCCCATCCTTTGTTTTACATGACACCTCCATCACGGTGCATTTTCATGGCCTCTCAGAGGTCCAAAGTCACTGAAAGTATCCCTCTCCATCCCCAGAATAAATTAACATGTAAAATACCTGGTCTTTTTTTTTTTTTTTCGCGGTACGCGGGCCTGTCGTCACTGCGGCCTCTCCCGCCGCGGAGCACAGGCTCTGGACGCCCAGGCTCAGCGGCCATGGCTCACGGGCCCAGCTGCTCTGCGGCACGCGGGATCCTCCCGGACCGGGGCACAAACCCGTGTCCCCTGCATCGGCAGGCGGACCCTCAACCACTGCGCCACCAGGGAAGCCCTACCTGGTCATTTTTAAAGAAAATCCGTATGGGCCACAGATTCTAACCAATTAAAGAATCTACAAACAAAAACATAGCAATTAAAATCCCTGCTTTCCAGATGCAAAGTTATTCACCTGCTGGGTTGCAATCTTTCTAGACTAGCAAAACTGGGAAAGTATCCCAGGGCTACCACCTGACACTCAGGAGACCACTCACCCAGAGAACCTCAGGGGAATCCAGTGGAGAAGGGCTGAGATGCCAGGTAATGCAACTCAAATCCCAAACTCAGACTGTTGAATGGGGGAGAATTGAAGACAATTTCTCCAATAAAAGGACGTAAAATAAGAGAAACTGTTCTCTCCAAGCAGAACAGACAGTATGAAAAATAAGGGAACGTTCCCCACAAATGCCTTACATTCAGCAGGTGCCCACAGAATTCACTTAATTTCAATAAAATGTAATCAATTGGTTACAATTACTTTCCTGAGGCAGGTTTTTGCCTAGCTCAAATAGTTCAAGCCCAAAATAGAACAGAAAGCCTTCAGGAAATTTTTGTCACCTAAAAATTGCCTTCTAAATCAGGGTCATGGTGAGGATTCTAAGAATAAATGTTAAAATGAGGAAAACTACTCTTTTAAAAAGCAAAGTGTGAATACAAAGAGGTGGATGGGATTTTTGTGCCTGGAATAAGATAGATTGCTTTTTGTAATGGGCTTCTTTGTGATTCAGTGTTTTGGGTTCATGGTTAACTTAATAAAATAGATATAAATTAAAATGTCCACAATAATTCTGTGCCACTCACATGGCAATGGTCAGAATTTGACTGAAGATTGTCTTCATCTCCAGTTTCTAGTGATGAGTCAAGTGCGAACCATATCAAAGTTGGTCTACATAACTAACAATAACTTAGAAGACGACCCACCGGGTACACCTATTAGTAATGTTCTTTTACCTAGTTAGTGTACCTCACAATCTTTTTTGATCTCTACAATGATCTTTCAATGTAAATGAACTCATGAACTTCTGAAGGGAAAATGAGTCCTTTTGCTCAAGAGGCAAGTTCGTAAAATTGTCATTTATTTAGCAAAGGAAAGTCCTGGGATCAGAGGTCAGGTCTGTTGGTCTCTGTCTTGAACTGTGTGAGCAAAGGCCTCTATTTCTTTGCCTGATGTCATTGTCCCCATTGCAGACCATTGTATGACCAGGATGAATCTGCGACAAAATGAGAGGAAAAAAATTCTGCATAAAGCCAACTATTTTTTAAACTATTCTTTTTTAATTCTGAGATTTTTATCCTGAAATTAAAGAAATAGTAGCAAGTAAGAGGGTTTTTATGTGAGTGTATGTCTGTACTTGACACACTTTGAATCTGCCTCTTATTTTCATCCTCTAGGGTTTTTTTTTTTTTTAACATATTTTACTGACAAAATCCAAAGTTTAGGAACAATTGACCTAAAAACATTCATCTCATTCTTTGTTCTCCTTTCAAAACACTAGACCAGACCTCAGCTATGAATGATCTAAGTTTTGCAGAAAGTCCCCCCAAAATTAGTAGGATGAAAGATCAAATAACACATCAAAAAGTCCAGTTACATCAGTGTGTCAGAGTTTTAAGAAGCTGACTTATATCCGGCGAGAGGTGTGCTTTTCCACTAGTCTATTTCCAGGGCAGGATTGAAATTCTCAACTTAGAGAAAGTAAAAGATCTGTAGGGAAATGGTGAAGAATTTGTCATTGCTCAAATCTGGTGCTCAGCCTTGGACTGAATTTAATATTAATCTTGATAGAAACGTGTTTGCAGAGGGACAGAGAATACGAGAAATGCACCAAGGATTTATTGAGCCTGCTGTAAAAAATCCATTTTTGTAGCGCTATTTTTCTTCTGCAATAAATGATTAGGGGAGGAAAAAAAGAAAAGCTTAAAATTGGTGTCAAGCTCTTTATTCCATCCATTGGGGATTAGCTGGAAGATAAATATATCTGTTTATAATGCATCACTTTTGATGAAGTTGAAAAGGTGGAGAGGAAAAAAGTATCAAGAAGGCTGGGGTTTGTGAGGATTTAGCTCGAGTCCTTACACTAAACTTTGTCAAATAGTAACAGACTATCAATGAATTTTAACTGACTGAATTGGATATACAAGCTGAGTACAGTCCCTAACCAATTCTATGAGGAAATAAATGTTACAACATGAGAATATATCACTCCTTCCTGCCTAAGATTTACAGATAAATGTATTTTTCTCATCTGTTTATGAAACCTATGATACTAGAAAACATTGATCTTTGTCAAATTTGGGGGCTTGTGCTAAATTGCAATTGTGAAATTAGACTAGTAGGCTATTTCTCCCTGTTACCACATTAATTAAAGGCCATTGTACTACACACATTTTTTAAAAAACAGAGGCTTCAAAAATTGTCCATTGTTCTACCAAACACTGTGTTGAATCAAGAGGTGTAAATTGAGACAAGATGGTAGCCTAGTGATATTTGCCTCCTTTCAAACTCCTTTCTAATTGTCCCCAGGATAGTCCCCTTCTTGTTAGTTGTGGGTGTTTAGTGCTTATCTCTTTGCTTTGCACATGTTAATGCTGGCCTCAGGCAAACGTGTGCATTCAGTGTTGGTGAACTTCTAACAGGGAAGTTACAAGAGAAGAGGAGAGTAGTGGAAGGGGAAATATGTGTTCAGGGTCTTGTTTGGTCCTGGGTGTTATGAATATATTATTGGTAATATTTCCCATCCCCCTGAAACATTCCAGTTTATGTTGCCCCAATAGCACCAATAGACCTGATATATGACGTTACAGATGATGTGAGACCCTGCTTGACCACCTCCTCCTCCCCCTTCCCCTTCCCCTCCTTCTCCTCCCCTCCCCCTTCCCCTTCCCCTCCCCCTTCTTCTCCCTCCTCTTGTTTTTGTTCTTGTTCTTCCTCTTCTTCTCCTTCTTATTCTTTAGAGAGAAGAGAAAAAAACTGTATTCAGGTATAAAATAAAGTAAAACAAAAACTATTAACTGCTTAACTTTTTTGAGCCATGAAAACAATTTTTTTCACACTTTCCTACACATTAGTGTTTTTAATTTGCATAAATATTTCTGGCCTACTCTTATTTTCATAAATCATCCCTGTACTGTATCTATAACAGAGTCTTTTGAATCCTTTAAGCATCCAGTCTTTAAATTGATGGTGGCTATGTATTTATCCCACAAAGTCCCATGGTTTCCTCTCTATTCCTTTCCATTTAGTTCTTTTTTATTTTTTTTTAATTTTTTTTTAATTTTTTGTGGTAAGCGGGCCTCTTACTGTTGTGGCCTCCCCCGTTGCGGAGCACAGGCTCTGGACGCGCAGTCTCAGCAGCCATGGCTCACGGGCCCAGCCGCTCCGCGGTATGTGGGATCTTCCCGGACCGGGGCACGAACCCGTGTCCCCTGCATCGGCAGGTGGACTCTCAACCACTGCGCAACCAGGGAAGCCCCCTTTCCATTTAGTTCTTAATGTCTTTTTCAGACATTAAGGAAGTTACCAGAACAACTTCCTTACAGGGAAGATGCTATATATTTAATCATCGCTTTCCAAATCAAGTTCTTTGGAAGCTGGAAGAGCACGTAGAAAATACTTGTTTCCTGAGGTCTATATTAAGTAAATCCATTACTTTTAAGGACTCAGTCTGTTACACACTTATTTATTCCTAAACTTCCAGCCTAGGTCAGTCTAACTTGAATGGTTAGTCAATGAATTTGCATAAACTCATCTGGATCATTGAGCAGTGTCGTTCATTATATCTCCTTAGAGCACTGATGCTTTTAGAAACTATGGTTTATAGTCTGTGGCATTGTTTGCCCATCTCCTTCCTAAGCACTCAACTGTTCAAATCAAAACACTATCAGCATCTTACAGAATATAACATATATTACAGACATTCCCCAAGAGTGCTAGTGTCCAGTGTCTTGAACATTGCCCCCCACCCTAATGTTTCTTGATTGAGGACCCCTTTTTATAAAAAAAAAATATTTATTTGTTTTTTTTATTTATTTACTATTTTTTATTTTGGTTGTGCCAAGTCATAGTTGTGGCACGTGGGATCTTCACTGTAGCACGTGGGATCTTCGTTGCAGCATGTGAGATCTTTTAGTTGTAGCATGGGACTTCTTAGTTGAGGCTTGTGAACTCTTAGCTGTGGCATGCATGTGAGATCTAGTTCTCCAACCAGGGATCAAACCCGTGGCCCCTGCATTGCGAGTGCAGAGTCTTACCCACTGGACCACCAGGGAAGTCCTGAGGACCCCATTTTAACATCAAATATTTCACATGATTTAAGCTATTACCTATTAAGGAGTTTATCAGTTTCTATGATAATACGCTTTTCTTAGCTCTGAGGTTGAAAATACATCATGTGGTTCATATAGTCAGAGGAAATTTCTAGAAGCAATAGATTTTATGACCCTTTCCCCATCCCCACATACGTTCAAACACACACACATGCACTGTTTAAAAGTCTCCCAGACTTCAAAAATGTAGTGCTAGAAAGGGACCTTACTGAATTCTTTCTGAATCTGTAGTAAATATAGCAGAAATTATCTGAGTCCAGCAGTTGATTTTAAAGTGTTGGAAGAAGGCAGGAGCTATACTTAAGGAGAATTACAATAGAAGAGGTAGGGGAGAAATAAGAGATATTAATGTTATAAGAACAATATTTTCCACTTAGTGTTACTCTGATGATTTGTGTATCTTCTTTTATCACATTCCAAATTTTCTCAATTACAGGTAGTAATTTGGGATTAACTCAAGAGTATTAATTCCATCATAATCTGGTTTAAAATTCCATCTCAGGCTTTCCCTCTCTTGTCTTCTTTCTGACTCCTAACTGGATTTGCAGTAGCAAGGCAGAAACAAGAGAATCCCTTTGTTCTTATCACAGGCATCACTAACAAGTAGCCTAGCCTCTTGCCTCCAGCAATTAAGGTTTCAAGGAAAGATATTCCTGGAATACATTCTGAGCCAAAAGATCTATGGGGTGAAAAAAAAAAAAAAAAAAAGATCTATGGGGTGTTGGGCTGAACCTTCTAGGGTCCATGCTGGTATTTATATGTTATGCCCCACCTGCCATTTCAATTGTTCCCCATATTCCCAGTGACACTGTTAGTGTCTCAGAGACTTCTGCTCTCAAACTTTGTCTGGGATACAGGGCATTTATGCCTCTCACTGTCAACACATCTAAGATCTCCAGAGCTCATCCTTCATTCTCTCTTGTCCCTGCTCTGCCAGGGGGTGAGAACAAACTGCCAAGTCTCCTACTTTCCTGATGCTACTTCTTCTTCCCTTTCCTTTGTCTCCCTTCACTGCATGTCCACCCTCAGCCCAAAGATCCTTTTGCAGAAGGGAGTGATAAAAGCAAGCCCATTGTAAAACCTGTAGACCTTCAAATCTCAATCTCACCCCTGAATTCCTGACTTGCTACTATAGAAACTGAGACTCTCCATGTACTGGTCTCTGCATTAAGAAACTGAAAACCTAATTTCTGGGCAGAGGGAAAAATAATGCATACTGTGGGATGCTCCAGATTTAAACAGACATAAGAGAGTAGTTGATAGGATAACATGTGGATATCAAGTAACTCAGTTCAAATCTTAGCTCTGCTATCTACAAGTGGTACTTTATCCAGTTTTTAATGTATCTAATTTGCCAGTGCCTCAGTGTCCCCATCTGTAAAATAAGAATGATAATGGTTCCTACTTCCTAGGATGCTTTTGAAGATTAAGCACATTTTTATACACAAGACTTTTAGCCAAGAGCAACTGATGCATAATAAGTGTTCAGTAACTGTTAGCAATTGTGATTCATCAGTTTTATTACCAACTCATATATCATTCTGCCACACCGCTTTACCTTTGTAGCACAAAGCATACCAAATATTTCAAATTGAAAGGCCAAATGCCATTTAGCAAATCTCAGCATGGACTTAGGTTCCCAACAACATGTATAAGGAGTACAAATAAATGTAGTATGGATTAGATGTGTAGTATGTGTGGTGTCTTCACATAAGACTGAGAGGACAGTGCCACTGTCCTGCCCTCCAGGACATGAGCATCACTCCATAGTCACATGCACGAACCCGTGTCCCCTGCATCGGCAGGCGGACTCTCAACCACTGCGCCACCAGGGAAGCCCCACAGCTGGTCTTTTATATAAAACTGCTGACTGCCTGGCAATCTAGAAATTCCTAAAGTTCAGTGGCAGGTATGTTCTTTTGTGAATACTATTTATCCAAACAAGTATTTGAAACTTATAAAAACTTGTAGGGGTGGGAGAAAAACTGGAAAGATTTAAGCAAGTAAGGGCATACCAGTACGAATTCATGGAAGTGCAATTTAGCAATTGATCTAAATTTATACCTATGTCCACACACTAAGCATTCACTTTTTGAAAATCTTAAGCCAACCATTCATTTGGAACCAAAGAATAAATTGCAAAGAGGGAATACATTGCAAAGAGATAACTGTCCCGGATCATCAGCTTTTCCATTGTCAAAATTTATATGAAGAACATTAGAATTTAAATGAATACGCCGAATATTAGAGCTAAAGGGCAGATTGTGTCATACCGGTAAGTCTACTAGCTTTGGTAGGACATCTTGGCGCAAAGATCAAGACTTGACAAAACTCTAATTTGAAAAGATACACGCACCCCAATGTTCATAGCAGCACTATTTACAATAGTCAAGACATGGAAACAGCATAAATGTTCATCAACAGATGAATGGATAAGGAAGATGTGTTATACACACACACACACACACACACACACACACACACACACACTAGAATATTACTCAGCCATCAAAAACAATGAAATAATGCCATTTACAGCAACATGGATGGACCTAGAGATTATCATACTAAGTGAGGTTAGTCAAAAAGAGAAGGACAAATACCATATGATATCATTTATATTTGGAATCTAAAATATGACACAAATGAACTTATTTACAAAACAGAAACAGATTCACATACATAGAGAACAGACTTGTGGTTGCCAAGGGGGAGGGATGGATTGGGAGTTTGGAATTAGCAGATGCAAACTATTGTATGTATATATAACTGAATCACTTTGCTGTACACCAGAAGCTAACACAACATTGTAAATCAACTATACTCAATAAAATAAAATTTTAAAAAAGACTTGTTTTGTAAGTAACATGAGCATTAGGCTTTGCAAGATAATCCATCTTCAAGGTTAGGATCTACTCCATCTCTAACTTCCTTTCATAACTCAGGGGCTTTATTAAAGAAATTATATAAATTTGTACTAAATGTCTACTTTAAATCTAAGATTGAAAAGTCAACACTTAAAAATTAATTCCTATAAAATTGTATAATTGTAAATAAAATTTTATAAAAAAGGTAAAGCAGTGATCACATAATGCATTTCTTCAAAGAAATCTTTCTTGCCCTCTTTTTCTCTTGTCTTCCCCCTTCTTCTCTTTCTCCCATGTCAGCCTGTCTTCCCCTCCCCTTCCCATATCTCCTTATCCAGGGAACCCATGCTAACAAAACACATGCCCCTCCATGACTTTCCTCTATGTAATATACAGATATGTGTACACATATCCACATATTTTAAAAATGTATTCCCATTTAATGCCTCAGAACAAGCCCTTAAACTCAAGTGGCATAAGTACCCTTTTGAAAGGCAGTATACTAGTTCATCACGTGGTTGTACCATAATTTATTCAGCACTAGCCTTATTAACTGAAAGACATTTACTCTGTTTTTAAAATTTTGCTCCTATAGATGGTGCTACTATAAACATCTTAGTGCATGTACCATAAGAACAATGCAAAAAGAGTAATTATTTTTCCCATTTTACAAATGATGAAACTATAGCTAAGAAAAGTGCAAATGGTCACATCATCTGTCTTGTTTGACTCTAATCTCATGTTTCACTAAACCATGTGAAACTATTTTGTTCTTATTCTGACTTTTTAAAAAAAGATTTATTTATTATTTATTTATTTATTTTATTTAGTTTTGTCCGTGTCAGGTCTTAGTTGCGGCAGGAGGGATCTTCGTTGAGGCATGTGGGATCTTCAGTGTGGTGCGTGGGCTCTTTGTTGTGGAGTGCAGACTTCTCTAGTTGTGGCATGCGAGTTTTCTCTCTCTAGTTGTGGCACACAGGCTTCGGGGTGCGTGGGCTCTGTAGTTGTGGTGTGCGGGGTCCAGAGAGCGTGGGCTCTGTAGTTTGTGACATGAGGGCTCTAGTTGAGGTGTGTGAGCTCAGTAGTTGTGGCACGTGGGCTTAGTTGCCCCACGGCATGTGGCATCCCCGGTCAGGGATCAAACCTGTGTCCCTTGCATTGCAAGGTGGATTCTTTACCACTGGACCACCAGGGAAGTGGTGACTTTCTAAAAATTATAGGTTATTAAATGAAAACACGTGTGACTTCAAGAGAGTCAAGCACCTGGCAGTTAAATAGAACTTTGAAATTTAAGGAGAAAAGATGATTTTACATTTATTTTTGTAAGGGGGTCTCTTAGAGTACGATGGTTTATTACAAATTTAGGTTTGGGGGTGGAAGTATGGCAAACTAGAATTTTAAAGAAACAGTTTCCAATACAGGATACTTCCAGTTGCCAGATAAAACATGCCGAGCATCACACATTTCTGGTTCTGGGACAGATGGTTGATTTCTAATGGGACTAAAACTCTCGTTGACAACTCTATACGAAACAACTCTTGGAGCTCAAGGAAGAGAGACTAACAGAAGCAGGACTAGTACGACTTTGATCTCTGGGAAGAGAGATGCACACAGGAGGCTCCACATTTATCCTGGCTTTTTCCATGAAGGCATTTTCCCAATTTTCTGTGGAGGTAAACAGAGGCCAAGCAGAAAGTGGCTGTCTGACTAAAGTAAAGATAGGAAGTCAGGATTCCAAGCTGACACACCAGCTGGGATCTCAAGCGCAAAATACTGGAGAATGGGGAAGTACAGAGAAACTCCCCAGACTTCTAATGCTTATCAAGTCATTGGCTGATTCTTCAGCTAAATATGGCAGGCCATATGGTTAGGATTAGGCATTAATTATATATTGATCACTCCCCTCAAAAGTCTTTATTTTCTGAACACGATAAAAGAAAAAAAACAGTATGTACTATGTATCTAGGAATAAAGGAAGTGGGTTAAAAATAGTAAATAATGTAATTTATTATAACTAATTTGAAAAATGAATTTTTCAAATTATAATACCAAATCAAGTCAGTATGCAGATTATTGAAATAAGTTATTAGGAAATGCCATAAAGAGAAAAGAACAAGTAACATGAAACATGAAATAATTGCTTACTTCATTTATATGTATATATATTTTTTTTTGATTTTTTTTTTTTAAACATCTTTTTGGAGTATAATTGCTTTACAATGGTGTGTTAGTTTCTGCTTTATAACAAAGTGAATCAGTTATACATATACATATATCCCCATATCTCCTCCCTCTTGTGTCTCCCTCCCACCCTCCCTAACCCACATTTATATTTTTAAAAGGCACAAAGCTTCCAATGTAAGCACAAAATCAGTCTCAGCAAAGATGATATTAACCTAATAACAAAGTTTTCATTTTTCAAATCAGGATCAAAGTTTCCAAATTAATCTAAGAAGAGTTTAAACTGTGATTTTAAACTGTCAGAAGAAATGTGAGAGACCATCTAAGGGAATTAGTAATTGGGATGTTGCAGATAAACAGATTAATAATGTACAGTGAATGCTCTGAAATTAGTGAACAAACTGATGTTTCAAGTTATTCTTATTTCATGAGGAAATTTCTTTATCTAAATATAAGGTGGTAGCAATGCTTTCAATTGTTAGAGATATAGAAGCTATTATTCACTTTTAGAAGAAAATTGTCTGGGTAATACATCCACAAGAAAAAAAGAATATGGCAGAGCAAGAGTCCAAAAGTCCAGCAAACTAAGCATCTGGGAGGCCAAATGGAGCAGCAGAGATTTCAGCAACTTCCTGTTGTTGGAGGGACTATGTTTGGAGTCCAATTCCTGACGTTTGGAGGGACTTTAAAATATAGTCCAGGCTTTCAGTTGTGATTCCAAAAGAGCCATGAACTAGGAATAAATGCCACAAATTCAGAATAAAGACCACACCTTAGGAGACAGAGCCATGGCTTAGGAATAATCACAAAACTGAAATATAACCACCCTAAACAGTAAAATCAAACACCAACTAAACTACAGTGATCTGCAGTCCCTACAGTCTCCCCAGGAGAAAACCTAACCCTTGTTAGAGGGAGAGGACATCATATATGGACTCTGTACTGTGTCATCTGCACTGTCAGAGATCCATTAAAAATTACCAGGAGAATTAAAACCCAGGACCAACCAAAACAATTCTTTTTCAACCATAGAAGCAAACTCAAAAGAAGTTCAGCTAATTGACTTAAGATAACCATAATTAAAATGCTTTAAAAAATGGAGATGAAGATGGAGAATTTCACCAGAGAATGAGTCTTTAAAATTCTAGAACTGAAAAATACTATATCTGACAGCAAGACATTAATTTATGGTTTTAATAGACAGACACAGCAGAACAGATGATTAGCAAACTGGAAGACAGGTCAGTACAAAATATCAAGATTGAGAGAAAGAAAGAAAAGATTTTTTTAAAAAAGAAAAACGATAAAACATATGGGACATGTGTCTAACTAACATAGCCCTATAAGGAACACACTTTAATTAAAAAGAAGAAAATGGGTTAAAATGATGGGAAAAGATATTCCATGCCAACCTTAATCAAGGTAATACTGAAATGGCTATATTAATACAAGACAAACTAGATTTCAGAGCAAAGATACCAGGGATAAAGAAAGCCATTTTACAGTGATAAAAATGTCAAGTCATCAAGAAGGTTTAACAATCCTAAGTATTTTTGCACTTAATAATGGAGCTTCAAAATATACGAAGCAAAAACTGATAGAACTGCAAAGAGAAATTACACATAGAGGGGAAGAGAGAGAGAGAGATTTAATCTGTGTGTGTGTGTGTGTGTGTGTGTGTGTCTTCCTCTCTCTCTCTCGCTCCTTCTTTCTCTACGTACATTATAGGACAGGTAGATAGAAAAATCACCAAGAATACAGAACACTTGTCAACCAACTTGACCTAATTGACCTAATTTATAAAACATTCCAATGAAAAAACAGCAGAATTCACTTTTTGTATGTGCACATGGACCATTCACTAAAACATACCAAAATTCTGTGCCCTAAAGCAAGTCTCAGTGTATTTAAAAGGGGTAAGATATACAAAGTATCAATTTATTATTCGATCACAATGGAATTTAATTAGAAATCAATTACCAAACAAAATATCTGAAAGAGCCCCACATATTTGGAAACTAAACTACATACTTCTACATAAACCATGGAACAGAAGAAAAATGAAAGGGAATTTAGAAAGTATTTTGATTTGAACGAAAACAGAAATGCAAATTCTGGTTTCAGCTCTGACATGTGAAGAGCTAGGCAGATGTCACTTGCATCCTTACAACAGAAAAAGCTGAACAAACTCCATATCAATGACTTTTCTTGGACTAATCACAGATCTGAGGTTGAAAGATGAACTGCCACCCCCAACAGTGGGGAGAAAGGCAAATCCCAAGAGTCACAGCTGAGATATACATACCTGGAGCAGAAGCCGCAGGAGCCGTAAACTCGTAGGAACACTTAAAGGGTAATTTGGATGAATGTCTGGGGGCTGGGTGTGGACTAGTGTGAGGGAAAAACTCCTTGGGGCTGCAGGCTTGGGGGAAATCCTAAGACTTACCTCCAGGAACTCCACCAGATTTTCACAGCAAAAAGCCATGCAAGTCCCCTTTGTGACTCTAGCAGGGAAAGGAGAAGAGTAATCATTGTGAATATGTGCAGGAAGTGCTCCCTAAAAAAGCCCTGCTTCCCGGGGGAAGAAACTTTACGGAGTCTTGCCTTACCTCAGATGGAGAAATTCATTTCTCCTATTCCAACTCCCTCTTGGCTTTTTGTCTCACCAAGGGTGTGTGAAATGGGAAGGAGGAAACTAGACTTCTGAACAAACGACTGTTTGTCAGAACATCACAGCCCAGAGAAGCAGGTCCACCAAAAGGCTGAAAGGTAGTCATGATTATAAAATGTCTCAACTACAGTTGGAGATTTTAACACTCCCCTCTCAGTGATTGATAGAACAAGCAGACAGAAACAAATGAAGAGACAGAAGACTTGAATAATTCAACATATATAGAAAAATATTTTCTTGCTCTTTTAAAAATTTTTTATTTTTTATACAATTTTTAAAGGTTACTCTCCACTTACAGTTATTACAAAGTATTGGCTATTTCCCCTGTGTTGTGCAATACATCCTTGTAGCCAGTCTTATACCCAGTAGTTTGTGCCTCCCTATCCCCCACCTCTGTATTTTCCCTCCACCCCTTCCACTGGTAACCACTAGTTTGTTCTTTATATCTGTGAGTCTACTTCTTTTTTGTTATATTTACTAATTTGTGGTAATTTTGATTCCACATATAAGTGATATCATACAGTTTTGCCTTTCTCTGATTTATTTCACTTAGCATAGTACTCTCCAAGTCCATCCTCTTTGCTGCAAATGGCAAATTTTCATTCTTTTTTATGGCTGAGTAGTATTTGACAATAAATAGAACACTTTAACAATCAAACTAAAACCACAAGGAGATACCAGTATACAACAACTAGAATGGCTAAAATTAAAAACAAAACAAAACCTTGCCAGAAGTTGTTGGTGAGGACGTTGAGGCAACTAGAACTCTTATTACCTCTGGGAATGAAAGCTAGTATAACCAACTTGGAAATCACTTTGGCAGTTTTTTTTTTATAAAGCTAAATATAGACATAAACATATGACCCAGCCATCTCCTACCTATTTATTTACCCAAGAAAATGAAAGTGATGTCCAAATAAAAACTTGTGTGAGAATTTTCATAGCAGCTTTATTCAAAATAACCCAAACCGGAATATCAAAGATGTCTAACAAAAAGTGAATAGGTTAAAAATTGTGACATATTCATACATCGGAATGTGGTTCAACAATAAAAGAGCACAGAGTACCGACACATACAACAACATAGATGAACCTTAAAAACATTATGCTGAGCCAGAGAAGTTAGACATAAAAGTGTCCATATTGTATGTTTCTATTTACATGATATTCTGGAAAAGACCAAACTAAGTTATTGTGACAGAAAGTGGATCAGTGGGCACCTGGGGCTGGGGTGTCTGAGAGGAACAAAGGCAAAGGCAAATGGGGAAATATTTTTGGTGTTGATGTCCTATATCTTGATATTTTTGGTGTTCACATAAGTATATATATATTTGTCATAACTTATTGGACTGTACACTTAAAATGGGTGCATTTCATTCACTGTAAACTAAACCTCAATATAAAGAAAGACAAACATTCATCAAGAATCAAAAGTAAAATTTAAAAACTGTATATCCCCCCCAAAGGGTACAAAGAGGCAACAATGAGTATAAATGCTCACAACTACACACCATAATAGGGATGAATCTTACAAACAAAATATTGAGAGATAGTAGCCAGACACAGAAGAGTTAGTATTTTGGGATTTCAATTATATAAAGTTCAAAAATTTTAAATTGAATTTCTGCTGTTAGAAGTCAGGATCGTGTTTACCTTTGAGTGCTGGGTGGTATTAGGAAGAGGACCCTAGCAGGGATTTGAGGCGCTGATAATATTTCTGAATCTGCCGTGTCAAATGCTGGCATAAAATGAAATGTGGTGAAAGTGCTGGTGAGAAGGCAGAGGAGGAAGAACTCACAAGTGTTGCTGACAGAAATGCAAAATGGTGTCACTACTCTGGAAAAACCATTGTCAATGTCTAAATAGTTAACATACAATTACCATGTGACCCAGACATCGTACTTCTTGGTATGTATCCTAGAAAAATGAAACTTACATTCATTCAAATTCTATGCATGAATGTTTGTAGCAGCATTATTTATAATTGCTGATTCCTGGAAACAGCCCAAATATCTTTCAAGGGATAAAAGTATAAGCAGTCTGTGTTACATCCATACAGTGAATTTTATTTTTTTTTTTGCCTTTCAGCAATAAAGAAGACCTGAACAATGTGAATTAATCTCAGGTACACTGTGCTAGGTCAAGATTTCTCAACAGTGAGGTTTTTGACTTTGCCGGGCTGGATACTTTGTTGTGGGGCTGTCCTATGTACCGTAGTAATTTAGCAACATCCCTGGCCTCTATCCACTAGATGACAGTGGCACCTCCCGAAGTTATAACAACTAAAAGTGTCTTCAGACATTGCTAAATGTTCCTGATTGAGAACATCTGTGCTGAGGGAAATAACCTACTCTCAAAAGGTTACCTATGATTCCATTTATATGACATTCTGGAAAAGTGAAAAATATAAGAACAGACAATGGGTCAATGGCTGCCAGTGGTTGAGGGGTGGTAAGAGAATCTGAATACAACAGGCAGAACAAGGGAATTCTTTGGGATGTTAGAATTGTTCTGTATCTTCTCTCTAGTATAGACTGATAAAATTCTGATCTATGATGTGTAAAAATACACACAATTCCATGTATGTAAATACAGTACATATGTAATTTTTAAAAATTGAAGAAATAAAAGCAAACAAAAATAAGTGTGGTATAGAGACTTCCTTCGGGCTGTGAGGTTAAGAATCTGCCTGCCAATGCAGGGGACACAGGTTCGAGCCCTGGTTCGGGAAGATCCCACATGCTGTGGATCAATTAAGCCCGTGCACCACAACTATGAACCTGTGCTCTAGAGCCCGCAAGACACAACTACTGAAGCCTGAGCACCACAACTGCTGAAGCCTGCACGCCTAGGGTCCGTGTTCCGCAAGAGAAGCCACCACAATGAGGAGCCCATGGAGTTACAAAGAGTAAGCCTCACTCACCGCAACTAGAGAAAACCAGTGCACAGCAATGAAGACCAATCGCAGCCAAAAAGAAAAAGTGTGGTAAAAATGGAAAAGCATATTTTGACTCGCTAATCAGAAGGTGATCTGGACAGAAGCATTTCCAGTGAGGTTAGTGAGAGTGGCAAGGATGAGTCGATTCTGTAGGGTGACTAGCAAGTTCAAGTTAAGAAGAGTGAAAGTAGAAGGGCATGCCCTTTTAAGAGTACACAGTACTCGTATCCTAGACTCTTGCTTTATTGGGACAACAAAATGGTAGTAGAGATGGAAGCCAGCACTCCTAATAGAGCTGAATACAGGCGGGAGCAGGTAAATGCTCTTGTGCTAAGGAGGGGGCAGTCCCAGTGTGGGACTTGAGTAAATCAATGGGGACATTCCCTATAGTAAAGGCATCTAGGAAAGTTCATCCTGTCCACAGTGCAACGTGCATCCTAGGTGTGTGCCCCAGTGTGGGACTCTAAGACAGGGCTATTGGGTTGGGTGTTAATGAGCTGTACTCCTCAGAGGTGCCTCCTTAGTTGGCCTCCCCACATTCCATAACCCCTATTTCAGGGTTGTTCCATAGAGCCATTTTTGGATATATGGATGTCCTGTGCTCTAAGTGTTGCAGAGGCTGTGATTGTTCTTGGACTATCTCTGTTCTGCTATCTGGACAGTAGTTATGTCTGTTCCAAGGCTTTCTAAAGGATCTTAAACTATAGATTGTTCTAGAGATATTGAGTTACATCAACCTTTCCAGGATCATGAAATATGGGCATATCTGATCTCCTGGGAGCAGAGAATGGTCTCTAGATTAGTTATTTCCTTAGATGCATGATGTTCTGTACTCCATTTCTTTTCTAGGGGACCACTTGGATATGCATAGGGCAGACAACATGCAGATTGGAACATGGAGCAAGGAGGAGAAAAAAAGAGATTGTATCATTTAGAGGATGGAGATGTCAAAGGTCAATGAGGTCTTCAATCAAAGGGCTAGAGGTAAAAAAACTAAACTGAGTAATGAAACCAGCCAAGTGTGAGAAGCAATGGAGGAATGGATATGGAGCATGCTCCTGATTCATTTTGCAGATAAAAATTTAGTTCTAAGACTGGGTCTTTACATAGCCCTAGCCTTTATCAGATTGGAGAAAGTGAGTCATCTGGAGATTTATGGACTGAATTGGACAGATGGACCCAGCTGGAGTTTAAGGTCTCATCCCAGGGACTCCTTTTAGCAGGGTACCACATATATCTGTATAGATTGTGACCTGTACAATTCCAATGGCATCATTCACAAGAATAACACCTCAGGTGTGCTGTGATCAATTGTGGATTACTCCAGGGTCTCCTAGTAGCCAGGTGTCAAGAACATGGGAATACAGGTGTTAAACATCTCAACTGATGGCAGGAAATACAGAGAGAGAAGGAGAGTTGGAAGTGGAGGAAAGGAGAAAGGAAGAGAGAGAGAAAAAGAAAGAGAGAGGAGGAGGAGAAGAAGAAGAAGAAGCAGAAGAAGAAGAAGAAGAAGAAGAAGAAGAAGAAGAAGAAGAAGAAGAAGAAGAAAGAAGAAGGAGAAGAAGAAAGAGGAGGAGGAGTTGGGGGAGAGGGAGAGGAAGAAGAAGAAAGAGGAGGAGATAAAAGGAGATTTGAGTAATAGTTCCAGTGGTTACATAGTTTATTGTCAAAACTGGGATACTTCTGAAAGGAAAAGAGATACTATCAAAACTACATAAGGACAGCATTTAAAACAAGATTATTTTTGGCAAACAGTAATTGTCCATTCACCCCAGAAATAGGGCAAAGTCCTCTTGGTTGCATTTGACCCAGAAGTTATTCTTTTTGCTACATCTAACCACAGATGGCTGTAAAATGTCACCCAAAGAGGAAGCAGAGGGCATCTGAGAAGCATGGCAGGGACATGGCTAGGATATACAACTCTAGCCCTTTCTGCATTGCACATATTTGTGGTAGAGCAATTCGTTCTCATTCCTTGTAGGTGCATCTTGTAGATTCTCCACCATCCCCTTGCTGCTTGGATGAGCTGCCATCCAGCAAGGCTTCTCAAAGTCTGATTCCAAGAGTATGTTTTCTTAATTGTCCTGCCCAGGAACAACCACAGATGGATTCTCTTCTCCATCCCTGGTATAATTAACATCATCATGAAGCTTTGGTGATATTTTGCCTTTTCTCCTCTTTTCTGATGTCTTAATGACTAGGATTTATGACTGGCAAAAAGCCTTGCTCTTAATCATTCAAATGCTATTTTGGCTGGAGGTACTTCCTAGTGTGGGATTATCAGGGCTATCTTTATTTACAATATCAATTAAGTGTTTTAATTTAATGAAACCCTTGCATACAGCATGGTACTAGATACATGTCAACTGACTGGCATATCACAGGGACTGTCGTGTTGAAGGTTACTTATCATCTGATATGCTATCAGGCTCAGTGTGCAGGAGACTTAACGTGCTTGTTTGTCTGCAGGTGAGAGCCATTGAAATCATGTGCGAGGTCCTGAACAAACGAGGGCTGTGACCCTCCAACGTGAGTGTGCATCCGAACTGCTTGGAGGGCTTGTTAAAAAGCAGATTGCTGAGCCCTGCCCCCAGAGCTCCTGATTCAATAGATCTGAGGAGGGGCTTAAGGGTTTACATTTCTAGCAACTTCCTAGGTGATACTGTTGCACTTTTTTAGAGATCTCACTTTGGGAACCACTGTCTTAAAATTACTGATTTAATAATAATGCAACCTACCCACCACAATCACTGTGATTTCTTCCCTCATTTGAAAATGTCAGCAGTTGTCATTCTTTTTTTGAGATAGCAAACTAAATGACAAATTAAACTTATTGCTACCAAAGGTAGGGTCTGGCTACTCACCGCTTAAAAGCCAGTAAAGAAGCAAGGTTAGTGGAAAGGAAAATTTGCTTTATTTCAGGGGCCAGCAACTGGGGCCAGCATGGGGGATGGGGACAGACTCATGTCCAAAGGCCACCTCCATCCCCTACTGACAATCAGTGGGCAAGAGCTTTTATAGGTGGAAGGAGGGGGCTACAGGCATAAACAGCAGTCAGCTCTGACAATCATCTTGAAATTGGTCATCGGTGATCTGATCTGCGTCATCTTGATTGTTATAAGTACAGTTAGTCTTCAGTTCCAAGGTCGGTTTGTTCCATTTCTTTGAGTCCAGGTCTCAGAATTGTGGCAGCTTACGTCTGGTCATAATGTAGTTAACTTCTTCCACCGGGTGGGGGCTTAAGTATCTTCAAAACAGCTCAAATGTTATGGCTCAGAATATTACCTATAGCCCTTGAACAGGAAAGAGAGGTCCTTGACTTTGTTTAATGACTAAACTATTATTATTTGGTCCTGCTTGTTTTCCTTTGCTTCTGCATTTTCTCACCTCTCTGATTAAACTTACTATTTGACTAAAGTTTTTCTACAGACAAAAGGCAGGCTGAGGACATGGGGGGAAAGGACCATAAGGTCCTGCTCTTTTTCATTATCATTTAACATGGCACCAACTTAGTAGTGGCAAAAGCAATTCTCAAACTCATGCAGTTTTTGCCAAGCTTACATCATGAATGAAATAAACAGTTGAATGAACACATTCAAATGAATCAAAATATTTTTTGAGAACTTACTCTGAGCCAGGCACTGTGGTATGGACCTAAAATGGAGCCAGACATTGTGTGCTCTTAGGGAAACATACAATGTGCATACCATAAATTAGGGCTCCTGCTGAGAGTCACACTAGTAAAATCCTCACACAATGGATGGGATTCACATGAGCTATGGAAGAAAACCAAGATATGGTTAATTATCATGAGGCTGATGACTTTGAGAAAATTTGATACTGTTTCAGTATGATATGGCAGTAAAGGGGAAAGATTATAATATAGAGAGTGAAGCTCTAATCAATTGTATTATCCTCTGGAGAAAAAATACTTGGAGAGGAGGAAGATGGCCAGCACAGATATAGAAGTACCATGACACTGATTCCCTAACTCTGCAATTAGAAGTGTTTTCTCTGCCTTTGACAGATAAAACTTTTTGGTGGAGGTGGATCAATTTAAGTAGCATAGGCTGATGCTACTAAATATTTTTGGTCATATAATTTATACCTTCCATACCTCCCCTTAATTCTCATAGACTTCTCACTATACTAATATCTGACCATGCCAGATACTAGATTTTGTAAATTAATAACTTGCCATTCTGTGTACTATTTTTTTTTAACTTCTGTATTGGAGTATAATTACTTTACAATGGTGCATTAGTTTCTGCTTTAAAACAAAGTGAATCAGTTATACACATACACATATCCCCATATCTCCTCCCTCTTGCATCTCCCTCCCACCCTCCCTATCCCACCCCTCTAGGTGGTCACAAAGCACCGAGTTGATCTCCCTGTGCTATGCGGCTGCTTCCCACTAGCTATCTATTTTACATTTGGTAGTATATATAAGTCCATGCCACTATCTCACTTCGTTCCAGCTTACCTTGCCCCTCCCCGGGTCCTTAAGTCCATTCTTTACGTCTGCATCTTTATTCCTGTCCTGCCTGTAGGGTCTTCATAACCTTTTTTTTTTTTTTAGATTCCATATATATGTGTTAGCATATGGTATTTGTTTTTCTCTTCCTTACTTACTTCACTCTGAATGACAGTCTTTAGGTCCATCCACCTCACTACAAATAACTCAGTTTTATTCCTTTTTATGGCTGAGTAATATTCCATTGCATGTATGTGCCATATCTTCTTTATCCATTCATCTGTTGATGGACACTTAGGTTGCTTCCATGTCCTGGCTATTGTAAACAGAGCTGCAATGAACATTTTTGTACATGACTCTTTTTGAATTATGGTTTTCTCAGGCTACAGGCCCAGTAGTGGGATTGCTGGGTCATATGGTAGTTCTATTTTTAGTTTTTTAAGGAACCTCCATACTGTTCTCCATAGTGGCTGTATCAATTTTACCATTACAACAAAAAGAATAAAATATCTAGGAATAAACATACCTAAGGAGACAAAAGACCTATATACAGAAAAGTATAAGACACTGATGAAAGAAATTAAAGATGATATAAATAGATGGAGAGTTATACCATGTTCTTGGATTGGAAGAATCAAGACTGTGAAAATGACTCTACTACCCAAAGCAAACTACAAATTCAATGCAATCCCTATCAAACTACCACTGGCATTTTTCACAGAACTAGAACAAAAATTTTCATAATTTTTATGGAAACACAAAAGACCCCGAATAGCCAAAGCAATCTTGAGAAAGAAACACGGAGCTGGAGGAATCAGGCTCCCAGACTTCAGACTATATTCAAAGCTACAGTAATCAAGACAGTATGCTACTGGCACAGAAACAGAAATATAGATCAATGGAACAGGATAGAAAGCCCAGAGATAAACTCACGCACATATGGTCAACTTATCTTTGGTAAGGAGGCAAGAATATACAATGGAGAAAAGATAGCCTCTTCAATAAGTGGTGCTGGGAAAACTGGACAGTTACATGTAAAAGAATGAAATTAGAACACTCCCTAACACCATATGCAGAAATAAACTCAAAATGGATTAAAGACCTAAACGTAAGGCCAGACACCATCAAACACTTAGGGAAAAACATAGGCAGAACACCCTATGACATAAATCACAGGAAGATACTTTTTGACCCACCTCTTAGAGAAATGGAAATAAAAACAAAAATAAACAAATGGGACCTAATGAAACTTAAAAGCTTTTGCACAGCAAAGGAAACCATAAAAAGATGAAAAGACAAACCTCAGAATGGGAGAAAATATTTGCAAATGAATCAACTGACAAAGGATTAATCTCCAAAATTTACCAGCAGCTCATGCAGCTCAATATTAAAAAAACAAACAACCCAATCCAAAAATGGGCAGAAGACCTAAATAGACATTTCTCCAAAGAAGGTATGCAGATTGCCAAGAAACACATGAAAGAATGCTCAACATCATTAATCATTAGAGAAATGCAAATCGAAACTGCAATGAGATATCATCTCACACCAGTCAGAATGGCCATCATCAAAAAATCTGCAAACAATAAATGCTGGACAGGGTGGGGAGAAAAGGGAACCCTCTTGAACTGTTGGTGGGAATGTAAGTTGTGCTGTTGGATTCTGTTTGCTAGTATTTTGTTGAGGATTTTTCATCTATGTTCATCAGTGATGTTGGCCTGTAGTTTTCTTTTTTCTTGACATCTTTGTCTGGTTTTGGTATCAGGGTGATGGTGGTTTCGTAGAATGAATTTGGGAGTGTTCCTCCCTCTGCTATATTTTGGAAGAGTTTGAGAAGGATAGGTGTTAACTCTTCTCTAAATGTTTGATAGAATTTGCCTGTGAAGCCATCTGGTCCTGGGCTTTTGTTTGTTGGAAGGTTTTTAATCCCAGTCTCAATTTCAGTGCTTGTGATTGGTCTGTTTATATTTTCTATTTCTTCCTGGTTCAGTCTCAGAAGGTTGTGCTTTTCTAAGAATTTGTCCATTTCTTCCAGGTTGTCCATTTTATTGGCATATAGTTTTACTTGTAGTAATATCTCATGATCCTTCGTATATCTGCACTGTCAGTTGTTACTTCTCCTTTTTCATTTCTAATTCTATTGATTTGAGCCTTCTCCCTTTTTTTCTTGATGAGTCTGGCTAGTGGTTTATCAATTTTGTTTATCTTCTCAAAGAACCAGCTTTTAGTTTTATTGATCTTTGCTATTGTTCCTTTATTTCTTTTTCGTTTATTTCTGATCTGATCGTTATGATTTCGTTCCTTCTGCTAACTTTGGGGTATTTTTGTTCTTCTTTCTCTAATTACTTTAGGTGTAAAGTTAGGTTGTTTATTTGAGATGTTTCTTGTGTATTGAGGTATTGCTATAAACTTCCCTCTTAGAACTGCTTTTGCTGCATCACATTGGTTTTGGCTCATTGTGTTTTCATTGTCATTTGTTTCTAGGTATTGTTTGATTTTCTCTTTGATTTCTTCAGTGATCCCTTGGTTATTAGGTAGTGTATTGTTTAGTCTCCACGTGGTTGTATTTTTTGCAGATTTTTTTCCTGTAATTTCCTTTAGCATTTGTTGTAAAGCTGGTTTGGTGGTGCTGAATTCTCTTAGCTTTTGCTTGTCTGTAAAGGTTTTAATTTCTCTGTCGAATCTGAATGAAATCCTTGCTGGGTAGAGTAATCTTGGTTGCAGGTTTTTCCTTTTCATCACTTTAAATATTTCCTGCCTCTCCCTTCTAGCTTGCAGAGTTTCTGCTGAAAGAGCAGCTGTTAACCTTATGGGGATTCCCTTGTATGTTATTTGTTGTTTTTCCCTTTCTGTGTTTAATATTTTTTCTTTGTATTTAATTTTTGATAGTTTGATTAATATGTCTTGGTGTGTTTCTCCTTGGATTTACCCTGTATGGCACTCTCTGCACTTCCTGAACTTGATTACCTATTTCCTTTCCCATATTAGGGAAGTTTTCAACTATAATCTCTTCAAATATTTTCTCAGTCTCTTTCTTTTACTTTTCTTCTTCTAGGACCCCTATAATTCGAATGTTGGTACATTTGTTGTTGTTCTGGAGGTCTCTGAGACTGGCCTCAATTCTTTTCATTCTTTTTGCTTTACTCTGCTCTGCAGTAGTTATTTGCACTATTTTATCTTCCAGGTCACTTATCCGTTTTTCTGCCTCAGTTATTCTGCTATTGATTACTTCTAGAGAATTTTTTTTAACATCTTTATTGGAGTATAATTGCTTTACAATAGTGTGTTAGTTTCTGCTTTATAACAAAGTGAATCAGTTATACATATACATATGTTCCCATATCTCTTCCCTCTTGCATCTCCCTCCCTCCCACCCTCTCTATTCCAACCCTCTAGGTGGTCACAAAGCACTGAGCTGATCTCCCTGTGCTATGTGGCTGCTTCCCACTAGCTATCTAGTTTATGCTTGGTAGTGTATATATGTTCATGCCACTCTTTCACTTTGTCACAGCTTACCCTTCCCCCTCCCCATATCTTCAAGTCCATTCTCTAGTAGGTCTGTGTCTTTATTCCTGTCTTGCCCCTAGGTTCTTCATGACATTTTTTTTTTCTTTCTTATATTCCATATATATGTGTTAGCATATAGTATTTCTTTTTCTCTTTCTGACTTATTTCACTCTGTATGACAGACTCTAGGTCTATCCACCTCACTACAAATAACTCAATTTCGTTTCTTTTTATGGCTGAGTTATGTTCCATTGTATATATGTGCCACATCTTCTTTATCCATTCATCTGTTGATGGACACTTAGGTTGCTTCCATATCCTGGCTATTGTAAATAGAGCTTCAGTGAACATTTCGGTACATGACTCTTTTTGAATTATGGTTTTCTCAGGGTATATGCCTAGTAGTGGGATTGCTGGGTCATATGGTAGTTCTAGTTTTAGCTTTTTAAGGAACCTCCATATTGTTCTCCGTAGTGGCTGTATCAATTTACATTCCCACCAACAGTGCAAGAGTGTTCCCTTTTTCCAGAGAATTTTTAATTTCCCTTATTGTATTGTTCATCATTTTTTGTTTGCTCTTTAGTTCTTCTAGGTCCTTGTTAAACGTTTCTTGTATTTTCTCCATTTAGCTCCAAGATTTAGGATCATCTTTACTATCATTACTGTGAATTCTTCTTCAGGTAGACTGCCTATTTCCTCCTCATTTGTTTGGTCTGGTGAGTTTTTACCTTGCTCTTTCATCTGCTGTGTGTTTCTTTGTCTTCTCATTTTTCTTAACTTACTGTGTTTGGGGTCTCCTTTTCCCAGGCTGCAGGTTCATAGTTCCCATTGTTTTTGGTGTCTGCCCCCAGTGGCTAAGTTTGGTTCAGTGTGTTGTATAGGCTTTCTGGTGGACAGGACTGGTGCCTGTGTTCTGGTGGATGAGGCTGGATCTTGTCTTTCTGGTGGGCAGGACCACGTCCGGTGGTGTGTCTTGGGGTGTCTGTGACCTTATTATGAGTTTAGGCAGCCTGTCTGCTAATAGGTGGGGTTGTGTTCCTGTTTTGCTAGTTGTTTGGCATAAGGTGTCCAGCACTGTAGCTTACTGGTCGTTGAATGGAGCTGGGTCTTAGCGCTGAGATGGAGATCTCTGGGAGAGCTTTCACTGTTTGATATTACGTGGTGCTGGGAGGTCTCTGTTGGACCAATGTCCTGAACTCAGCTCTCCCGCCTCAGAGGCACAGGCCTGACACCCGGTGGGAGCACGAAGACCCTGTCAGCCACAGGGCTCAGAAGAAAAGGGAGAAAAAAGAAAGAAAAAAAAGAAAAGAAAATAGCTATTGAAATAAAAAATATTAAAAATTAAAAAGTAATTTTAAAAAAAGAAAGCAGAGAGCAACCAAACCAAAAAAGAAATCCACCAATGATAACAAGTGCTAAAAACTATATTAAAAAAAAAAAAAGGCAGAAAGAACCCTAGGACAAATGGTGAAAGCAAAATTATACAGACAAAATCACACAAAGAAGCATACACATACACATTCACAAAAAGAGAAAAAGGAAAAAAAAATTATATATCATTGCTCCTGAAGTGCATCTCCTCAGTTTTGGAATGATTCATTTTCTATTCAAGTATTCCACAGATGGAGGGACATCAAGTTGATTGTGGAGATTTAATCCACTGCTCCTGAGGCTGTTGGGAGAGATTTCCCTTTCTCTTCTTTGTTTGCACAGCTCCTGGGGTTCAGCTTTGGATTTGGCCCTGCCTCTGCATGTAGGTCGCTTTAGGGCATCTGTTCCTCCCCAGACAGGATGGGGTTAAAGGAGCAGCTGATTAGGGGGCTCTGGCTCACTCAGCTGGGGGGAGGGAGGGGTACGGATGTGGGGCGAGCCTGTGGCGGCAGAGGCCAGCAAGACGTTGCACCAGCCTGAGGCGTGCAGTGTGTACTCCCGGGGAAGTTGTCCCTGTATCACGGGACACTGACAGTGGTGGGCTGCACAGCCTCCCAGGAGGGGAGGTGTGGATAGTGACCTGTGCTTGTACACAGGCTTCTTGGTGGCTGAATCAGCAGCTTTACTGTTTCATGCCTGGCTCTGGTGTCCGCGCTGACAGCTGTGGCTCGTGCCCATCTCTGAAGGTTGTTTAGGCTGTGCTCTGAATCCCCTCTCCTCGTGCACCCTGAAACAATGGTCTCTTGCCTCTTAGCCATGTACAGACTTTTCCCCGGACGCCCTCCTGGCTAGCTGTGGCACACTAGCCCCCTTCAGGCTGTGTTCACGCAGCCAACCCCAGTCCTCTTCCTGGAATCTGACCTCCGAAGCCCAAGCCTCAGCTCCCAGCTCCCACCCGTGTCCCGGCATGTGAGCAGACAAGCCTCTGGGGCTGGTGAGTGCTGGTTGGCAGCGATTCTCTGTGCAGGAATCTCTCTGCTTTGCCCTCTGCCCCCTGTTGCTATGCTCTCCTCCGTGGTTCTGAAGCTTCCCGCCGCCCCCCACCCCCACCCCCATCATCTCCACCAGTGAAGGGGCTTCCTGGTGTGTGGAAACCTTTCCTCCTTCACAGCTCCCTCCTAGTGGTGCAGCTGATGGACACTATTCTTTTGTCTCTGTTTTTTCTTTTTCTTTCACCCTACCCAGGTATGTGGGGAGCTTCTTGTCTTTTGGGAGCTCTGAGGTCTTCGGCCAGTGCTCGGTAGGTGTTCTGTAGGAGTTGTCTCACATGCAGATGTATTTCTGATGCATTTGTGGGAGGAAGGTGATCTCCACGTCTTACTCCTCCGCCATCTTGAAGGTCTCCCCTCTGTGTACTTTTTAAAATTTGGTGAAGTTAGTTTGAGAAAGCCTCCCTAAGACTGTATGGTCTGGAATACTTAGAAAATTGGGTTCCCAGGCCTGTGAGGCTGATGACCAGATTCTAGAATGTGTCAATCTAGCTGAGTGTGCAGGAGTGGGAGGTGAACTTGGGAGGCACTTGGCAGTCAGCCTGAAAACCGATAATGTCCCAGCTCTGCCTCATGCTTCTGTGAAAATGAAATCCTGTTCATAAATAGAAAGAAGACACAGACACAAATAGAGATAAGCATTGTAATGGATGTTTACAGGTAAGTGATACAGGGACTCAACAAAGAAGATTCGACGGGTTCTGAGTGTCTCTAGACTTAATGTAGAAGTTGGCATTTGAGATGTACCTAAAAGGATGCAACAATTTTCTACAGGCAAAGATGGAGAGGGTAAGATTTCAGACAGAAGGGACAGTTGGGTTCTGATAATTCCATTTGCAGAGAAAAATATTACTGTTAGGTAAAATGGTTGTTTAGTCGATTACATCCTGTGTTCTGGAGGAGCTGGGAAGCCGTTTGCTTCAGGGCTATGGTTTTATCATGAATGATGTCATGGGATCTTTCTGAATGCCTGTACTTTTCCTTGGTCACTCCTCAAAGCAATGTGGTTTGGGGTGAAGCAGAGAAGGAGAATCTACCAAGAAACTAAGAACCATATAGTCAACTGATCCATTAAGGAAATTGTAACTACACCTAGAAAGGAGGCATAACAGGAAAGATTTTATTTAGTGACAGAAGCAGATATGAGATCCTTGTTATATTTCCAACTATAGGACACCAGATATGATGATAGGTCCAAGGAGGTTGGTGTCAATTAGGGGAAAGAACTAAATCATTCACTGAATTCCTCTGCCTTAATTCTTTAGAGATGTGAAGATCTCAGCTTGGACCTGCTTTGAGACCAAGACTTGAGGGGTAGGGTTTAGTGGAAGAACAACTCCAAACTGGCTGAAACTCTCAAATTCTTAAAGGATCTTCTGACTACTTCCTTTGGCTTCTTGCATCATCTTTAGAGGGAAATAGCATGGACCAAGGGTTGAGGATCTATACTCTGAAGTACAGACTATCTGAGTTCAAAACCTTGCTTTACTGTTTATTAGCTGAGTACTTGGACAATTTTCTTAACCTTTCTGTGCCTTGTTTTCCTCATCTATAAATGGGATTATAATAGTACCCACCTCAAAGAGTTATTGAATTAAGTAGGGTGATCTGGAATAGGTTATTATTATCTCAGGGAGAGGGAAGACAGCAGGGAAGGCACCGACTGCCCATGAGACTTTGAGCAATTATAGGTCTAGAATCTGCTGGAGCTGACTGGGAGCTAAGAAAGCATTTTGTTCCAGACCTATACTTTGCAGGTGATTAAATGAAGGCCAAAGTCATAGAGATTCTTTTTTTTTAAATTGAAGTCTAGTTGATTTACAATACTGTGTTAGTTTTAGGTGTACAGCAAAGCGATTGTCACATATATATAATTTTTCAAACTTTCTTCCATTACAGGTTTTTACAAGATATTGGATATAGTTCCCTGTGATATACAGTAAGTCCTTATTGCTTATCTATTTTATATATAGTAGTTTGTATCTGTTAATCCTATACTCCTAATTTATCTCCCCTGCTTTCCCCTTTGGTAACATAATTTTGTTTTCTATGCCTGCGAGTCTGTTTTTGTTTTGTATATAGATTTATTTGTATCAATTTTTAGATTCCACGTATAAGTGATATCATATGATATTTGTCCTTCTCTTTCTGACTAACCTCACTTAGTATGATAATAATCTCTAGGTCCATCTATGTTGTTGCAAATGACATTATTTCATTCTTTTTTATGGCTGAGTAATATTCCATTGTATGTATGTACCACATCTTTATCCATTCATCTGTCGATGGGCATTTAGGTTGCTTCCATGTCTTGGCTATTGTAAAGAGTGCTGCAGTGAACATTGGGGTGCATGTATCTTTTTGTTTTCATAATTTGATGAATTCACTGAGTTTTCATCTTTTCATGGAGATTCTTAATACCTGGGTGAGGACCAATGCTATCCTGCTGAGTAGTGTTCTTTTCAATGCTCAATACCCATTCTGTTAACAGAATTCTAGAAAAATTCTTGAGTTCCTGAGCATGACTGTGTAAATTGATAACTAAAAACTCACAGCCGTTTGCAGGTCCCTTCAGTAGCCACCTTCAAACTTTTACCTCTCACCCCCCTCCACCCTGAGCAGACAATTGTGCTTCTGGTGATTATTACAGAGAAAAAAACTTGTTTAATCCATGGATGCTTTCACTTTATGCCCTTTAAGTAACCCATCCTGCATTGGCTACCCTCTTCACCTCTTCTCTTTTCGTCTCCCATGCCCTCTGAGCTTTTCTTCTCTTTTCCGTGAAGGATGGAGTAGACAATAGTGCCAAAATTGGGGGTGAGGGCTTAATAGCTAAATATCAACTGTTGGGCTCAGTAATATGGAAGTCTTCGGTCAGTACCTAATTCCCTTCATTTTATTCATCTGCCACTAACGCCTGCTCTTGCTAAACTCTTGAGATCCCTGTTGCAGTCTAACAAACACTTTTCTATCTTAGTTGACCCCTGGGAAACATTTGACACCATCCACCACCCCCACTTCTCTGAAGCTCTCTTCCCTCCCCATCTCCCCTGTTTTGCCTCGTACTTCTTTACTCCTCATTCTCCAGCCCCTTTGCCTGCTCCTCTGTCCGACTCCTTAAATGTGCATCCTCCCCCTGAGCTTCCTCCCCTCCCTTCTCTTTGCACCGTATGTAATATCCATGGCTGGGTCTACCACTCACACCAGGTTAACTTCTACACTCAAATCTCTAGCTCAGCCCTCTCTTTAAATCCCAGACGAATTACTAGATAGTCGTACATTGGTGCTGCAATATTGCATGCGAGTGTCTCAAAACCATATTTCTATTCAGCACCAGCTCGCCTCCCTTTATTTTATTCTTTGGGGGAACGGTACCTTCATTTACCCAGGTGCTCAGCTGGGAGGTGGTAGAGGTAGGCAGAGAAATCACTCTGGGAATTATCTTGGTTTCTTCCCTCTGCCAAACCTTCTACATCCAATCACTCATGCTTCTGCTTGTCCAGCTTGTCCAGCTTGGGAATGTCCATCTCTTCCCCTCCTTCCAATCCCACTGTCAGGACCCCATCACCCATAGGCTGAGTTCTCCTAGTAACCTTTTTGCCTGTGCTCTTTCCTCTCAAGTAGCTTTGTCAAATCCACCTTCACCCTCTTCCTACGTACTCTTTCCATGAGTCAGATTCTGTCCCTCCCTGTGCAAATGTCCCGTGGTTTCCTGTAACTCATCTACATGACGAAATGCCTACTTGTTTGCAGGATCTACAGGATCTTGAATTCTTGGGCAGTTTTTAATTCTTACCCTCGCACTAAAAACGTTACGACTCAGGAATCAACGAATGCTTACACATTCTCAGCAATAATGTATGTCTGCAAACCGCTGCACCTCTGTGCATTCATGTTCTTTACCTAGAATGGTATTTGGCTTCCATTCCCACAGGTTTGCTGGCAAGTGCCTGGATCTGTATACACTTCCCTGGAAAGCTACTGTCTTCTCACTGGAGAAGACTTATGGGGATCCCTGTTTTTTCTTTCTGCTATATTTTGGACATTCTCACAGGAACTAGATTGCTTTACTTATTCTAACTGCGTGCATGTAATTCACCATTTAACAGCACACATCCTGAAACAAGGAGGGCTCTTTGAAAAGAAACCTCACTCAGCACACTGCACCCAAACATACAATAACATTGGAACAAATACATGAGTGCAATCTGGCGCCACTGGCTGGCTTGTCACCCAGGGTTCGTTCATGAGTCAGGGTGCAGACCAAGTCACCCGGGAGCTCGCATAAATACAGATTCCAAGTATTTCTGAGTTGGGACCCAAGACACAGATTTCTAACAAGCTCCCCAATTGATTTTAAAGCATCTGGAGGAAAGCGTTTGGGAATCACTAATCCAAACCATCTCAGATGCATGAACATCTTCTCTTATTCTCAAAGGGATCTGGTGCTCAACTTCCTTGGGTAAAAATTTGCATTTGTTTCTAGCACCAAGATTCCATGACATCACAGATATTGAACTGGCAATGTGACAACTATCCACAGATGGTTAGCCACTGTTAGCAGTCACATACACACAATTTGATGGATATTTCATTTATATTCTGGGCCTCAGAGCTCTTTTATATGTGCTCTGAAATCTCGGGATAGCTCAGCAGATGGCAACGTTACCTCAAGAACTGATGTTGGGACGCATCAGGGATGTAGCCTCAAGGTGGCAGCATTGCACGGTGTTCGGAGTTACCAAAGCCTGAAAATCATGCTTAGACCGTTTCAGCAGTTGAAAAGCCTGGTATCTCTATTTGATTTAATAGTAAGCATTACCTTCTCATGATGCTGAAGATGATTATTTAAGAGGCAGCATCCACTGTGTTATTTACATTGCTTCGGATAAAACAGTAAACGAGTAAAAGATTTGATGGTTAGTACCTGGTATGTAGGCAGAAACATTTTATAGCTTGGCTTTCTCATAAAATGAAAAATCTCCATGCATAGGATAGGACAATACATCTTCATCAATCATTAGTGATGTAAGGTGAACGCTAGAAGCAGGTTTTAAAGGTTTTGTAAGGTTTTGAATGATTTGTAAGGCACAGGGTGTGGCAAATTCCATTCCCCAGGGTGACGCCTCACGCGTGGTCCAAAGACCCCCCAGGAGTTGGAGGACTGTGAGACCAGCTCTACCAGAGCCTCCAGGTTTTCAAGAAGATCTGGTCATTTTTATGTGAAGTCTCCCAATTCTCCAGTATTGGCAACTAATTCAAATCATTTACAGCAGGATAAACAAATCACAATTCTGAGCCCAGTGCAAACTTTGCCTGCCAGCTGTCTGCTCCTGTGTTCCTGGAAGCGTTTGGAAGGGCAGGAGTGAGGCTAGAAGGGGTCAGAAAGGGATGGTGGGGGCCAGGACCACCACAATATTTCCCTCTGGGTTTCCCTCCATGGAAAGCATGTTTAAATAATCTCCAGAACACTTGTCACCAAAAAAGAATGCAGATGTCTATGAAAGAATAATTTTCTTCAAAGAGCATCCCCCAAAGAAGTATTGACTATTTGAATTTTTAGATGGTACTCAAACTGCTCCCTTAGACTATTTTTTTTGGCTGTATTGGCAGGGAAATCATCCTTCTACTTGTGCCATAGAAATATTTTCATAAATAATACTTGCCACAATATTTCTAGGTGACTCAATTTTTTGTTTCTATTGGAAATTTATTTGTTATTTTTCCTGATTCTGAAAGTAATATATGCCCTTTGGGGGCAAGAAGTGGGGGGACCTCAAATACTATATGAACACTTCATAAGCCATAAAACAATTTCCTCTCACAATGCTCCCCTCCCCCATCATGGTAGTAGGGTTGAATATGCTTTACAGCCTTATGCATTTCAGTACATCCCAAAAGGAGATAAATATGCATATCTAAGTGTTCATAGTTTGTTATACCAAAAATGGATAATACTGGTTTGTAACCCACTTTTTCACACAATAATATAATTTGATAAACAGATTGATATGTTGATTGGCTTCTTGGAGGTCATTGTCCCCAACAGACAGAGAAAACCTCTGTCCAAATTGTAATCCCACCATTTACTGATAGTCACAGGTGACAGCCTGATCTTAATGGAAATATTTCTGGTCTTGCACAATTGAGCATAAGGCTGGCTTTGGTTTACTATGTGTAATATTTTCATCATGTTGAGGAAGTATTCACTTATTTCTATTTAAAAAATGATTGATTTTATTTTAAATCATGGATGGACATCAGCTCTTATTAAAATTCCCTCTTAACATCTATTGAGACATTAATATTTTTTTTTTACTTTATAATATCATTAATTATTTTAATAGATTTCCTTTTAAGGATCTATCCTTGCATCTTGGTACAAACTTTACTTCACTGTAGCATGTTTTTCTTATAAGGTTCTCCACAATTATCTTTTGTAGGATGTGGGATTGGCCTGTGGTTTTCTTTTCTTCAGGTTTGCTTTTATTGTTATGCTAGTGTGAAAATTAATAGAAGGAAACCTCAACTAAAATTGGAGTCAGGGAGGCCTGTAGAGGGAGCTCTCATGCCCTACCACTCATCAATTACTGCCAAACAGGAAGATGTCAATTACCCCAAGCGGAAGAAGTCAGTTCCCGACCTCAACAGGATGTTGCACTCCCCAAAAGTAAGTGCAGCTACTTTACTATCCCAACCGGAGAAAGGAAGCCTTCCTTCTCGCTCAGCAACAAGCCCAGCCAATGGAAAATGCCACAGCTCAGCCAATGAGAAATCATCATCACCTGAGCCTTACTTTCCTCTAATGAATGTCCATTTTTTTCTTAGTTGATGACTTTCTTTCCTTGTCTAGCCCTTGTTACTATGAAAGCCTTCCCTGTTGTGTAACCCCTCAGAGTATGTGTGCACCAAAAGACATGTCCAAGAAGTTCATAGCATTGATATTCATAATAGACCCAAACTGGAAATAATTTAAATGTCCATCAACAGTAGAATGAACACTGACATATATGTGCATACTATAAATTCATGAAAACAAATCCAACTACAAAAATGTGGATGAATCTCACAAATATAATGTTCAATACAAAACAAAATCCAAGGACAAAGAAAATGTACTTTAGGATTTTTAAAAATGGAGTTTGAAAGCTGGCAATATTAACTAATAGTAGAAATCAAGACAATGGGTGGGTAAGATTAAGAGGGAGCGTGAGAGGGGCTTGATGTTGGTGGGCATAATGTTCTATATCTTGATTTGGATTACAACTACATGGATTTTTTTTAATGTTGTGCTCTTTATTGCCAAAAATAAAAAAATAAAATAAAAAAACTTTTAAAAGACAAGTACGGTTAGTAAATATCCCTTCCTCTCTGTCCTAGATCTCTGGTTTTCTCTAGGCTTCTCTTGCCAGTCTGCTAATTAACTGCTTTGGGTATGTTCCTACCTATAGGAATTATTGAGTATAATAAGTCTTCCCACAACTTAGTAGTTTAAAACAACAATAATAATTTACTAACTCATAGTTTCTGTGGATCAGGGATTCAGAGAGGGCACAGCAGGAGACTGTGTTTCTGTATAATGTCTGGAGCCTTAACTAGAAGACTTAAAAGCTGAGGCCTGGAGTCATCTGATGACTTGAGTGGGGCGGGAAGATTCTCACCAAGGCATAAACCCACAGGGCTGGCGGGTTGGTGCTAGTGAATTGTTTTTTAAACCCACAGGGCTGGCGGGTTGGTGCTAGTGAATTGTTTCCTCTACACAGGGCTGCTTGAGTGTCCTTTCATTTATTTATTTTTATTAAAATTTTTTTTCACTTTGTAGGTTTTATTTCATTTAACTTTTTATTATGGAAAATTTTAAACATGTGCATAAGCATAGGGTATAAGAAATACCCATACACATAATCTACCTTCAACAATTAACAACTCGTGGTCAATCTTGCTTCACCTCTACCTCCCAGCCAACCCTCCCCCATATCATTTTGGAGCAAACATCAGATATCATATAATTTAATCCTTAAATTTTTCAATATGTATCTCTAAAAGATAAAGATTTTGAAAAAAAATAACCACTATAGCATTATCACACCCCAAATAAAATTAACAGTAATGCCTTAATATCAGCAAATATTCAGTGTGCTCAAATTTCCAACTATTTTATAATATTAAAATTTTTGCAGTTCGTTTCATTTAGTATTCAGATAATGTCCACACATTGTGATTTGTTGAAAATGCCTCTTTATTTTAATCTTCAACTCTCTTTTTTCTCCCCCCTTGCAATTTATTTGTTGAAGAAACTGGGTCATTTGTCCTGTGGTCTTTTCTACAGCCTAGATTTTAGTGAGAGCATCCTGTGGTATAGTTTAATCTGTTTTTCAGTCCTATGTGTTTCCTGAATATTAGTAGTTGAAAATATGATATCCACATGTAACATCATTTTTTTATTTTCACATTCACAGATTTTATTGATTTTTATTAGATTACTTTTTTGTTTTGTTTTGTTTTTCCTTAAATTTTTTTTTTTTTTTTTTTTAATTAATTT
>NW_020175435.1:1590507-1623531 GCF_003031525.2 Neophocaena asiaeorientalis asiaeorientalis | reverse complement strand
CACGTGGGATCTTCCCGGACCGGGGCACGAACCCGCGTTCCCTGCATCGGCAGGCGGACTCTCAACCACTGCGCCACCAGGGAAGCCCTTTCCTTAAATTTTTATTGAAGTATAGTTGATTTACAATGCTGTGTTAGTTTCAGTTGTACAGCAAAGTGAATCAGTTATACATATTTAATACATATATTCACTCTTTTTAGGATATTGCCGTTCCGCGGCATGCGGGATCTTCCCGGACCTTGTGCATCGGCAGGTGGACTCTCAACCACTGCACCACCAGGGAAGCCCAGCAAGGCAGAAGTGACAATATTTTTTATAACCTAGCCTTGGAAGTCACACAATATCCCTTCCAAAGTATTGTATCTGTTACACAGTCCAGCAATAATTCAATATGGATGGGATTACTCAGGGTGTGACTACCAGGAGCCAAGAAGTTTGGGACTTAGTTTTAGAACATAGCTAATCAATAAGGAGTTCGCTAAGGTGTTTACTTCCTGCAGTTCCCTGTAAGTATGCTGGATTTCAATACAACATTCACTTGAAATAAATTTTTATTAATGATATTTAGAAAATAACAGCATTGGGATACACCAAGAGGGAAAGCCTATTCTTAGATGTTTTTGTTATTATTGTGATAGAATGAAACTAAATGAACTCTGTAATCAGCCCAAGCCCTTCAATATGGGGATAAAAATAGTACCTACCTCACTGAAATCTTCTGAGGATTAAATAAGTTATTATTCTTATTAAGGTAATGGTTCTTTGAAAAAAATTATAATAATAGCAAGAAAACTCAAATACATTTATTAACAAAGGAGAAGGGCTTCTCTGGTGGTGCAGTGGTTAAGAATCTGCCCGCCAATGCAGGGGAAACGGTTCGAGGCCTGGGCCGGGAAGATCCCACATGCTGCAGAGCAACAAAACCCATGCTTCGCAACTACTGAGCCTGTGTTTTAGAGCCCGCAAGCCACAACTACTGAAGTCTTTTCATGTAGAGCCCATGTTCCACAACAAGAGAAGCCACTGCAATGAGAAGCTTGTGTAGCACAACAAAGAGTAGCCCCTACTCGCTGCAACTAAAGAAAGTCCGCATGCAGCAACGAAGACCCAAGCAGCCAAAAATAAATAAATTTAAAACAAACAAACAAAGGAGAAGAAGCATAATGACACACAGAGCAGCTGAGCCACTGCTGTGATAACATAATGGTCAACTCTAATATTTTAAAACAATTTAAATGCATGTTTCTGAAAATATAAACAAAATTAGCATAACATTATCAAGGAAACGAAACCTAAACAGAGCAATAAAAGTTGAAAAATAGCTGAAAATTTTGTGAAAATTTTATCTTGAATAAAATGCTGTCTCTCATATCCCCTGAGTCCTACAGAACTTTCTTGTTTGTAAATTCTTTTCACGTTCTTTACCTCATTGTCCTCACAAACACGTAGAGAGTCAGACAAGTAGGTATATTTCTCATTTTACTAAGAAGGAAGTAGATGATCAGAGAAATTAAAAGATTTGTGGACTGTCACAGGTGTTAAGTCTCTGAGCATGAACTCTTGTTAAATATCTTATTATATTATTATATTGCCTTCAATAAAACAATGCCAGTTTAGACTTAAATTGTCACAAAAACTTAAATTTATGTTCCAAATTCTATGTATGAAGAAGGCAGCAAAATGCACATACCATTTTAGAAAGATTTAAGGTAAAAATTCATAAGCATTCTTGTAGTGTTCATTGAAATAATTCAGGGTAATTCAAATACTGAAAACACTCAAAGCTTAACTTTTTACCAGTAACATTTTCAGGGAGAGGGGCTGAATGGTCAACTTAAAATGCTGACAGTTTATGAAATATGTTTGAGTTTACTTAAATGAGACTGAAACTGTGATTTTCTAGACCTATCATTTCATACTTGTAGACTAAGGTAGATTTGGTAATTCTCAGTTGTTTTACACCATTAGAAAATGTTATGTTCTTAAGTTGTAATCAGCAATCATCTCAGACATTGCAGAAAATCTGGGCTCAGGAAGGTGTTTGTTATATTTTAGACTCTCAAATTTCGTGTAAGACATTTTTGACTCTAAAATTGTATGTGTTTCTCATTCTCTCCTTCTCAGTTTTTCTGGTTTGCTTAAACCAAGCAGCGATTTCTGCATCCACAGAACCCAGCAAGTCTTAACCATGTTTACATTCTTTTCTGCATATTTCTTCACCCAGCAGCGCCTGAGCCCTGAAGAGTGTTCAAGCGTAAACACCATTCTTTATATGGGCTTGAAGAAGAGGTAACCCAAGCAAATATCATGTGACTCCAAGCCTTTGAAAGCTAATATTTAGCAACCTCTTGTGTTCTTCACTTTCAAAATATTTGTCTCTGGAAATAATGTGAGAATGAGTTTGTCAAGGGGAAGCCAAAGTGGACAAGACCCAGTACTCAAATGTTTCTTTCTCTCTGTGTCTGAGTCTCGGACAGATCAAAGGAAGTCCCTCCATCACCTGTGGTGATTCTGCGACCACAAAGCATGTAACCTGAGATTCAAACTCTACACCTCAGTCACATGCAGAGGAATGGCAACTTAGGGTTGTAGTTCAGGGAATTTCAAAAATCATAAATAAAAATGTGGCATCAAGGCAAGGACACACATTGCCAACTTTAAAGCTATTTTCAATGTTGGTGTTGCAAGCTCAATATTTTTAAAGTAAAACTAAACTCTTCGATGATAATAAAAACAGATCCTGGCTTTCAGATTTGCTTTTTAGTAAATGAAATGTTGATTGTTGATGGTTTGGGTGAAACGAAGCAGACACTTTACGCTTACATCAAATGTTAAGTAACCTTTAAAAAGAGGATGATAAGTCCAATAGAACATACTCTTTGAAACATATCTGAAAAGACTTATTAAAAGATCATTAAAGTCTGTTTAAGAGTTGACAAATTCAAGATTACAGCCAGGTATAAGTGATGAATTCTTTGTTTTGCAGAGCTAACTGAACTCAAACCTAGTTTTATCGTTTTTCTTGATAATGAAGAATCGAATACTAGCTGCATCTTTAAGGAGAGAATTAGTGATCTTCCTAAATTCCATGCAAGTTTAAAAATTAATAGTAAGCCTCATCTAAATACTGGGTTATTAATATTTCCAATAGAGATATAAGGTATAAGCTAGTATGCTGTTAATCAAAAATTCATGAAAATTCATTTATTCAACAAGTATTTAATGGGCACCTACTGTATGTCAGGTTCAATGCAGGGGATTTGGGTAGGGCACTGAATAGGCAGACAAAGTCCCTTTTCTCATGGGCCTGAGCATCTAGCTGGGAGGCATAAATAAGCAGAGAACCATTAGACAGAGTTAAGTGCTCTGGTAAGAGATGGAAAGGACCGACAATGGGGTGTACAACCCATCCTGGGGAGTCAGTGGTATTCTAGAGGGTTATTCAGACTAGGGGTTGTTAGGAGGTGGCCAGGTTAAGCGGAAAGTGTTTCCATGCTTTATTTTCTTCTCCAGAGGAAAACACCAACTTCACCATTAAGTTCTCTGAATTAGTAAAGAGGCCTCCTCTTAGTGAGGAACTCGGCATTGGTACACTGTCACCCTACTTTAGGTCAAGAAGCATGTTTGGACCTCAGAGAGAGGAGATGGCACAGGAGTGATGTAGGCAAGTTCCAAGATGCCTGGGGTTAGAGGGACCTGTATCCTCCAAGGCTCCTGTCCAGGGCTAAAAAGTAGGCCTCATTCCAGGTGTCCATGTCCCAAGGGGCTTGGAAAATTCAATCTCATTCAGGCTGACTGGTGATCAAATGCTGGGGACCGAGAAGTAGATATGTCTTGGTTTCAGTGAAACTCAACACGTGGTAAGAGTCTGGTGATCATGGTATGGCCAACAGTTTGCAGATGAGAGGGACTGATTGTAGGGAGAAGGCAGAAAGATCTAGACTGTGTAGAGAGGAGGTTATCAAGAGTCATGCAGATGTTCACTGTAACAGATAACCTCACTGGGGTTCCGATGGATTCCTCAGTCCTGCCTAGGAAAAAGCCAGTCACCAAGGATGCTTTAAGAACCCCAGGGAATTTGGGCTGGGAGAGAAGGGACTGGTCAAGGAGAGGCTGCCTAACTTCATTCTGCTCAAGCTTCTCTTGAGCAAAGGTTTATTTAGCTCTTAAGAATTGTGAAAATCTCACATTTAATTGTTGAGGTATGTCTCTTAATTTGGTCATCCAGTAGCTATGAATCCTTGGGAAATTTAACCTCTTTTGGCTTCGTGTACTCCTGTGAGAATTTAGGTAATAGCACCTACCTTACAGGGATGTTGTGAGGATTTCATGAGCAACAGCAGGTAAAGTGATCAGAAAATACCAGGAAGGCCACCATGTATGGTTGTGTAGATTGGCTACTGTACAACTCTGGTCAAGGGTATATCTGACGGTGCCCTGCTGAGTTACAAAGTTCAAAATCGGTATGACCTTATATCAGCTCTGGCAGACACAGAATAAGAGGGTAATAATGGTAACCATTGTGTTGATAAGGAGGCAGAAGCCTTGCTAATGAGTGAAATAAACACAGTGGAAAAGGGAAAAGGTTGCAACAGTTTGGGGTGGAGTTGGGGAGTATAAAACTGTCCAGAGTACAACCCAACCATAGCAGTATTGAGCTAGACCAGAATGATGAAATCCAGGCCTCGCAGGCTGGTGCGTCTGAGCTCAGCTCAAAAGTTGGGTAGGATGGAGTAGTGTTGGTGGTCCTAACTGTTGAGAGGCTCCAGAGCCTGCTTTCAGGGAACCTTCTGCTAACCTTCCTTTGAGGAAATGTCTGGCAGACACTGATGATTTCTATGGAGATTTTAAACCCTAGTAGACAAGTTTTTTTTTGGAATTGGAAAGCTGGGACAATGGCCTATTTGGCTTTGTGGAGGGAACCCAGACATAGAAGGTGATTCCTGCAAGCCCAATGTCAGTGGGTTGGAATGTCTACCCAGCTTGGAGGTATCAGAGCTGCTAGCGTCATGAGCACGATGTGATCGACACTGGCAGGTTACCAAGGTGACTTGCAGCAGATGCATTAGGTCTTTGCCTAATGACCTGGCTTCTCCTGTAGGAATCAGCAGGGCTCCTCTCGCAAAGCTCTTATTTCAGCAGATTATTTCACTCCCAGAACAAGTTCACAATGAGTATGAGTTAAAAAGATAAGAAGTGAAGGAATCAACCAAGTACTCATAGACTACTTTACATGTATTTGGATTTACATGTATTTGGAAAGTGTCCGACCAATTAATCTGAGACGGTAGGAAAAGAAATAAGATCTATGCTGTAATCACTGCTAGTTTTTCATTCTAATATCAGCTTCCACTTCACTGGGCTCTCACACAAAAATTAGAAATGAAACATCACTCTTGCTGAAGTGTGTGTGTGTGTGTATAAAATGCAAACAAACAGCGACCATTTGTATGTAAGCATGACCTTCTGAGATTATAAAACTTTGAAGAGTAGAATCTTTATAAAACAGTTCTTAAAAAAAAAGTAAGAAGCAATTATTTTTGTTTCATTGCCATGAAATGACCTTAGATTTGATCCAGTTTAACCCCTTTATTTAAAAATATGAAAACATTCGGTCCAGAAAGGGGAAGAGACTTCTATAAAGTTAGAGGATTAGAGCTGGTGGGAGATGAGTAAGCCTCTCTCACATTTCTGCACATCTTGTGAGAAGTCAGGTTGACTATCTTCATTTTGTACTATTTCAAGGATATTCAAACGGCCTGGGAAGAAAGAGATAGTCTCTCCTTCTGGTATAAGGAATATTACATCCTTATTGCCCATTATAAAAGAGTCAGATTTCCTCAGCTCAGGGTCCCTCTCCTGTCGCAAAACACACTCTGTGTGTATGTAGCCATCTGGTTCCATCTTGCGTTGCCTGCTGGGACTTGGGGAACAAGGGAAAGTGACATGAATATGCTGACCTCATGCTGCCTGCTGTGTTGGGAGTAATCAAATCTCTTGTCTCTGATCCGAGAGTCTCGTGTTTTCTGCCCTCATCCATGAAACTGTGGCAGGCTAACGTGCCACTTGCAAGTAGGATAAAATCCCAGACCCTTCACTATTGTTGATGAGAGTCAAGGGCTAAAGCAAGAATTCTAATCCAGAATCAGGTGCTGTGGTCTTAGTTAAATATTTGCTAAGTAGTTTGCAAAATGGTGCTTTTCCTAAAGAGTGTTTTCTAAATGAATGAAACACACACACACACACACACACACACACACACACACACACACACACAGCAAAGTTCTAGCCTCAAATAGGCCTCAGATGGTAAGATTCTGTGTAGAAATTAGGACACATTCAAGCTCATTCTAATACCTTGGGTTGTGAACCAAGCTATAAATTGATCCATGCCAAGTGCTTGTTAAACTTTCGAGAATTTTGTCTTTGGAATTTAATGTTAGGAGCCTGTATGCCTCATCCTTCATATCCACAGCACTGCTATCCTTAACTTTATTTCTATAGTGTGTCTCTATGTTTTATTTCTCCTTTCCCCATCACCTTACCAAAAACTCATTCTCATGTGTCTTCACATCTAATCCTTTTAAAGTCATTTTTGCTCACAAGGACATGTATCTCCCCCATTTTTCTGTCTTAGCAGTATTTGTTCTGGTTTTTCAGGCTTTTGTGGCTGACCCTTAGGGGACCGCCACCACCATAACTGCTCTGAATGGGAAGGCTCCTCTGTTTCCCTATTCTCCTGAGCACCTCTGCCATAAATCCTGGGGACTTCATTTGCCTTTTATTCTCCCTGATGTGCTGCTTGGTTTTCAGAGCAGCAGGCTGAATGCTTTTCCATTTCACTGCCTTCATCTGTTCTGCTCAAACAGGGACATGCACTTTTATCAGCATGAATCATGGTTTGTACCCACCCCATCATTTCATCCATGGGCATGGACTTTAACTCAGGAGATCTGACTCATGAGAGAACAAGGAAATCAGAGCTGCTGGGCCAAGGAAAATAAGGGCTCTTGAGGTGATTGCAAGGATCTTCTAGGAATAATGAGGGAAGATTGGATGGTGCACAGGCGACTGTACTCTTTGGCATTCAAGGAACATCTTAGTCAGGGCACCTGCACCAGCCCAGACTAATAAACACTTCAGCCACAATTTCGAGAACAGGCAATAATTCAGGCTCTTGAACCCAAGAGCAAAATCATACCGATGATCACTAGGTTTGGAATCTCTTCTAACCTTTCAAATTCATTTTTGAACAAGAGAACACTTTTATTTCTCCGTCTCTCCTAGCTCTCTTAGGACTCATGAATGTTTAATAAACACAAAGAAAGTTGAGGATTGCAGATGATGGCAGGACATGGCCACAGATGCCTCAAAATACAGTTTTTGCATAAGCCAGGATGTTCCATGGAAAAAAAAAGTGAGTTACTTTTCATATATAGTAGTAATTCAATTCAGTCTGCACGTGACTTTTCTCCCCCAAAGGATCGTTCATTCTTTTTGGCAAGAATAGTGTTACAATTATATATTTTGTAAAACCATCCTGCTATCTCCTTTTGCAAAAGGGAAGCTTAAATAGATGTTGTTGTTAGCCTGGAAAATGGATACACTTTAGGGTCTCCCAGGCTAACCCTGGCAAAGTCCATTGAGGGACATTTTGCTTGTTTCTCAATGGCACCCCACTTCTTTCGTGTCTGATAGGTGGAATGTTCCTGAGAAAAGCAGGGAAATGGGACCCTTCAGGGTTTGCACACAGCAGCCACACAGGTCTCCTGCAACTGCAGACTCTCCTGTTGCACCAAGACCCTCTGAGATTCTCACTTGGTCTCAAATGCATCAGCTGCCCTTAACTCCCAGGTAGCTGACGATGCTCCATAGGACCACAATTTCAAGAGTACGTCTTTTTTGCTTTCAGTCATGACATTGTCCCATCTCTCAATATGCGCACTGATGCTTACCTAGGAGGTCCAGGCTTTTCCTTCCCTCCTCATGCCTACTGCTCTCCAAGAAGAGTGGGAGTGTGGATTAGACTTTTGAGGGATGTAGTTGTAAAAGTTCTCACTATCCCTCTTCCTCCCCTCCACCATACACACACACACACACACACACACACCACACACACACATGCACACACACACAGAGCTATTGAATTCCAGGCATTTCTGAGGATGAAGCTGAGGTTATTCAGGACCCTTGTGCATAGATTGGGCTTGTGATTTATGGCTTCTCTCCCTCATACCTCCTGGTTAAAACCTCCTATGCATGATTTTATAGAATCATCTGTTTGGAAAGAAATACAAACAGTTATGATTGAACTTTTTCTTCTCCTTTCAGATGAGGAATAGTTTAAGCTATGTCTCCTGTGATTTAAGGGAACACCATGTCATCTCTAGAAGTCCCCTGAAAGAGACTGGGTTATGTTAGAGTTATCTGCTTTATTAGAACACTTGAGCTAGAGTACTTGCATGTCCAAAACAACGTGGGGGAAATGTGCAATCTCCAAGAAATTGAATCCCTAAGGCAGAGCCTGCCATTTCATCCGTACAATCTCATGGTGATATGCCCAAGGCACCCAGAAAAGAGGGACAGTATGAAACAGACTTTGTAATGAAGAAATCCTCCTTTAGCTTAACCCAATCTCTTCTGTAGTGACCTAAGCCTGTTTTTTTTTTTTTTTTTTTTCTTCCTGTTCTACACCTACTGGCAATAGAGAACAACTGGCTTGCCTTTTCCTCTTAGAAGTCACTGAGCTCGTGAAGTGGAACGTTTTCTCCCTCTTTGTGCAATTCCAATTCTTCTTTTTCCCAGCTTGGGTGAGCTCCACACCTGGTATTCAGCATCTGGGTACAAACACCAGTGACTGAAAACACTTCTGGTGTCAGGGAGGGGAATTCACCACTAAAGAAGGCTCTCTGCTGGGGTCTTTGGATTTGATGCAGAGTCAAGGGACATAGGACTTCAATAGAAGTCCCTGAACAGTTCCAGAAAAAGCCCCCTCTTGTAGTTGATTCACACAATTAGTCCTCTACAGCAGTGGTCCCCAACCTTTTTGACACCATGGACCGCGTTTCGTGGAAGACAATTTTTCCACGGATGGGGTGGGGGATGGTTCAGGCGGTAATGCGAGCAACGGGGAGAGACTGGAAGCGGCAGAGGAAGCTTCGCTCGCCCGCTGGCCACCACTCACCTCTTGCTGTGCAGCCCTACTCCAACCAGGCTGGCCTGGTACCGGTCCATGGCCCAGGGGTTGGGGACCTCTGCTCTACAGTTTACACAAAAGGCATCCCAGGGAACGGCTCTCCCTCTGTGCCCGTTCCCCTTGCATGTATGCCTGCTAACAGAAATCAATAATGCAATTAAGCTGAGGAAAGGCACCTCCACTAGAACACTGTCTGCAGCACTTTTTTGATTAGCTACTTTTTCTTCTTGATTCTTCCTTTCTCAGAACCTGTCCATGTATAATGATGATTAAGGATCTCTAACAAAGCTGATCATCTGCCAAGCAGAGCCCCACCCCAATTCCTAGGTCATGTGTTATATGGAATTACTTCTCTTACTACAGTTTACCTTTTAAGATCTAGTTCAATTATTACCACTTGCATTACGCTATGTCTCCCAGATCACAATATTTTGTCAAATGTCTCTAGTGTGGAGGATTCTCAAGCTCCTTAATATGTCTTTTCACTACAATCGTAGGAATACTCTCTTATGTTGAGTCACACTGAGGCTTCCCTATATCTTTTACATATTGCTTCTAATCTTGTCCTGTTTGCTTTGTAGGTTATTATAATTCTTTTGGAGCCAATTGCACAACTTTGTGTTTATTATGGTTAAATTTCATCCATTAGATTCAGCAATTCTAATTGTCTGTCTAATAGGAGTACAGTCCACTCTCAAATTAATTAGCTTTTTCATTTCTCCCAACTCCATGTCATTGACAAGTTTGCTCAACACGAAGTCAGCGTCTTTATTTTGTAGTGGATAAAAATGCTGATCCGAACAAGTCTGAGGATGAGGTTAGGGTAGATTTGGAGTTATTCAGCATTGTGGGGACCAGGTGGGAATGAATGTTAATTCCATACAGATGCCTACAATGAGAGTTAAAGAAATATGCTAATCACGGTGGTATGGAAGCATCCAGAAGGTTGGGACTTCTGACCTCTGACTACGGGAGGAAAAGACTCCCTTTCTATTATTTCATAAGGGGTTGAAGTGGGAAATTTTCCAAGGTTAACAGCACAACAATTAGACTCCAGGGAGGCATCCGTTTGAAGGTTCTCAGAGCCACATAAACATAACCCAAACCTAGCACTTCCAGAGCATGTTTACAGAATGTCAACACAAATTCCTTGCAGAAAAAGGTCAGCAAAAATGTTTGGAAAATGCTGGATTAGGCAAAGTGAGGCAGATTTCTTTCACTGCTAGACTTAAAGTTTTTAATATGCTCGTGTGCCAAGTAAGTTTCTTAACAATGTATTAATTATGCAAGATTTTTAAATTTATTGGCTGAGAGGACCCATTTTTTCTTAGGAGCACCTTGAAGGGTTCTTGTTCCCCTGGACAGTGCTAAGCGACCAGGGCAGGACTAGGGTGTGGCAAGGGAGCCATCAGCCTTTGAACACCTGAGACTGAGTACCTCCTGAAATTGTGCACCTATAGGAGCCTCACAGCCTCAGGCCGGTCCTCATCCTGGCTCTGAACTGTGCGCCGTGGTGCAGGTGGCCAGGGAGAAGATGCTGGGTTTATGCACAGAGCCATACCACAGTGTGCCTGCTGCAACCGGTTGGATACTCAAGAATTTTCCAAATGAATGAATTGAAAATAAAGGGAGGAAGTGTTGGGCTTCCCTGGTGGCACAGTGGTTGAGAGTCTGCCTGCCGATACAGGGGACATGGGTTCGTGTCCCGGTCCGGGAGGATCCCACATGCCGTGGAGCGGCTGGGCCCGTGAGCCATGGCCGCTGAGCCTGCGTGTCCGGAGACTGTGCTCCGCAACAGGAGAGGCCACAACAGTGAGAGGCCTGAGTACCACAAAAAAAAAGGGAAGAAGTGTTATCCTTGAACACCAGCATCAGGGAGCAAGTTGGCAATCTGATATCAACAGTTATTTTGTGACAGCCCTTTCCATTCACACTCCGTATGGTGTGTATATGCATGTGTGCTCACATACACACACACGCACGCAAACACATACACACACACAGCATCCGAAATATCAAATTACAGTCTTGCCCTGGTCCAGCATGGAACCGTACCTAACACAACCATACCTAACAGAGTGTCTTAGCCCCTACAGGGCTCATGAAGCGTAGAAGGACTTGAGGAACTATTAGAATTCTGGGTTCAAGTTGGGAGGCAGTTGCCTCCATCCACAGCACATGCCCTTGGAATCTACTTCTCCATCAGCAGAAGGTGAATCCTCCACAGGGTGCTGCTTTAATACCGGCAGTCTCTGTATTGGGGAGAAGCCCCTCCCTCCACAGTTCTCTATCCCTCTTAACCTTTATGACCTATCCACTCTTTTCTTCCTCCACCTCTGGTGGAAATACCTCCTAGTGACTTAAACTTCACAGCCTAATCCAAGGTGTAAAAATGACACTCCCAGACTTCCCTGGTGGCACAGTGGTTAAGAATCTGCCTGCCAATGCAGGGGACATGGGTTCAAGCCCTGGTCCAGGAAGATCCCACATGCCGTGGGGCAACTAAGCCCATGTGTCACAACTACTGAGCCTGTGCTCTAGAGCCCCAAGCCACAACTACTGAGCCTGAATGCCACAGCTACTGCAGCCGCATGCCTAGAGCCCGTGTTCCACAACAAAGAGAAGCCACCACAATGAGAAGCCCTCGCACTGCAACGAAGAGTAGCCCCTGCTCGCCACAACTGGAGAAAGCCCGTGCACAGCCACGAAGACTCAAAGCAGCCAAAAAGTCAATTAATTAATTAATTTTAAAAAATGACACTCCATGTTTACTCTGCCAAGGTTGCAAGTTCCCTCTGTTCCCCAGTATTTCATCCCTCCACTCCCTTTCACTTTCCCTCTCCCCTCTAAACTCATTAGCTGAATTGACTTGTCTTACCATTCCTGAGGACCCTATCACACGTTTCCAAGTTGATGTTGTAAGTAGCAGAAGAGTTGCATATGTGTGTATACACAATATATACTTTTCCTATTTGAAATACATATGTGGTCAGTGTGTAGATGTGCATTCTTGGAAAGTTGTAATTGACTCTTTCTGTCCTGGTCAGAGTGTTATATTGTCAGGGCACCATAAAAGATCGCCTGATTCTCTATTCTAAATACCATATTGGGAACGGGACTCTTTAAGGTGTCATGGGTAGTTGAGAAAAAATATCTTGTCTCCTTTCTAGAGATGGTTATTGGAGTATTTATGGCCATTCCTAATCCTATGACACCAGCTGTTACAAACCAAATGGGGAGTGTGCTCTCTGTACACTGAGTGGCAGCAATCAGGCTGAGAGCCCTCAAATTCCACGCAACTAGATTAAATAAAACCCTTGCATATAGTGAAACACACTCAATGGGATGCTATCATGAAGCCCAAAAGACTCAGCAGAAACAAACTCAAAAGATTCAGCAGCAACAAATTCAAGGAAGAAATCCTGGCTAGTCAAAAGGACCCTAGATGTGTTCCCAGGATAAAAATAATGGGAAAAAAGAATGTTATTCAATTAATTCAGTGGTAACAGCACTGGGATGGAAATTTTCAGTCTTTCTTTTTGCTATTTAAGAGTATCAGAAGTAAGCAATACCCAAGATGCTGGAGGGAAAGGAGACCCGTGATCAAGACTAGGAGCTTCTAAATCGGCCTCATTAAACTGAATTGAAAATGTCTCCCACAGACTCCTAAGGGAGGAGTCTTGGTTTAGGTGCAGTCCTCACTGGATACAGCCCAAAGAACTTAGCTGTACTTCTGAGAAATGAATAGATTTGACATTTAATGCTATATACTAGTATTGGTTCTGGTTCGTTCTGGCCAATGTCTTTATTGCATGCTTAATAGAAATGGCTAAAATATAAATATTACTCAGTTGACTCTTCAAGCATGCAAATTTAACTCATAAAAGGAGTTACACTGTAGGAACAGAAGATTACTTAGCTGGGAATCTAAATATTAGGATCATTTATACAGAGAAAGCATGATGGTGGTGGAATCCAACCTCCTAGTCTGTGATGTCCAAATCTCTTAACTATAATATGAACTGGGAAATTTAGGGCTACTTTATGTTGTGAACATTTCATAAATTTTGTGTTTCAAAACAAAGATATAGCAAAAGAAAACAGATGTTGCCGAGAAAACTTTTCAAAAGCGATCATTTACTCCTTCAGCTTCTGTAGATGAAACCGCCACATCAGTTGTACATGAACAAAGTTTTTTTTAAAATTGCAGAGTGACCCATTTGTCATATTTAAGACAATGTATTCACTTTATAAATTCTGATTGAAAATTGCTAGTTTTATGTTAGTTTATGTAGCTAAATATTTAACTTTATGCAATATGTTATCTTTCAATTTTCAGAACTATCAGTTAATGACAATGATAACAGGTCTCTAATATATCCTTTGGTTAACTTAAATAATGTATTTATGTTCAACAAACATATTAAAGGTACAAATACTTTAAATCTCAAAGCTTTTACTGTTTTTTATACAATATATTCTAGACTATTCTTTGCATGACAAAAATCATCCCCATTTTTTTCACCCTGTTCTTTTGTGGCGCTTGTATATCTAAACTCTATAAATATCATTAATTTGGCAAAGGTTAGGGTCTGTGACTTTTTCAGAGTTTCCCTCAGGCCCCACAGAAAACAGATTGCACATTCAAACTGAGTGATTTTCAGAGAGCTTAATAAAGAGATGCCTTGTGAAGATACAGGCAAGATGTAGGAAAACATCAAAAGATAGGACAGCATCCTAGGGCAGGTCCACCTCTACACCTGAAGTGGCAAGTGGGGCATACAGTCATGGGATGTGGGGAGAGACAAAGTGGGCTCAAGGGATGAGCTGTACAGTCTAAAGTTGCAGCAAGCCCATGAAAGGCAGAGAGCCAAGTGACTAAATGCCTAGTCTTCATTCTCCTTGCCCCCTCGAGTGACCAGCTAACGTTCCCCACTGGCAAATTCAATGGTAAGCCAACGTTGATCCAGACCATAGAGGTCAGCCTCCCATCTCTTATCACAGGTTGGGGTTATCCAGGATAAAAACAAAGTTATCTTGAACATCACAAAAATATTCTTCTGTATCTGATCTTGGACTTTTTGTTGCTACATACTTAATCTAAACATTGTTTGAGGTTGCTTGAAGGGTAGACATTTCATCCATGTTCCCCAGTCACTAGCCTTTATCCGTGTATGTGACTTGAAATCTCATGGTGAGCTTTACCAAACCTCCACTCTGGACCTGTTAAATCAGAGTCTCTGGTTTGGGTCCTAGGTGTTTGGCTCTCTTGGGGAGTTCTGATATACATTTCAGTCAAGAATCATTGAATTCGACCTTCTATATATATATTTGGATTAATTTTGTCCATAACAGACATCTATTTATGGATACAGTATTTTTGATATCTCCCCTTCCCCTTCATTTCTTGCCCATCACTCCTCTTCTTCTTCTTCTTCAAAAATAAAAAAAATAAAAATAAAAAAGAATTGCTTTTACTGTATCATGTTTTGGTACTTGATGGACATGATAAGAAATAGTCTTATGAAAAACTTTTGTTTGGATATACTATAAAGATATTGAAGACATTGCTCATAGTATCTTCTTTAAATAACCCATGAAAGAAATGCCTCTTTATCCCATTTCTAAGAATAACTAGATTTTTCTTGAGCTTCTATTTTATTTTTGTCATATAATGACAAAGTAATGAGATAGTAATGATTCTCTGAGACATAGTAATGATTACACACAATTTTTTGGTATTTTTATTGTAGTGAAAATTCATAGAACTAAGTTTTGGCCCACCTTAGTTGTACCTATCTGCAATTTTCTAAACATTTTTATTACATTAATTCCATTGAAATATAATCAATGTTATCTTTAGCTGGTATATTGCATGTATGTCTCAAGTACACCTTAAGTTCTATTCAATTTAATTAATTTAATGTAATCAATTGAAATATCGAAAAATAGCAACTTTGAATGAAGAGAGGGCAGAAATCCTATGTTTTCCATTCTTTTTAAGGTTGCTTTGCATACACCAACCTTGAATTTTTCAAGAATGATTTAAGTTTCTCTCTTTGTGTTTCTCTATTTATATTCTATGATGCTCTAATAATATTCCTGATGTATACAGTTAGAATTTACAAAGTACCTTTCTATCTGTTATTGCATTTGACCTCCACAAAATTCTGAAATAAGTTGGGTAGCTCATTATTTTGATGATACAGAAAAAATATGTTAAAATGTCTACCTAGAGTATTAGGGAATGTTAATTTTCTTATTTTACTGTTACAGATATGAAGTTTCAATTCTTTCCATTCTACTACTATCAACCAGATTTAATGACAAGGGGCAGAAATCACCCTCAATTTTCATGCTGTTCTATTTTCCTTTTGGTCCTACACAGTGTTGGTTGCAAATATTTTAACATAATGAATTATTAAATCAGGAAAGGCCAAGGCCCTTCTGGGTTGTGCACAGATTCATCATCAAAGCTTATTCAGGGTAGGTAGAAAACCATGTTAATATATTTCTTACAATCTCCTACTGCTCAAAGGAAGCCATTTGAATAGACACTTGATATGTCAAATCTTAAGCACAACAAATGTATCTGATTTAAAGGCCAAATCTCTTCTAAGGCGAAGTCACTCTTACTTCAATCTTACAAATAAAATGTCAACTAGCAAAAGAGTACACAAAATATTTTATAATCTATATAACTGAACTACTGACCCAAGAGTCTTGGGGCTAATGCACTGTGCATTAGTAGAAGAATAGGTAATAATTCAAAGAAAGGGAGCTAGTTAATTTTCAGTGAGTTTATTTCTTGGCAGGAAAACTGCTGATAGTAATTTTTGCAGGTGACCTCCTTCATGCTTGCCTTCTGCCTCTCCATTAGACAAGTCCAAGACAGCACATGGCATTGGTCAAAGTGACTAAATGAGCTCTTGTTTACGGGTAATGATCCATTATATTTATGACTTCCTCTGGCTGGTGCTACATGCTCCTTTGCAGGTATCATTGAATTTTGATCACTGTTATCTCAGTGGGACTGATTAATTCACCTTACGAGAGGAAGATGCTAAGATGAATCAAATTAGAAGCACAATAAGATATCAGGTGTTCAGATTAAGATGAGAAAGTCAGGCAGAGTTAGTCAATATGTCAATTATAAATGTATTGAAAAAGGAATTTATTGTTATGGAAGAATGGAATCTATTTGTCCCTTTAATCAAAAAGAGATGCCACTAAATATGTTTTAATAAACTATTTTAAAAATTAGAGTCAATATTGTTGTTAGAAAAGACATAGATGCTCTTAAAATACTTGAAAATGTTTAAACTCCTAAAGAATTAGATATCATATATTTATTTATTTACTTACTTTTAAAAAGTCCAGAAGTACACTGAATTTAGAGACTGACTACTCAGAGTGGTCCACAGACCAATGGCATCAATCTCACCTGAGAGTTCGTCAGAAATGTTGACTTGAGTCTCACACTAGATTATGGAATTATTCTTTCTTCTTACTCTTCTTTTTACTTTCTGCTTTTCAGGTTGGTAATCTCTATTGCTCTATCTTCAATTTTGATGATTATTTCTTCTATCATCTCAGGACTGCTATTGAGGTCCTATAGTGAATTTTTATTTCAGTTATTTTACTTTACAACTCCAGAATTTTTATTTGGTTGTTTTGTTTTTTTAAAAATAATTTCTATCTCTTTATAGATATTCTCTATTTGATGAGTAATTTTCATTTCACTTTCCTTTAATTCTTTAAAAGTGATTTCCTTTTAGTTCTTTAAACACATTTATAATAGCTGCCTTGAAATATTTGTCTGATAAGTCTAACATTTGGGTGCTCTCAGATGAGCCACAGTTGTTGCCTGTTTCTTTGTCTATCTTGTAATTTTTTTTGTTGAAAACTGGACATTTTATATAATTAATTGTAGCAACTCTGGATTTTTATCCCTCTCCCCACCCCCCCTTGCAACTTGCTGGGAATGGTTGCTGTTTGTTTATTTCTTTTAGGACTTGCCTGGACTAAGATGTGTAGTCTGTTCATCTTCAGTGTGTGGCCTTTGAAGTCTCTGATAAACATTTCTTTTATTCTACTTTTTATTTTCAATACTGGCTTTTTTAGGAGTTGTACCTGTGTCAGCATATTTTAGTGGTCATCAGTGATTGGGCAGAGACTGTGCTCTAATACCTGGAGCCAGTAAGTCTTCCACCGTTTTCTGTTAGATTTGATTGTAGCTTGGTGTATTAGTCATCTATTGCTGTGTAACAATTTAAACATAAAGTTAAGCAGCTTAAAACAACACACATTTATTATCTCAGATTCTGTGAGTCAAGAGTTTGGACATTTCTGCTTCAGGGGCTCACAAGAATGTAATCAAAGTGTTGGCTAGGGCTGTGGCCTCATCTCAAGACTAAACTGGGAAAAAACACACTTTGAATTTGATGTGCTTATTGGCAGAATTCACTGATTTGTGGGTTATTGCACTGAGGGCCTCAGTTTCTTGCTGACTGTGAGCTGGAGGCTGCCCTCTGTTCCTTGTCACACTGGGCAGTGCACACCATAGCAGCTTGCTTCATCAAAGCCATCAAGGGAAAGAGTTTACTAGCAAAATAGACATCACAATGTGATGTAACATAACAAGGAAGTGACATTCTGTCGCCTTTTTCATATTCTATTTCTTAGAAGCAATACACACATCCTGCCCACACTCAAAAGAAGAGATTACACAAGGGTGTGAGTACCAGGAGGTGGGGATAATTGAGGTCATCTTGGGGAATGTTTTCAAAGTTCAGGAAGTTTACAAGTGTGCTTTGGTTTATACTTTCTGAATTTGTAAGATCTTATGTTCAGCCAGGGATGAGTAGCTCACTAGGGCCTCTCTGGCTTCTCTTAAGCGGGCACAGCCTTGTACGTGTGCAAAGATCTCCAGATGATCAGGTGTAGGTAGAACCTTAGCAAGGCTCTTTTTGACTCTCTCATTTCCCTGAATCTCCCTGTTGCATTTCTGGCTGGTGTGCTGTTTTGTTGATTGTTCTAACCAGTATAGACCTCAGGCTCATGTTATCCTCCCCCTGATTGTTTAGTACTGATATCTTTATTGTTTTGGACTATAGGGTTGTCTTTTTTTTTTTTTTTAGTGTATTAGTTATCTATTGCTGTGTAACAATTTTTCTTAACCCCTGCCATGTGGCATGTGGGATCTTAGTTCCCTGACCAGGGATTGAACCTGTGTCCCCTGCAGTGGAAGCACAGTCTTAACCACTGGAGCACGAGGGAAGTCCCAACTATAGGGTTTTCTACTCTCTGATCCAAATACTTCCAGTCCCCCTCTCATGGGAGGAGAGATCCTAGTCTACTGTTATCTACTATGATCTGTCCCACCTGCCTGGTTAGAACTTCTGCTCCATAGTGTTGGTGGCTGAGAGTGCAGAAATGGGACTTGACTAAAATGCCACAAATTTCCACTGTTCTTACCATTACACAGTAGACATTCTTAAATAAATGTTTCTCAAATTTGTGTATGTCCATTGGTCAATATCTGGAGTCTTTAATAATTTTTAACAGCTTTGTCCTTTTTTAAAATATTTAATTAATTAATTTAAAAATTTTTGGGCTGTGTCAGGTCTTAGTTGCCTCATGCGGGCTTCTCTCTAATGGTGGTGTGCGGGTTTTCTCTTCTCTAGTTGTGGCGCTCAGGCTCCAGGGCATGTGGGCTCAGTAGTTGTAGCGTGCAGGCTTAGCTGTCCTGTAGCATATGGGAACCTAGTTCCCCCACCAAGGATTGAACCCCATCCCCTGCATTGGAAGGCAGATTCTTTACCACTGAACCACCAGGGAAGTCCCCAACTTTGTCCTGTTTTATCATCACTTTTTGGAAGAGAAAATTTGTTGATCCCCTCACTCTGCCATTCTGGAAGTCCTGTCTTCCAAACCTACAGAATCAGAAACTACATTTTAACAGAGTTCCATGTGATTTGCATGTACAATAAAGTTTGAGAGAAGTGGTCTAGGTCATTTCCAGAATGCTAAATCAGAAGGATTCAAATATGTACTGATACTTGAAAATATCAATTTGAGTGTTTTAGTACTACCTACTGTGGGGTTAAGAAAAATTGAAAACACAGCTACTTGTTTCTAGAATATGAGATAGAAAAGAGTAACTACTTTGTTCATATATTAGGAAAAATGTACTATGAATACAACTGTCCCAAATATATTTAGTTTTGAAATTGGCCAGCGTGGGAGAATTTACACCATGGAAATTGGTAAATTCTACAAATGCTTCAATTTCCTTTTCCTTGAAAGTCAGTTTTAAACATTTCCCAACATACCACTGCATGTTTGATTCCCTGCAAAGCTTCCCATGATACTTTAAAAATCCACAGTACTTCATTAAGATGTTTAGATAAAGTTTCTTTTTTTGGTTCTCTTAGCATCTTTGGTTTTCAGTTAGAGTTCCAGCAGTCTATATAAAAGAGTCTCTGAGATAGTAATCTGATGGGGTTATGGTAGGGGAATAGTCTCAGACTTGTACTGAAGCACTGTTTGCATAGCATTTTATCTGATTTTCAGGAAACATTCATTGTTCGTATCAAACATTAATATTCTAGAAATGTACATGAAGCAGATTTGCACGTGCTCACAGTTTCCTTTCAAGGACATGGCCACTCCTATAACTTGTAAGAGGATCTGGAAAGGAATGGCTCCTTACACCATTAGACGAAAGGAGAAAGATGTTTCAAAGTGAGTGAATCACGCGATGCCTGCCATTGTTTTTACCCTCACAGTCTACACTAGGTACCATAAATCTTGTTTCCACTTAGGGATAAATTGTGCCATATACAAATTCCTGAATAAAGACATGCACGTCTGATGAGTACAGATTTGTTCTTTGTTCTGTTGAACCTTTAAAAAGGCCCTTTTTTTCCAGAAAACATGTAGAGCGCCTGAAAGACTCCTTTCAACTCTTATTTATGTGCAAATAAATACAATTATTTCTAAAAGATGAAAGTGAAGAGTGTTAATCATGAGGTGGTGGTGGGAGCATAAAATTCAGACTTTAACAGGAAGGGAGTTAGGATAATTTGATCCTGGGAAGTCTGGTGCGAAAAAGACTGAATAATGCTATTAACTATATGTAATGAAAGTATAAACTAAATTTTAGTGAGTGATGCAATTTGGTCAGGATATCTTAACTCTCCATAGCATTTGGTGATGTTTATTTCTTCTAACACCAGTACCACCTCTTACCATGGTGATTTTCATGGATACCACGATGAGTAAAATAAACAAAATCATTTTTTGTTGTTGGCTTCAGGTTCTATTATGTACATGACCTTTCTACTAACTACCTAAAAGTAATAGCTTCGGTGGTTTTGCTTATCTACCTTATACTATTAAATGAATTCAATCAATGATGATTAAAAATAACAATAATACCTATAAGGGTAGTTATCTCAGCTTTATAATAATTGAGAATTTCAAATGACCTACAACAGTGTCGCCAAACAAGAGGTTAGTTAGCTAAATTATATCACAACACTGTAATGCAATGCATCCTTAAAAAATAGTGATATAGAAGATCATGCAATAATGTGAAAAGATGTTCACAATATATACTGCTGGGTAAAAATGAGCTAGGATATGGCATATCCCTGTCAGGATGATTATAAAAAGATAAGAGACAGCCAGAGAATAAGACACTAGAAGGATAAATACCAAAATGCTAAATTACCTCTATGGGTTGGGATTATGAGTAAGTTATGGTTTATTTGTCAGCTTATATTTACCTGTTTTATTAATTTCTAGATGGACACATTTCATTTTAAAGAAGAGAAACAAGTTACGGAAAAAAGGAGAGCCCGCCATTTACATGTGCATCATAAAATGAACTGGTTGTTTTATTCATGGGGTTTCTTTCTTTTTTAAAAAAAAATTTAAATTTTTGGCTGCGTTAGGCCTTCGTTGCTGCGCATGGACTTTCTCTAGTTGTGGTGAGTGGGGGCTTTTCTTGTTGCAAAGCATGGGTGCTGGGCGTGTGGACTTCAGTAGTTGTGGCTCGTGGGCTCTAGAGCACAGTCTCAGTAGTTGTAGTGTAAAGGCTTAGTTGCTCCACAACATGTGGGATTTTCCTGGACCAGGGATCGAACCTGTATCCCCTGCATTGGCAGGCTAAATTACCTGCCAAAAAAATTTTATTGTGGTTGATTTACAACATTGTTAATGTGTTAATTTCTGCTGTACAGCAATGTGACTCAGTTTTATATTGATATATATAGATACATATTCTTTTCCATTATGGTTTATCATAGGATATTGAATATAGTTCTCTGTGCTATACAGTAGGACCTTGTTGTTTATCCATCCCGTATATAATGGTTTGCATCTGTTAATCCCAAACTCCCAATCCTTCCCTCCCATTCATGGGATTTCTAATCTTACAAGAACCCAGCAAGGTAGACACTCTCATCCTAACGTTATAGGTGAGAAAAAGAGCCCCAGGAAAGCTTTGTGACTTGTGTCAAGGTATGTGGATGGTGGGTGCTGGAGCTGCCAACCCCAGGCTCTCTCCCTCATGCCCCTTTGGAGTTTCCGTGTGTGCTTTTCATGGCTTTCCTCTTTCATCCCTTTTCATCACATAGATGGCATCCTCTTCTCCTTCCCTCAGTCTTTTGTAGCCCCTTCCTATTGACTCTCTCACCACTCAGCAAATATTCACTGAACACTAGCTAACCTATATATGCAAGAGATGGAGTTATGTGCCGGTGATATGGAGATAAATTACACATAAACCCAAGCCTCAGTGGGGTCACAGCATAAACTGAAAAGTAAACACAGCTTGCTTTGCCAAGTGCTCAGGGGTGGACTGAAGGCTTTGGTACAGGGGAAGGGGCTATGTGTGTGCCATGAAGTAGGAATCAGATGACTTTATTAGAATTTTGCCTAAAATAAAAGGGAACACATGCTGGGGTCCTCCTAGACCAGAGTAGGGATAACGGAGTATCTAGGTATCCATCTGAGAGACAACGTTTTAGTAACTTTGGCATCTTGAAATTACTGGGCACTACTGTAGTTTTGTTGTGTGGTCTTCCTGTTGAATTTTGCCTTCTTTTGGGCAAATATGGGTTTTCATCATAGCCTAACTCCACCAAATTAAAGGGAATTAAATATGTGGATAAAAATGATCCCTGAAGGGAATTTGTGAATTCTTACATTTAGAAATAAGTACTTTTTATTATAAAGTTAGTAAAAGAAAATAAGAGAACTTAAAAATTTTTAAACAGTCAGAATTATTTCTTGTACCCCAAAACACAAACTTAATCCTTTATAAGTCTTATGAAATATAATACTGTCTGTGTTTCAGACTTTATTTTAAAAATAAAAGTGATTTCCTTTTTGATAATTTAATTTGCATTTCCTCACAATAGTTACTTCTTTCCAGTCTTTAATTTTCTGATCGGGCTAACATAATGAATCCCTGATATGTTCACTCTGTTTTCCACAGTTTGAGTTGACTGCTTGGAATGCCTGGGAAATGCTCCTTTTTTTTGTTGTTTGTTTTTCTGTGAAACTCACATTGAAGAAAATGTCCTCTTAATGCCCTATGTAGATTATTATTCAAAGATATTAATAGATTTGATGATTGTTGAATCATCTGGTTGGCATTTAAAATAACACTGTTGAGGAATTGTTAGTGTTCAATCAATACGTATTGATTAAGGTCTCAGAAATGCCAAGCTTTCAGCTTAAGAAGTCAATCTTTGTTGCAAAAGTTGAGGAAAGTCCAATTTATTTAGAATAACAATTAAAAATTTTTTTTTCAGTATAACATATTTTAGGAAACTGGTATAACTACATAACAAGCAGTGTTCTGTGCTTTAAAAATCTCTAACTTATATTCTTCTTATTTTCATCATTTTCCTTTGGTTTCTTAAAATAAATGTGAAAGTGTTCCTTCACAGGAATCTTGAGATACGTTTAACTTGAACTATCTTTCTTATAACGGAAAATGGCCATTTTCCTTCATTTAGTGTTCATAGTGTATAAACAGTTTCCTGAATTGATGTCCCTCAAAACATTACATATGAGAGAAGCTGAAAGAACACTCTTTGCAATAATGTCAGAGGAACTGGGTGCTTACATTTGAAATGCATGATTCTAGTGCTACTATGGCCATGGTGAGGAGGGACAGCATGACAGTAGAGAGTGCAAGGTACTGAAGTCCCACTTGGGTTCAAATCCTACTTCTGCACTACTGGCTCTGTGCTTTGGGACAAATCTCTTAACTTCTCTTAACACTCAAGTATCTCATCTGTAAAATGGAGAATACAACATTATCTGGCTGTGATTGTGAGGACTGAATGACAGGCTGTAGATAGTGCTAGTAGTAGCCTGGAGCCAAGTACATTGTCAACAGCCTTAATCAAAGTCAGCAAATATCTTCTTCTTAAAGGAAAGTGGGTAGTCATTCTGCTGCTTTGTCTATTTTATCCTGCCTCTGTCCCTTACTAGTTACAGGGTTTGAGGCCATGTCACTTCACTTTGTTGATCTTTAATTTTTTTTATTGGAAAGCTGCAATTACCTAAATCCTGACTGCCTACCTCAGTATTCCTGTTTATCTGCAAGATTCTGTCAAATCTGGATGGAAAGTGACACTCCAGAAAGAAGAGCCCGTATCAAGAACCTGGGAGCTGAAGCAGACAGGCAGATGTGCTCTCCAGATCTTGATCAAGATGTCCAGTTGCGAGGAGAATGGTTATCTGACAGCTGACATCTTGCTATTCTCAAGGGGGCGTCCCTACCAGTGACCTGGCCAGTAACCCAGCAAGGCAGAGGTGTAGCCAAGGGCAGACCCTTCTTGGGTGGCCCTCAGCCAATGAGTGAGCAAGAGGTAGTGTGAGGGACTGGCCACTTTTGTCCCATGGTGGACCCTCTCGTAGGCATTCTTTGTTTGGAGATGCCCCGAGGGCAGCTGGCAGAGAGAGCAGATCTTCAACATACTAAGACAGCTCCCACTGCCCAACTGGAGAGCCACACTTGAGGAAGGAGCGAAGGGTAAAAACTCAAGATATTCCAAAACAATCATCATGTTTGGGCAGGATGCTGAGTTGGACACTGAGAATCAGATCAGGGAAGAGGGTCAAGCTAAACTGAAGTGGAGTGGCTCAGCGCCGAGGATCAGCTAAGGCTAAGGTCCGAAGGGTGGGGAGCAGGGGCGGGAAGTAGCACCTCAGAGGGATTCCCCAGTGTGGGTCCTCATAGGGAGCATCAAACCATCCCACTAATTTTAAAAAGCTCTGCACACTCCAAAGTGCTATCCAAATGTAAGCAACTTGGCAATGCCTTGTTCTGCACTCTGGAGCATCAGGGAACATTTCTAACAAGGTTTTGAGGGTATTTGGCAATGTTTGCAGTCTTCCCTCTATTGGCAAAGTTGGTATAATTTTAAAAAGCAGGTCTTGGAGTGTTTGTTGTACATTTCCTCAAATCTCACGGGCAAAAGTTGCCAGAGGTGCTCAAGGTTGGGCTCACTTCCAACCTCCAAGCTTTTAGGGGGTGCTCCAACATCTGGTAAGATTGCTCACCGCCTTGTAATCAGCATCTTGCGCCAGAACTGGGATGTCAGGTGGGGCACAACCCAACTGTTATCCCCTAATGTGGACACAGACCTATTGTCCGTGTAAGCCGAATGATTCATGCCTAGCCTCTCGTTACAAACTTTACACCTAAGAGTTAATGGGACAGCAATAAAATTCAGAATATATGGAAGGAACACAGCATCTTTGAGGCACGTGGAGTTTTGTCTGGGTTGCAAGCTCCAGATTCTTACCTTAAGGAAAAACACACTTACTTCATTGTTTCAAAGACCTGTGTTAATGCAACAGAAGATAAGAATGTAGAATTGTTGGAATTTGCCCTCAAGATAATTCCATCTCTCTGTATTCGACTTTTATGAGGAAGCTTGTTGAAAATAAACAGATACATTATTAATTGTAGAGCAAGAACAGAACAGATTTATGGCCATCTCATTCAGCCTTAAACTTCAATGAACATTTGGTAAAAGGCACAGGAGAGAAAAATGCCCTGTTATATTTATTACTTTTGAGCTCATGGGATGGAGACATTCTCTTTTAGCTACATAACTACCTTGGCTTCCCTATATATATATATATATATATATATGAATTGTCGTTTTTACCCAGGAGCCCCTTTTGTGTCCATTTTTATAGAACCTCTCACTTTAAATTTGTAGCAGGACAAATTAGCTATAGAGGTGTGCACCACCCATGCTGCTCTGTTTTCCACTATAAAGACACTCCTCAACACTTTCCACTAAGGACATGAAACATACAGAAATGTTCAAGTCACTGGGACAAAGAAAATCTGTATTATCAGTCTTGGGAAGTATGAAAACAGGATGAAAATGTTCAAAAATATTATGTTTGCGAGTTAGGACATAAAAGTTGTGAAATTTGCTTCAATTATCATACTTGGTATACTAAATTTAGAAGTATAATAACTTTGAAAGATGTTTAATATAGTATAGATTTTCCGGTTGAATTTACTTTTTATTAGATTTCATGTTTGTTAAAACTGGACTTTTAGTCATATTCTGAGAATCAAAACTGAATTGTAGAATATACCCTTAGGTATCATAGCTTAAATATCAGTAAATTGCCCTGAATTTTAACCTCTTTCTCTTAATTGTTAATGGGCAAAACACATCCTATGGGTAATGGGAGAAAGTTTAAAAAGAAGAAAAAAATTGGGACTTCCCTGGTGGCGCAGTGGTTAAGAATCCGCCTGCCAATGCAGGGGACACGGGTTCCAGCCCTGGTCCAGGAAGATCTCATACGCCACGGAGCAACTAAGCCCGTGCACCACAACTACTGAGCCTGCACTCTAGAGCCCGCGAGCCACACTACTGAGCCCACATGCCACAACTACTGAAGCCCACGTGCCTAGAGCCCGTGCTCCACAAGAAAAGCCACTGCAGTGAGAAGCCCGTGCACCACAACAAAGAGTAGCCCTTGCTCACCGCAACTAGAGAAAGCCCTCGCACAGCAAAGAAGACCCAACCCATCCAAAAATAAATAAATTTATTAAAAAAAAAAGAAAAAAAATCCTCAACTTTGCCAACTTTGCTTAATCAGCTGGATTCTGTAGTTAACACTATCAAAAGTTCTTTTTTGACACACTTTTATAATTGTTGCCAGTTTCTGATACGCAGGGTTTGATTTGTCAGAGACAAGGCACAGGGGCTGATTTCTATGGGGGCTACACCTAGAATCTAGTTATTACTACCAGTGAGTTCTGTGACCTGGGACCATCTTTGGACCTTACTGTCAATCTCCTTAGGTCTGGATGGAGGAGCTAACACTAGACTGGCTGATAAAGTCACTTGCTTTAACGTGTTATATGTTTCTACTCTTCCCATGCTTGTAATTTCTGAAATCTGTACATTTACAAACACAGATAAAATTTTTCCATGAAACGAAAGTCTGAGGTGTCTGAAGTAAACCAGAAAAGGAATCTGAAACTATTTTATGCTAAACCTGCCACTGTGGGTCAGCTACAGTCATAGAGAGACCCCTTAGGAGTTCTAACACCCACTAACATTTGAAAGTAACTTTTGCAGCATCAAATCCTGGGGGTTCCTGCATGTTTCATAATCCCTTCAAAAGCAGTAGAAGTGGAATCTCACTTTCGTTACTCTGTGCCTTGAATCTAAGAGATTTGCAGCAGTATGAATTTTGTGACTGTGAAATTATTCTCTTCTCCTAATATGCTTTTGACTTGGCTGTGGCTGTGCTTTGTACTTGTAAGCAGACGTGCTCTTGGATTAGCTGGGTCATTTGGGAAAGAATGTCTGACAGATGTGCGTTGTAGGATTCAGATATTGTTATTGTTGAAGACATACAATTTTTTTTCATCTTCAGCAAGTTTGACAGTTGAATCCAAACACATTTTCATTGATTGCAGTATCTGTTATATTTCCATATACTTTAAGAGCCCCAACGATGACTGTTCCATAAAGAGTTTCTTTTTCCTTCAGTAAGCCCTCATAGGCCAAGGAGCTCCTACAGAGTTGGAATGATGTTATGTGCTCAACTTCTTTTTTTCTTGCTCATTCTTAAAGAAAACTGCTAGAAAAGACAGCCAATAGATGTTTCCATACTAAGAAATGACTGGTTTTTTTTGTTTTTATTTTTAGTTTCTTAAGTGAAATATTCAATACTCCCTGAAGACCAAAATTCATTTGGCTTTGGAAATCAAGAAGAATATTTTTCTGCTGTTCCTCTTCTACCTAGGGATTATACTGATCTAGTACCATGTATAATTTTCCAGTTGCATGGGGTTATGATATGGTTTATATAAATGGCATAAACATGTATTATGGAAATAGCACAAACGCCAAAGACAGCCACTTCCAGTTGTGCATACCAACTGTGGGATGTTTGGGTGGTAACTGACCTCCCTAAGACTCAACCTGTGCATCTGTGAACTTGGCCATTGCTGCCCTCTCAACATCCCTGTAGGAATGAAATGAAGGCATGTATGTGAATTTGTAGAGCAGTGCCTGGCAAATACAAATTAAATGATTATTTTGGCATTGAGAAACATCCTATTGACTACATTGTCTGAATCATGTTAACCATTTAAAATAATATTTTATAATCTAACTTAAAAATATTTGTAAGAGGGAGGAAAAATTTGATGAAATATATTGCTCTGAACATTTTCTTCTTTATTCCGGGAACTATGCACTTTAATGACCAACTGATGAGTGAACTTGGTACAGGTCATTGGAAATGCCATTTTTCTCCCCGTTCTTGGTATTGTATTAGGAAAAGTTTTAAACTGTTTCCTTCTTTTTTTTAAAGTACCTTAAGGCAGGTAGTGTAAATTAACTCATTACTTTGTAAATGCTTATTTCCAATGTAATTATGGCTTACTACATTGACATTAAACATTGAAACGTAACTTCTAATTCCAGTAGCAAGGACAAGAGCCTTATTCTATGGATGCCTCTGGGGGAATTACTACACACTAAATAGAAAGAAATCTTAGTTTAAGATTAAAAAAAATCAAGGCACACTCTTAGAGCTAATGTGAATCAGGTATTACCAGAATCAGTGACGCTTCAGTTATTCCACAACACAAGTGACATACTTTCATCTTTATAGACTTGGCAAATTTTTAGACAAGCGAAGTTGAAAACTTTATGGATAAACATTTTCAGGTTTACAAAGTTTCAGCCAATTATAAAAGCTTAAAGGATTATGAGAGAACCACTCCCTTGAAATCATTTCTAGAATAAAGTCTGTCTGTCAAATGTCACTCGGTGATAATGTGTTTAATGTAGGCACAGAAATTTAAGAGGATGACTTGGACACTCATCAGGTAAGGATCAAAGGTGCTATAGGGCTGGGTCTCAGGTGAGGCTGGAGTATAGCAAGGGCTGCTTTTATGGCATGTACTAAGCAAAGATTCCTTTTAGGAGAGCAAATATGAAAATAAATTCATTTTTAAGTTACCCTAGTCCCTGATAGAAATTGAGAACATAGGGCAGGATGTGGCTAATGCCCAGTGGTGTGTTGTTAAACACTAAACAACTTGCTTTCTAAGTGGGTAGTGGGGAGGATCTGACTTATAGTGCTTGCTAATTTCTGTAAATAATCCACGTGATTTCAAGCTACCAGCGTGAAATTGCTGAACGCATAGATGGTTAGCGATAACAAGAATTGGCTCTTGCAAGCTGGTATCATTGGGTTCCAGCACAACATTGACTCTTTGAGTAATGCTGGCCCGTCTATGCCTTACTTCCTTGTTGGCTTATCATAAAATGGAAACTCAGGGACATAGGAATACATTTGGTTGAAGTAGATAAATCAGAAGTGGCACATTGTATAACTTGGTAGTGGGGGGGTGCCATTCATGTCCTCGGCTATGTGAAGGGTGCTCCCTGGAGTTGTGCAGGAAAGAGCTTGCATAGCCATATGTGCATATGGTGGCCCTGCTACAGCTCCATTCACTTGACTTTAACCCCTCCCCACCCCCAAACAAACACCGAGCAACTCCTGGAGCATGACATCATATCTACTGCTCTGTGCCAGGCAGCTATGCCAGCCCACTCCCTTCCTCCAATCTAGACTTGACCGGCTTCTCTTTGGGCTCTGCCATTCCTAGCTCCCATGGACTGTGAGAGCAGGACCTGAAGGGGAATCAAGGTCATGGGGGCATCTGACAGCTGTGTTCAGAGGCTATGTGCAAAGGTGTTCTGGGACACAGCCTGGGAGGGAGGTTGGAGAAATCTCAGGATGCCTACAGCCCTGTCACCGGTCCAGGAACACTCAGGCACAGTGTCCATTATTTGGGGGAGGAAAAAGAATAAATCAGCGTTCTACATGTAGCTAAATTACCCTGAAAAGACCTCACCGCTCAGCAGGCTTCCCCAGCTGAGTCATGACTGCCTGAACAGCCAGGGGGCCTAATGAGCACTATGTGGGTGGTTCTGCATGGGCGGTCACCCAGGGCTGATCCCCACTCTGTGGACATGAGCTTTTAAGTAAAAGAACAGCAAGCCTGGTTGATGGATGCTGCTATTTTGGCCTTTCTTGAGGGAGAAACTCACTTTGGGAGGATATGGAAGCAGACTTGCCCCATGGTGCTCAGTGCTTGCAATCCCAGGGATGGTTCTGGAGGGCAGGACATCATGTGCCCAGTCATCTAGGATGCACCCAGGGGAGCACCATCTGGTGGATGGGGATTCGGGGGGCCTGGCAGCAAACAGGGCCAGGCACTGCCAAGGGCACAGATCTAAGGGTGGTCTGTGTCTGTGTGCACAGTCCCGGCCAGCTCTGCCCCTCCTCCCTGACACACACACTTACACATGCTCATCACTTCTTCCAAGGAGGGGATACCAAAAATAAACAAAAATGGAGGTGTTAGCACACAATGTCATGGCTACCATGATTTTTCCTGCCAAAATGCCCAATAAAGTGGTCCTTATAATTTTGCTATGAGGTTAGGGATCCTTGAAAGGGAATGTCAAGCTATAAAGGTTTGTAGAATATGTGCACCATTACATATTATATAGAATCTCTTGGCTGCAAGTAACATGAGACCGGCTTCGAGGCAGCGTAGGAGAAAGAACAAAGGCATAATGGGGGTGCCAGTGGGGGAAAGAGCTTATTGGAAAGTTATGAGGCCATTTCACAGAAACCAAAAGCAGAGAGGCTGCCAGGGCTGTGGACTGGAGCCAGGACTGGAGCTTGGGGGAGCCTGCTTGGTAACAGGTTATGCTTCTCTAGTTATAGATGAGGCCTTTACACATAGAGACACAGAACAGAAAAGGGGGTCCTGAATTTTCCATGTTCCAGTCCAGGCACAAAAGAGATTTCTCTTTCCATCGCCATCTACAAAATTCCCAAGGAAGAAATAGTTTCCTAGCTCAGGCCAGGTGCCAACCCTCTTAGGTCAATTGTGGGAAGGGAAAGGGGTCTGGGGAAAGATTCTGATTCACCTTGTTGAGGTCTCTGCAGCCTGAACGTGTGAGTTCTGTTTTGCTTTTGGCTGGAATACCTCTTCATCCATGAAAACACACATGAGAGTAGAAAGGCCAAGGGGTCTGAGTCAGGCAAATCTGGGTATAGACCTCGTTTTCCCTCTTATTAGTTGTTTGACTTTGGACAAATAATTGAACCACTCTGAAATTCAATTCTTGCATTATCCCAGCAAGAAATTCTTGTTCTATGGCACAGTGGTCTTCAGAGTGGGTTCTGGTAGCCTCAGCACCAGCCTCCTCTGAGAACCTGTTAGAAAGGCAAATTCTCAGACTCCACCCCAGACTGGCTGGGGGGGGTGGGGGGTGGGGCTCACTGATCTGTGTTTTAACAAGACCTCCCTGAGGACGCATCCTGTGGTTTGGGAGCCTCTGCTTTAGGGCTCTGGAGGTTGCCTCTGAGAACCCTCAACAGTGGACCACAGAGTCCTGGATGAGGGCCCATTGGGCTTGCAACCCCCAGCTACCACCTTCTCCCACAACAGTCTGTATAAGCAGACCATGGGCAGGAAACCTCTGGAGTCCAAATTCTTTGTGTACTGGGGAGTCTAGTGTACTTTTCATGGGGAGCAGTGGGGTCTCTCCACCCCAGGTCCAGTGAGGAGTTAAGACTGGAGGTGTTTGAAAGAACAGGGAACTAGGTATCCCCTGGCCGATGCCTGCTGAGCTACAGAAAATTGCAGGCCCACCCTGATGCTAGCAGGTTTGGAGGAAGTTCTCAGGAAAATGTCTCTGCCCTCCCAGAACTTCTAGACCCTGAAGGAGGAGGGGAAGCAGAGGGAAATCGCAGACTGTATCTGCTCCTCACCAAAGGAGAGGCAAACCAGACAGGCAAGGAGAGTGAGAGCCTGCAGCTTCAAACAGGACAAGACGAAACTTTACATACTGTGATACACTGTGCCAGTAACCGGAGGTAAATGGATGTGACCCATATGGCTTTGTGGCTTTGAAAGAATGTGGAAGAACAGAGTTGACAGCAACTGCTGGAAAAAATAAATGAGGGTGTTTGAGATGCTGTCTGGAAAATACATAAACATCATGGATGCTTAATAAGTAGCTGCCACTTTTTGAGTGCGTATGTGAGCCAGACTCTTTCTAAAGCAACAGAAAGTGACATAAAACTTTCATGAACCTTTTGAAGAGGTTATTATAATTCCTACATTACAGAGAAGGAAACTAAGGCTCATAGGAGGGGTGCTAAGTGGCCAAAGCCACACAGCAAAGTAGCAGAGCCCGGCAGAGTCAGGGCCTCCATGCACAACTCTGACACCAAAGCCATGCTGTAGCTACTGCTTCTTCATGGGAACTATTTTAGTAATATGCTGTTCCCTAAATTGTGGAGAGTACTTGTTTCCTTCTGGGAAGCAATCCCTGAGCTTTGTAAATGGCAGTTCATCAGTCCACATGGATCCCCACACAGGGGTCCTGGCCAGAGAGCCTATGAGACTCACAGATCTGCTATTTCAGAGCCAGAGGCTGCTTTCCTACTTAAAGTTCAAGGCCAAGATGAAGTCCCAGGGTTAAGTTTTGCTCCTCAGGCAAAGCTTTAGACAGTGTCTAGGAAAGGGCTTTGTCAATGGAAAAGACACTGAGTCACTGGACTCCATTCAAAATGGCGGCCACCATGAGTCTCTTTGGGGTGTGGTGGATCCTCCAGCCCTGCAAGTAAAATCAGAGCCATTCATTGCCTTGGTCTCTCCCTCACACACACACCCATTTATGAGCGTGAATCATGGATTTCCAAGTAAAAAGCATGAACTCTTTTTTATTTTAACACCCACCGCAATGCCTAGCTCCTTCTCAGCCTCCCAGCTACCTGCCTATCAAGTGGATTCTGACTCTCCGAGGGGAGGGGCAGGGCTGGTGGAGCTAGTCAGTCAGTCCCCAGGAGGTTTGACACTTGCAGCAATTTGTAGTGAAATTACCAGCTGAACTTGATTTAGATCCTGGCTGGAGCCTTCCCTGAAGGGTGTGGTGTGAAAGCCCAGCGGTTTGCTGTGAGTAAAAGTCTTACAGTGGATGACTGGACTGAGGATCAGGTTGGGGAAGACAGAAGGGGATGGAGTTTGTACCAGCAAGGCTGTCAGCCCCTAGATGCTGTGCTCGGGGGTCACTCTAGCTCTTTTTTCAGTCCCTAGAAATATAATGCTGTTCATTCCATAAAACTAGGATATGCACAGGCTGACTGGCTTGCAGAATAGGGCAAAAGCTTCTTGTTTAGGTTAGGGGACCATCTTACAGGTCAAATTTACACGGTGG
>NW_020175435.1:1587333-1590123 GCF_003031525.2 Neophocaena asiaeorientalis asiaeorientalis | reverse complement strand
GGGATGGAGGAATGGAATCTGCATCTCAATTGAGCTCTGGATCCTCCCCTAGATTTAAGTCACTCCTAAAATGGGAATTAACGCTCACACTTCATGCTTGTAATTGTGTAGTTACTGGAGATGAAATGCTATCTCAAGTACTATTGAAGCCGAATATGGCCTCTGTGCCCTGTCGACTAAAAAAATATATTCACAATCTAAAAATTGATAGTTATGTTTTATTCCGTGGGAAATTTTAAGACTTCAAGCTTGGGAGGCAGCATCTCAAGTAACTCTGAGAGAGCTGCTCTGAGGAGGTAGGGGGGAGCCAGGATATATAGGAGTTTTGCAACAAAGGGCAGGTAGTCTGAACATCAAAAGATTATTGTTAATTAAATCCAGATATCTCAAATTAAGGAATTTAGTGCTTTTCTATGTATGGGAAGAGGCAAGAGACTGGGCTCACTGAAATCATTCCTTTGATATGCATCTCAGCTACCTGGGGCTGCTATCCTGTGTTTTCACATCCTGAGTTTCCTCAGGGCTCACCATAGGGAGTGGCTGCAGCTTGATGGCTGATAGATGGCAGGTGTTCTTTTCCTTCCTGAGTTCCCTCAGAGCTCACCAGCTCACCAAGGGCTGTCTGTGGCTGCAAAGGCTGATGACTGTGACATCCTTTGTTTACTGATATGGCTTTGGGAGGCAGCATCTCAAGTAACTCTGAGAGAGCTGCTCTGAGGAGGTAGGGGGGAGCCAGGATATATAGGAGTTTTGCAACAAAGGGCAGGTAGTCTGAACATCAAAAGATTATTGTTAATTAAATCCAGATATCTCAAATTAAGGAATTTAGTGCTTTTCTATGTATGGGAAGAGGCAAGAGACTGGGCTCACTGAAATCATTCCTTTGATATGCATCTCAGCTATCTGGGGCCGCTATCCTGTGTTTTCACATCCTGAGTTTCCTCAGGGCTCACCATAGGGAGTGGCTGCAGCTTGATGGCTGATAGATGGCAGGTGTTCTTTTCCTTCCTGAGTTCCCTCAGAGCTCACCAGCTCACCAAGGGCTGTCTGTGGCTGCAAAGGCTGATGACTGTGACATCCTTTGTTTACTGATATGGCAGGCAATATTCCATTTATCAAACCCAACACGGAGTTAAATCTTGGAGACAGAGTTTTGGGTAAAGTAGAAAAGAATAGCTTTATTGCTTTGCCAGGCAAAGGGGGCCACACTGGGATAATGCCCTCAAAACTGTGTGTCCCAACCTGGAGGATGCAGTGAGGAGTTTTATAGTAATGGTTCAAAGAGGGCGTGATCAGCTTGTGGACACTCTTCTGATTGGTTGGTGGTGAGGTAAGTGGGAGTGAACATTATCAACCTTTTGGTTTCAACAAGTCTGGGGTCTATGTGCTTGTGGGCAGCACACAGTTAACTTCTCCCACCTGGTGGGGGGGTTTCAGTATCTGCAAAACAGCTCAAAGATATTGTTATGTGTATCCCTTGAGGGGGAACCAGGACCCTGCCCTAAGGCTGCACTATTGTTTCTTGACTATTCCTCTCTTGTCTCTCCATTCCCTCTCTTCCCTAATTAGCAACTGTTTGAACCTGCCGCTTGGAACTCAGGGAAGGTCTTGGAGGCTGAATGAAGCCTGTTTCCTGTAATAAAGAAATGGGGGACACAGAAAGGCTTTTGTACCTAGGAGCCCCACGGGGTCCTGCTTGCTATCACTATCTCATTTAATATTTATAGCTAACCTGGGTCTGGTGCATAGAAGTCTCATGTGACAAAAGAGCAAAAAAAAAAAAAATCAAGCATTTGGGCTAGCACAGTAATGGATGGCATTACAATCAGTGTTGAGGGCTTTGTCTAGTATGTTTATCAATACCCCCTAGAAAATATTTCATGTCAGATCTTTTAAGAATTTATGCTCAGGATAAAAATCCACAAAAAAGCATCTTTCCTTTCTTGGGAGTCAGAGTCCCTGTGTCTGATTAAGTGGTCATGCAGCTCATCATGCTTCCCTTTTCCCCCAGGCTGCCAGGAAGACCAGAGTAACAATTAGTGGGCAGTTATTGTAATTAGCCCACATGCTTAGCATTGTTTCTTTCTCCTTTCTTTTAGTTGCTCTGTTTTCTCTATGTAACCTGTTTATATAGAGAGACCTCAGATTCCTTGAGAACTGGAGGTCAGCTGTGAATAAATGCATGACTATAATAAAAAACAAAGAAACAGAACCATGTAAGTGGCAGAGTGTGGACTGGGCAGATTTCCTGATTCCAAAAGCAGCACATTTTCCACATCACCATACTGCTCATTCTGGCAGTTCTGGTGTGATTCTGCTAGAAGATGTAAGGTTGGATCTTAACAAAAGGCACCGCGAAACAGAGGAAAGCTTCAAGTGAGCTTTATTAGGGAGCGCTCCCGGGCGAGGTTCACTGGTCCGAGAAAAAAGGGCCAGAGAAGTCGCACCCGGGCGAGGGTTGGGCAAGATTTTATAGGGGAAGAAGGGAAAGGGGTGTGGTGAATCTGGGAGGGCACAGGGGATTCCTTATTTGGTGGTCTTTTCGGGTATCCTGGGGGACCATTAGTCCCGCCCCTCGAAAGGCGGGAAGGCTGGGCCAGGTGCTAAGTCCCCAGGTCAGTTCCTGGAACTGGGTGTTCCAGAAAGTCTCCAGGTCAGTTTCTGGAACTGGGTGGTCCAGAGAGTTTCGGCCTGAGGCAACCTGTGAATCTGATTGCGTTCCCCTGCGTCAGGCCAGTTGGCCTTACAGAAGATGCCCCAGGAACTAGGCACATTTTTGTTCCCAAGGGA